>NW_012102144.1:3720865-3759105 GCF_000951045.1 Mandrillus leucophaeus | reverse complement strand
TATATATTTCATATATAAATATATGTATATATGTATACATTAATTATAATATTTATATATTACAAATTATGCTTATTGTATAGTTATATATTTTATAGTATACATATATTAAGTATGTAATATATATTAAGTATATGTAAGTATAAATGTATATTAAGTATACATAAAGTATGGTATACATGTATCAAGTATATAATATATAATACATATATATCATATATAAAATATGTGATATATAAAATCTATCATATATAAAATATATAAAATATATGTAAGGTATATATGCATACTTATACAGAGAGGGAGAGTTCACATTCACTGCTGCATAGTTTTTTATTGTATGAATATGCAATTTATCCTTCTTCCTCTTGGAGAACATGAAGTCATTTCTAATGTATCTCATTTCAAACACTGCTCCAGTGAACATCTTTGTACGTATCTTCATGTGTGTCTGGGTGAGAGCTGCTCTGGACTTAGCTAGCTGTGAAACTGTTGGTCATAGTGTGAGGGCTTCTTTAACATGACTAGATACTGCCAAATTGCTCTTTCGTGTAGTCATAGACATTTATATTCTCTCCAGGAGTCTAAGTTTCCATTACTCCATATCGTCATCTCCACTTGATATGATCCAACTTCTTAATAGGGTGTGAAATGATATTTACTATGGTTTTGGCATCTACTTCCCTAATTACTAGTGTGGTTGAGAATCTTTTCATATTTTTGTGGGTATTCATGTTTCTTGTTCTGTGGATTGCTTCAATGTATCTATTACCCATTTTCTGTAAATAGGTGTTATTTTTTAATTAGTATATAGAGCCTCATTATATATTCTAGACACTAATTCTGAGTGGCAAATCCATTTTTAACTTTTTTTAAATTTTCTTTTTGCTATCTTTTGTTGAGCCTATTTTCTTAATTTTAACATTGAAAAATATATCAGGGTTTTCTGTGCTGTGTTTAAGAAATTCTCAAAGGAAAAGTTCTAGAATGAGTGTGATCTGGAAGCATCCATGATAAGTTAGGGAAAATCTGTCTTTTACTTTTTGTCCTGAGTTATAGAAAGTAAGAAAGAGTGAATGGCCTCTACATAGAAAAGAGATTGCTATGAAGTTTTCTAGGGAAAAGACTGCATTATATAGTGATATTTCATGTCAAGCAAAGAGAATTCTAGAGACTTCAGTAGAAGGGGATTGGTAGTGGACAAGCAGGACAAGGAATGAAAGAGAAAGGATGAGTAAGACAGAGATGGAGAAGAAAAGGAAGTGGTTGTAAGGGCTCACTTCCCGGCCAGTGATCATGGATCCCAGTAGCAAAGGGAGGCAAAGTGGAAGAGGGAACTGTTGTAGCTCTCTTCAGCCCCTGGGCTCTTTGCAAACTTAAATGTACATGTGAATCACCTAGGGATCTTATTAAAATTCATATTCTAATTCAGTAGGTCTGAGGCCCAAGGCACTGCATTCCTAACATTAAAATTCATATTCTAATTCAATGGGTCTGGGACCCAAGATACTGCATTCTTAACAAGCTCCCAAGCGATGCTGATTCTGATGGTGCAGAGCCTATGAAGATAGTGCACCATCCTTTGCATCCTTCAACAGTGCATTTCACAATAAGCTAAATGGTTTCAGAAAGAGTATTCACAAACAACAGATCTACAAAAATATTGTTTGACCCAGAACATTTCTAGTTTCTTCCAGAGATTTATACTTTTTTCCTTCTTCCAGTTCCCCAGGTCATCAGACTAAACACCCAGGCATGTGAATAACAAGGTCGGAGGCCATTGCTTTGACAGGAGACAGCTGGTGCCTGGGCCAGGCAATGAGAACTAGGCTGGGCTGTCTAGGGGCTTTCTGGTGACTGAGGAAGCTGAACTGACTCAGGCTGATGGCACAGAGTCTCTTTAAAGAAAATGGGAGGAAATGCCTGAAAACTAAGCTTCGGATCCCACAGGGAGGGTAGAAGGGCTAACCTCACTTGGCACAATTTGTATGGAGTTGTTCTAGAAGAGTCAGGCAAATATGACATCCCGGTATCAGGTTGTACAATGACTTCTGCTAATTTGAGCACCTAAACTAGCCGAGTTAGTATTCCCATCCTAACGATATGTTATCATGAGTGGTCCCATCTATTTATCTACCTGCCTATGATGGGGACAATAATCATCTGTCAGTTTATTTTTCCCAGAAATCTATGAACCACTTTTAAGCCCAGGGCTTTAAAGAAATAGAGGAGGCTGGGCTTGGTGGTTCATACTTGTAATCCCAACACATTGGGAGGCTGAGGTGGGAGGATCCCTTGAGTCCAGGAGTACAAGACCAGCCTGGGCAACATACTGAGACCCCAACTCTAAAAAAGAGGAAGAGGAAGAAGAGGAGGAGGAGGAGGAAGAGAAGGAGGGAGGAGGGAAGAAGAAAGAAGAAGGAAGAAGGAGAAGAGGAGGAGGAGAGAAAGAAAGAAGAGAAGAGAAGAGAAGAGAGAAGAGAAGAGAAGAGAAGGAAATTCAAGCCCTCATTGAGAGTTTGTCATTTACTAGCTGGATAATCTGGGGAAAGGCCACTTTACCTCTCTGAATCTCAATTTCCTCATTCATAAAATGGAGAAAATGATGTTAATACTTTCTAAAATTACAGTTTGTGATTTTCCTTTCATTTGGTTATTTTTAGCTCATTTAAATCAAAATTTCTATAGGGGAGCTATGAACATCCATATGCTTAGCAAATGCTGAGGTCCTTTAGTCTGACTGAGAAATGAGAGAAAAAAAAAACCATCTCTTGAAGGAACAGTGGAAATATTGTGGCTTCAACAAGACTGCTATAGATCTGGTACCTTGTGGACACAGTCCAAGGCCGTTTTGGTTCATCATGAGAAATGCTCAATCCAAGAACTCTTAGACCTTGTTGGAGCTCAACTGATACAATTTTAAGGTGATTTTGCCTTCTGCCATGGAATTCATTATTTATTACTCTGAATGGCCTAAATCTACTGACCTGTTTTTGCTGTGCTGACTGAAGAGGCACCTTTCCATTTGTAAGAAATGTATTGCTTTAGCCATGAATTATTTTCTCTGAGCTACATTGTATGTTGGTTTTCCCCCAATTTTTTTTTTCTTTTTAAAAAAATAATGTTGGGGGTTTCTATCCTGTTAGTAGAAAATGGAGATCAAAAGACTTGCACATTGTCTTGAAATTCAGTTACTAGGTTTTTTGTGTTTTCTTTTTAAACACCAAACCTTGGAATCAGGGCGTCTGAGTTCCTCTTTGTTGTTGCCTGTTTTGCAAAAGAGAAATGAAAACAAGCCCTTGGAAGACACTGGACCCCAGAGCATGGAAAAGTTTATTGTCTTGAGGGATCCATGAAGGGTTTCAGAAGTTTGAGATGAGAACAGGAATTCGAGTGGCCTCAAAAATACTCTACTTTCAGGACACTTGGATTCAACTGGGAGGCAAAGGCTGTTATAAACAATGAGGGCAACATTTCTCTTTTGCTACCAGTGAGATGTCAGAACTGGTCCTTACCGTGGGGGAGGGGGAAAAAAAGACAGAAAAATTCCCTCCACAAGGACCCAGTGTTAAAATGCTGAGCTGCAATTATATTTCAAGGAGATGCCCAGCTGGAAGTATTTGAAAGGATTTTGACACCCAGTGGAAAACTCCGGAAGGGATTCTGGGGTTAGAGGTCGTGTGTGTAGCCTTAACGGCTACCTAGGACAGAGTTGTTTTTCTATCAGCACTTGACAGGTGAGTCGTGGACATCACATCTGCCTCCTGAGGGAGCTGACAAAATGTCAGGGCTCCACGCCCAGCTCAGCTTAGCATCACTCACTGCAGACCCTTGTACAAACAGTTTCCAGTCTCCAGGCCCTTTCTTTCCATTCAGCCTTTTTAAAAGTTAAACAAAGTCACTGACCATCACAAAGAAAATATTTAAAGCATTGCATGGAAAAAGGGGGTGCAAAATTGGACTGTTTACTTTGCTGTGTTTGGATTACAAACAAATATTCACACCTGTGTTAGGCCTCCGGCTGATGAAGCACCTAGCCAACTATTTGAAACAAACACATTTTCATACTTTTCATAACTCCAAGTCATTTTAGCATATATTGCCAAGACTACAAATTAAAACACGAAGAAGAAAAAGAGCAGTGTATTGTGTGGGTGATTAACCACGGGAGGAAAACTGCTAATTTGGTGGAACCTCACCACCAATCTGTGATATATTTCATTTCTGCATTCAACAATCTTGCTGGGGGTGGAATATCTTTAAAGCAGCATTTAAAGAATTGATGGTGCTGATAGATTGCTCCAACACATAAAGTAAAAATTAGTGGATACCTTTCACCGCAACATTCATGCCAAGCATTAAAATCGGAACAAAAATCAAAGTCAAGAAAACTAGCATGATCAATTTAGTAAAAAACGTGGTCACGTCAGCCTCACTAAGGGCAGTTTCTTGTTTTTAACTATGGTCAGCCCAGTAGCATAGTAACTCCATAGTACGCAAATATTGATTGGGTTTCCAACCTCTGAAGTCGGCTGACTACTTAGAGACAGCTCCTATCAACAAACAAATGAGGCCTTTGCTGCTTCACTCTGTGCAGTTAAGTGCATCTTCTTGAGAGATCTTCAGAGGTAATTACCTGGTTATTTTTAGAGCCATGGGGAGCACTGTTCCCTTGTGCATTTCCCTGACAGATCTGTGTAAAGTTATTTGCTGGATTTGATTTTCTGGAATTCAGGGTTGGCTCAGGGACAAAGTGAGCCACTTATAGTTGCCAACTGGTGGCCAGACACTATAGCAGACACAACCAGCGAGGTTCTTTGCATGATGGCTGAGCTCTGTGGGTGGTCCTCATGTTCACACAACTGACTTGCCCCGTAGAGACCCCAGGCAGCTCCAGAAGCCTCTGAAATTTTTGGCGAATGTTGAAAAAAATATATATGGAGAGCCATTTTCTTAGGTGAAGGCTGGTAGATTTGTATTCAACTTTTAGACTGAAAATGAGCTCCGGCCGTGGGCTCTCCTTCTCCTTGTAGATACTGGGTATGCATGGTTACCAATCACAAAGCCACCTCGTGATTGGTCCTGAAGGGTATTTTCATTTTGAAATGGCTGGAATATTTATGGAGTAAGGACTGTGTGCTGGAAGAGGAATGAGGCCACATTCAGAAATGAATGAAGCAGGGATCCTGGCCTAAGGAAGGTTTTCTTCTGTCAGGGAGGTGAATCACACACGGGTGATTTTCAACACCAGAAAGAGCTGTGGAAGTTCTAAAGAGGGTGATGCCTTTCTTTGAGGATAGCAGAAAGGAAGTTGATTGAGAAGAGAGATTAGAGTTTCTCAACCTTGGCACTCTTGATATTTTGGACTGGATAATTATTATTTGTTTGGGGGTGCTGTCCTTTGGGTTGGAAGACATTGAACAGCATCCCTGGCCTCGACTCATCAGATTCCTGTAGCACACAGACTCTCGTTGTGACGACGATCAAAAGTGTCTACAGACATTGCCAAATGTCCCCCAAATGGGAATAGTCACCCCTTATTGAGAAGGGCTAGTCTAAGGTATTGTTTCTGAGAGTTAGACCAAGGGTGAATTGCATCAGAATTACCTAGGGGCTTGTTAAAAACACCATTTCCTAGGCTTCCCTCCCACCCCTGATGAATCAATCCATATCTATGCGTAGGTCCCAGTCCTTGGCTTCCCCTGCCCCCCGCCCCTGATGAATCAATCCATATCTATAAGTAGGTCCCAGAAGTCGGGCTTTTAGCAAGTTTCTCAAGTGAGCATAGCAGTAAAACTGGCTGCAGGCATGTGAGTTTTACCTGTTTGGTAAAGTTGTCTTTCTGATCAAAGAACAGAGTATCACTAATGCTTTAAGGGAGGCTCTTGGGAACTTGAAGTAAGGTACTCCTGTAGATGTGATTCAGGCCTGACTTCCCTTTATTGAATTTTTTTTTTATGTCAAGCTATGCTGAAAGGAGGTTCTCCATCCTGACTACATATTAGAATCACTCAAGGAACTTTGAAAATTATGGATGCCTGATCTCCACCTCCCAGAAAATCTGATTTGATTCAACCGGGGTATGGTGTGGGCATCAAGATTTCCTAAATCTTGCTGGGAGACTCTAGTACGTTTCTGGCATTGAAAGCCACTATCCTAGATCAGATTCTCAAACTGGAATGTGTTTAAGAATTACATGCAGTGCTTATTAAAATATAGATATCTGTCCCCCCATCCCTGCTAGGAACTGGGGTTAAGCAGTACTGAGATGGCATCCAGATATCTTCATTTTTAACAAGCTTATAACCACACACTGTCACATATACTCACAGACATCCCCATAGACATACGCATTACATACATCAGCTACAGAGCCATTTTGAGGACTACTAGGTTACAGTACTCGGGTATTACCTATAATGAAAATAGGAATGACCTCTCCTTATGAAAGCAGATTGACTCCAGGAGAAGGCAATGAAGAAGCCTAGAGTCCATTATGGGGGAGTCCCAGATCCTTAAAGTAAGATGATTCCCCAAATCAAGAAATGAGGTTTAGGTAAGAATGTGTAACTGTGGTCTATAAAGGATAATCTTCCTACCTATGTATTTATTTTTAATATACAGACAACAAATGGAGGCCATTCCTTGTGTCTTAATAGGAAGCAGTCACCCTCAAAAGGAACTAAATCATCACCTTGGGAATTGTGGTGTGGCCAGTCATAAGACATGCATGTGGAGACTGAAGGGGTATGTGACTCTCATTCCTGCTGGAACCTGGATTCACTCATCCATGTATTCAGCATGTGGGAAGAAATCATTCTATACCCAGTCCTCAAGTAGACATGGATGATACAAAGATTATTTTAAAAACACAAGTTCCTGCTCTGAACAGGTCATCTAAGTCATCATAAATGCCTGAGCAGAAGCTTGAAGAAAACAGAGACACCACAGAAAGAAGGCAGGGATGGCCAACAAGTCCAGAATATGTGAGAGTTGGAGTCCAGTGAAATTTTTTTTTCGTATTTTGCTCTTTGCAACGATAAGCTAATGAGCTAAAGTAAGCAGGTCATGGCACCCCAAAAAAGCTTTTCAGAGTTTGCTTCTCTTTAGATTGATTTTAAATGTGGTGTTCAACAGTTACCTCCAGTGATGGAGATGAAAGGTAGCAGCCCCAAGAGAGCCAGGAGCAAACACTGGCCTGGTCCTGCTCACGTGGACACTGGGCATTCCCTGTTCTCCAACGGGACCAGCTCTTTGGATGCTCACCAAAAAGTCAGCTCCCTCTCCCTCTCCAAATTTATTTCACTCAGGCTTATTGCACCTGAAATAATAAACTCTGAGGTTACATGTCCCAAATCACCTGTCCTTTCTATTTCCCTCCCGCCTTGTGGCAGCCCACACTCAGTCTGAGTTCTTTAGAGAGGCGTTTGTAAACCGGGAGCAGTCTGAATCGCAGGCCTGCCATGGAGAAGTTATCTAGCCCCTCTGAGTTTCATTTTCCTCCTCCGTGGAATAGGACTGATAGGGTTGTCAAGAGAGGATTAAATTCTCCCCACTTATGCTCAGTGGGGTAGCTCCTCCTTTTATTAAGATTTCAGCTTAAATGTACTCCCTTCAGAGACCACCCAATCGCTTTCTGTCATGTTGCCCCATTTTAATTCTCTGCATAGGACTTACTATCTTTGTTCATAAACTCATTGATTGTCTCAGACTGGAAGCCTTCAGAAAGCAGGAACTCTGTGTATCTTGTTCACTGCTCTATCTTTAGCACGGAGAATAATGCCTGGCACATAGTAGGCTCTCAGTAAATTTTTATTGACTCATATGTGCAAAGGACCTAGTACGGTGCCAGGTACTCAATAGGTGCTCAATAAATGATAATCATAATTATAATTTTTTGAGATGACACAGGATTTTGATTTGGAGAATCTTACTGTATTTATGAAAATGATGATAGGGGCTTCATGTGAGAGATGCCATGACTAATGAGGCTGGTTACTGACTGGGGGCCAGGGCGGTGCCAGGGCAAAATGTTTTTGTTGTTATTTCTAATACTTCTAGTATCAAATTTAATACAACCTATGCTGTTTTCCCTAATGCTATTAAAACATGATTGCTTATAATTTTTAAATGAATTCTGTCATCGACACAAATCATGTGTCCAGAGACACAAGCGTGCCCTCTTGATTTCTCTCTCTTCATCTAACTTTTCTCCTGCTTTAGTGATCTGAGGTTACTGAAAATTGGCTTGTGTTACTTACTGCGAACAACCCAAAACTAACCTTATTGATTTTGCTTTCATCTCACCTTGGGGCAAATAATAGACCCATAAATCTGAGCATAAACCAGTAAGAATTTTTTCTTGAAGATGCTGTTCAAAATCATATCATAAACATACAGTCTTACAAACAGCATGGTAGATTTAGGCAGAAGCAGTTATGTGTGAGGGTTTTTTTTTTTTTTTTCTTTTAACTACTTTATAATTGAAGGGGTTAAAGTAGACAGTTTTAGAGGCTTTTGTGGAAATCTCTGGGAGTGATCCAACATGGAGTGGTAGCCCACAGGATCTGACAGAGAATGCCACTGATAAAAGTCCAACATGTCTTACTATTTCCTTGGGATAAGAAAGTTAAAACTGAGATGGCCGGGTGCGGTGGCTCACACCTGTAATCCCAGCACTTTGGGAGGCCGAGGTGGGCAGATCACGAGGTCAGGAGATCGAGACCATCCTGGCTAACAAGATGAAACTCTGTCTCTACTAAAAATACAAAAAATTAGCTGGGCGTGGTGGCAGGTGCCTGTGGTCCCAGCTACTCAGGAGGCTGAGGCAGGAGAATGGCATGAACCCAGGAGGCAGAGCTTGCAGTGAGCCGAGATCGCATCACTGCACTCCAGCCTGGGTGACAGAGTGAGACTCCCTCTCAAAAAAAAAAAGGAAAAAGAACTGAGATAATAATGTGTCAAAAGCCAGAAAAATTGTATTCCCTTTCTTCATCACAAATGAGTAAACACATCTGATCATTATCATGACCTCCACGGAACATGTGGTCTGCGTCTCTGTTTCACAGTCATTGCACTGTATGTCTAAAGAGGATGCTTGAGTGAACTGCATGCTCAGTGTGATCCGTTGTTTCTAAAACTGACAATTACAGCCGGAGTCAGAAACTTTTAGTGACTAGAAATGTAGTTTTCTTCACATTTTCTGTCGTTCAGGTCGCCCTGCGCCATGTTCAGGTCTTTTTCAGGAAGGACACTTGGACCAAGCAAAAGAAATAACATCAACAATGATAATAGTCACAACTATTATTTATTGAGTACATACTATGTGCAAGGCCCTGACTAAAGACATTAGAGATGTGATCTCACAGTCAAATCTTTTTCCTCTTTTTTCTCTAATAGGAGTGTCAAAAGTAGAATTAATAAAGATCCTCTGCCTAGATGGGTACTTTGTGTAAAGAACCACCTCACATTCATATTAAGAATACATCATTCAAAACATTCTCCAAGACATGCTAGGGACTGGGAAGATACACAGATTCAAAGAAGATTATAATAGACAAAAGCTTTATGTTCCGAAACATTCATGTCGCATTATTTGTATGAGCAAAAATCCAAAGTGGCTATCAAATAAGAGAATGATTTGGTACATTATGGCACATTTGTGTCTGCAATACTATGAACTTATTAAAAATCATGTGGATCAATACTGATAGACAGGAAAACATGCTGAGTGAAACACAAATAGACATAACACATGCACGCACCCATCTCTGCTTATGGAAATTTGTACACATATGGGTAAGGTCAGAGAAACCTTGGGAGATGTTTACTAAATCATTTTATTTTATTTTATTTTATTTTATTTTATTTTATTATATTTTGGGGGGCAGAGTCTCGATCTGTCGCCCAGGCTGGAGTGCAGTGGCGTGATCTCGTCACACTGCAAGCTCCACCTCCCAGGTTCACACTTTTCTCCTGCCTCAGCCTCCCGAGTAGCTGGGACTACAGGCTCCCACCACCATGCCTGGCTAATTTCTTGTATTTTTTAGTAGAGACAGGGTTTCACCGTGTTAGCCAGGATGGTCTCAAAATCTCCTGATCTTGTGATCTGCCTGTCTCGGCCTCCCAAAGTGCTGGGATTACAGGCGTGAGCCACCGCGCCTGGTTGATGTTTACTAAATCATTAATCCTACTCATCTCACATTAGGGATGGAAGAATGCTGGGTGATTTTTACCTTTCTCTTTGTATTTTCCTACAACTTTTTAAAGTTCTTATAATGAGCCTATGAATGTGTATGACTTCTGAAAAATAGACTTTTTAAAGAGCAGTTTTAAGTTCACAGAAAGATTAAGCAGAGGGTACAGAGAGTTCCCATATACCCTCTACCCAACTGCCCCATGCACAGCCTTCCCCACCACAAATATTCCCATCGGAGTGGTATATCTGTTCCAATCAATGAACATACATTGACACATCATTATCACTTAAAGTCCATAGTCTACATCAGGGTCCACTCTTGGTGTTGTGCATTCTATCAGAATGTATTTTTTTTTGAATATATATATTTTAAAGGTTTTAAAGAATGGATTAATAAAATGGTATCACTTATTGATGGGAATTGGATGTTTAGGATATCATCTTCACTGACCCCAATCTCCCTAGGACCCCTAAATGAGGATGACTTCCTAGAGGGGAGGTTTAACTCGCTGTAGTAATATTTTACGTCTGTGTCTTCTCCCTGCCTTTGAGTTGCTTGGGAAGCTGAAATAAGCAGCTACTCCCCACCACTTTCTTAACCTATATCCCCATGGATCAAAAGAAGCTGAACTTGGGGTTGTGGTTTTAAGGGCTCAGGAGATAAGAAAGAGCCCATGATGAGACAGAAAGAGTTGTCCTGTGGGAAAAAACTTAAAAGTGAGGGACAAGCTTCTCTCCATGTGCCATGCTGTTTGTGTCTGTATTTCAGTAGTTCTTCATCTAGCTTTCTTTGTCCTCGTCAGTGGGGAAATGAGGAGGATGGTTTCAACAAGGAGGCCCTAAATTCAAGATTCCAGAGAGTAAATACAGGCCATATTGTCCTGATAGTCCCAAAATCTCACAAAAAGCCTGGCCTTTAGTCAGCACTCAATAAATGGGTGAATGAATGAGAAAACAGGCAACAGGGATAACAGGACAGGAGGGGCTTTATAGAACCACTATCAACAAGCTTTAGGTAAGATCCAATTAATAAACTTTCCTTGCCTTAAAAAATGTTTGCGTGTGTGTGTGTGCGTGCGTGTGTGTGTGTGTGTGTGTTCAGAAATAAGGTCTTGCTCTTTAGCCCAGCCTAGAGTGCAGGGGCATGATCATGGCTCACTGCAGCCTTGAATTCCTGGGTTCAAGCGATCCCCCTGCCTCAGCCTCCCAAGTAGCTGGGACTACAGATGCTCTCCACCATGCCTGGCTTATTGTTATTATTATTATTTTTAGCAACAGGTTCTCCCTGTGTAGCCTAGGCTGGTCTCAAACTCCTGAGCTGAAGCAATCCTCCCACCTAAGTTTCCTGAGTAGCTAGGACTACAGGCACATGCCACCACATCTGGCTAATTTTCCAGTTTTTCATAGAGATAGGATCTCACTATGTTGCCCAGGCTAGTCTCCAATTCCTGAGATGAAGCAATCCTCCTGCCTCAGCCTCCCTAAATATGTTTGTGTTCTTAAAGGTAACTTTGACTATGCCTCACCTTCTCATTCAGATCTAGCTTATTCCTTTATAGTGCTTTTCCAGTGAAAATGAAATTTAATTTATTCCATATTCTACCATCACCTTCCAAATGCCCACCATCTTCATTTTCATTTGAAATAAATAACAACAAAAATAATTTGTGATTGCACACTAGTTAAGATTATGTAAACCAACTTTCATTAGTAATAGGATACTGTACCTATCAGACTACAAGAAATGTAGAGAAATCCACCATTATCTGTAGGTAATGATTACAGAGACCTCTGTAGTCCTTATTCCCGTGCTTTTGTTGGGAAGAATAGCAGAGTAGAAAGAGTATAGGTTTACACCCTCTCTCTCTTAATCGCTGTGTGTCCTTAGGTAAATTACTGGAACTCTCCTAGCATCAGTTTACTCATTTGTAAAAGCATAAAAATAACTCTGTTGGATTGTGAGGATTATAGTAAATGTGTATCTGGAAACTACTGTTTAAATGATTATCTTTCTACCAAGGTTTCATCACCAGAACAGCGAAAAGGATCCCATTTTTCAGTTTTTGCATTGCAGTAACTGAAGAGAGAATGGTCGAATGCTTTGAACCCTCTTTCAAAATATTTATTTTACATCAAAAAAAAATAAAATCGGGGCTGGGTTTTAAGAAAGGCCTAGGAGGTCTGAATGCTTGGATCTGTTGAACTCAGTGAGAGACACCTGGCTCCACATTTTTACACAGGGAGGTAACTCTTCAAACACAAAGGCATACCACCTGCTGGTTGCTTTATTGAGAAACTGAGAATTATGTAACTCGGAATCACAAACAATCTGCATGTGAAATGAGGAGGCATACAAGGGACAAGTTTAATCAAGTTTATGGGCATTTTGAGATCTGTAGCCACAAAGCAAGCACAGGTGAAGAAATCTTCAGTTATAAGACTGCCGTACGCCAAGTCAAGCCTTAGTGCAAACATGAGTTGATCTGATTATTTATCCAGCTCTGGCATGAGATAGCAAAAGGGCAGTGGTCTGGGAAGCCTAGAGTAAAAATAATTTGACCGTTCGGTATTTCACTTATGGAAAATTATCTCAGATTATTAACTTAGTGGCCGTATTGCAGAAAGAGAGAACAATAACATATTGGGGTTGATGATGTAATGATATGAACTGTGGGCTGCTCTTCGTTGGTAGGGAAAGCAGGTGTATAAACATCAATGTACCAAGCTAAATGTGAGGACTGTTTTATTTTATGTTATGTTATTTTATTTTATTTTATTTTATTCATTTTTGAGACAGTCTTGCTCTGTCACCCAGGCTGGAATACAGTGGCGCAATCTCGGCTCACTTCAACCTCTGCCTCCCAAGTTCAAGCGATTCTCCTGCCTCAGCCTCCCAAGTAGCTGGGATTACAGGCATGCACCACCATGCCTGGTTAATTTTTTGTATTTAGTAGAGATTGGGTTTTACCATGTTGGTCAGACTGGTCTCGAACTCCTGACCTCAGTGAGAGACTCACTGATCTCAGGTGACCCACCCACCTTGGCCTCCCAAAGTTCTGGTATTGCAGGCATGAGCCACCGTGCCCAGACTTGTTTTCTTTTAAAGAATCTCATTTGGCATGAGACCATCTTTCCTTTGGACCAAAATCAGTAAACTTCTACAGAAGTTCAGAGAGTAAATGTTTTTGGCTCTGCAGGTCATACGATCTCTGTCACAATTATTCAAGTCTGCTGTGGCAGCACAAAAGCAGCCATAGACAATTTGTAAACAAAAGAGCTTGACTGCCTTCCGATAAAACTTTATTTACAAAAATATGTTGTGGACCAGTCTTGGTCTGTGAGCCATAGTTTGTTGACCCTTGCTTTAGACCAATGTACTCTGTAACTTTGTCACCCCAGATTCCAGGCTGTTTATACCGCCAGCTGACATCATATGAACTTCAGTTTGTCATTGCAGTAGAATGGATTTGTGTTGTGTGTGTTAAACCTGTGATTTAGTCCAGGAACTATTCCTACCATGAAAACATCACAGTAAGATTGTATCTTCCCTTCTAGCCTTACAATTTTTCCCTCAGGTGATTTTCAGGATATTGTTGTAAACTGCCTAGTTCAACTTGTAGCTCTAGTTTTAATTTCATCTTTCAACAAGTTCTCCAAGCACCAATAAACCTTCATCCTTCATACAATAGAGAGGTCCCTGTGTCTGTTTTTCTCTGTTTTCCAAACACACTGGATAAGTAAAGACAAACGTGTTGAAGGCTCTGTGTTATTGATGTACACTACAGAGTGCCTTGTCACTCACAGATGTTCCATAAATATTAGATGAATAAAAAAGTGAGCAAGAGAAGGGAGGAAAGAAAGGAAGGGATGGAAGGAAGGAGGGAAATGATTATCGAACGTTGAATCAGTGAGTCAATGTGTTTGTCATATCAATAGAGCTGGTACTTTTGGAAGCAGATCTATAGTCATGGGCTTTCTAAGTACATGTTTTGTTCAAAAGACTCATCAATGAGGAAAGAGTAGTCCTTCATTCATTTATTCAACAAATATTGATTAAGGATTATCTGTGTGCCATGCTTTAGGGTTACAGTGGGTGAGCAAAATCCCTGGGCTTGTGGAGCTCACATTCTATTGGCAGGGGCAGATTGCAAATTAACAAGTCAATATACATTAAGATGCCAAGGGATTGGCTTCTAGACTCACTGTGCAACAGTCAGCATTTGCCATTGTTGCCCTCAGCAACTATTTGTTGAAGAAGTGATTGAAGTCTGTGAGTCTGTCCTGCTCTGCCTCCATTTCCCACCTGCAGAATAGATCTGCACAATGGTCTCTGGGTAAAGTTAAGATCAGGGGAACAATGAGAACCAGGAAATATTTCAGGCACTGTGAGTAGCTCTCTTGCTCCAGCACCAGGCTGGAGGATAGGAGGTGCTTCTTTAAACAATTTGAAGTTTCCCAGGCTGGTAGCTGGCAGGGAATCCACTGTAAAACGTTGGTGGCAGCTTCAGTAACTAGAACCAGTAGGCTGTCCTTGACAACCTGATGCTCATGCCATCTCAGGGCCATATCAATAACGGCACCACAAACATGGCTGGTGCCCATGGCAATGACAGTTTTGGGAACATCTGCTTTTTCTCTCTCCAGCCCCCATGCTACACTCCCAGACCTAGGCTCCTGAGGGGATAAACAGAAAAAGGAATTTGCAGCCAACACAGAGAGAAACAATGAGGATGCTAGCTGCTGCAGCAGCCAGACGAGCCACTGCTTGTCTAGACGAAGTTGTTCTCCTCTGCAAAGTTTCAGTGTCAGGAGGCAGGCAGAGGAGACTTAGGAGCAGACCTCATCCCAACCTCCTCGGTAGCAAAGGGACAGCATGCGTGTCACTCCAGGAAAGCCAAGCTAGTTCCAGCAGCAGAGGATTCTTTCAGGGATGCATCTGAAGCATCAGATATTTGTGAGCTATCTAGTATATGACCAAAAAGTGGCTGTGAAAAGGGAGAAGCCAACACAGCCATGTCATCTCCAGAGAAGAAGACACAATTTAGGGGAGCAAACATGGGTCATGTCATTTTCTGCTAATAATCCTATATTGCCCCTATACAGAGCTCTGTGCATTCCAAAATACCCTCATTTTTTTTAATAGTTATTTGTTGAGCACTTTCTATGTGTCAAGTGATGTGTTAGGCTGTTCATACCTATTATTTAATCCGCTTGACTACCTGTAAAAGGTAGTTATCATTAAATCCATTTTTCACATAGGAAAACTGAGGCTCAGGGAAGTTAAATAAAGTTGCCAAGGGTCACAGAGATAGAAGGTAATGGAGCTGGGATTTAAACCAAATCATCTGATTTTCTCGTATGATCCTATCTTTAATTTATTCATTATTTCATTTATTCCTCACCACAAACTGTAAGATAAACAGATGGGGAATTATTTTCCTGATTTTATAGCCTAGGACTGGGCTGTCCAATACACTAGCCACTAGTCACATGGGTTTATTCAAATTTAAATTGATTAAATTAAAATAAAAATTTAAAATAAGTTCCTTAGCAGTAGTTCATTCAAGCACTCAGTAGTCACCTGCGACTAGAGGTTACCATATTGGACAACGCAAATAATAAATGTTTCCATCACTGCGGAAGTTCTAGTGACCAACACTGGCCTAAGTTTCCGTCCAATAGTTTTTGAGGGTTCTCTACTAGGCACCGTGCTAGAAGGTACAATGATGAGAAGGGCATCATCATATCCTTAAGAAGGTCACAAATCTTGGGGGTCGTGATTAATTATATAACTTACTGGAGGTGCAGACAGGGACCACCCCCCTATTCACATCCGTCTCCACCATGACATTCACATCCTGGTCTCTTACGTACAGATGGGAAAGTAGAATGAAGTCTCTCAAATATGGGTCTTTCTAGATATGCTCTTGCACCAACATTCAGGCTTGTGGTTGTTCCCTGAGAAAATGTGTGTGGGAGACAGAAACAAAAAGAAAGAGGAAAGAGTTTGTCTAGGGAGAATCACATTAAGGTGGTCAAATAGAGATTGCAATGTGCCTGCTGTTGATAAAGAGCATTCTTATGTATCCAGTGAGCTTACGAAGACATAAACCCAGCTCTTTTTGTGGGTGCAGTCACTGATTTGGGCAAATATTCTTGAAAGATAAATCAGAAGCATGCAACCTTCCCCCAAAACAAACACTTATGAAGCTAAATACAGCTCAATGGTAAGAAAAGTAGAGAGGGTAAATTTAACAACATAAATCCTTAGTTCAAATTCCAGCTACATCTTTTCCTAGCTGTGCAACTTTAGGCAAGTTACTAAACGTCTCTGTTTCAATGTCACCATGCATAAAGTGGAAATGATAGCAGTCCTTGTGTCTTATGTTTCTTGTGAGAATCAAATATAGGATTTATGTGAATTGTGCAGCACCCACACATGCCAGGAATATAAATGGTAGCTTTGGATAGCTAAAAACCATTTTGCCCATATATATGAACAGATCTGATTTTTGTAGACCAGTAAGTGTTAAATTGATTTTATGCTTTATTTGTTTGTTTGTTTGTTTTTTGAGAGGAGTCTCGCTCTGTTGCCCAGGCTGGAGTGCAGTGATGCGATCTCGGCTCACTGCAAGCTCCACCTCCCGGGTTCAAGCAATTCTCCTGCCTCTGCCTCCCGAGTATTATGTTTCTATTTGATAGAGATCACTGTGGCACCGAGTTTGACGCAAATACAGTGAGTTGCATTCACTTGATTATTGTATTCACTTAGTTTGTTTATATAGTCGGTTAATAAAATTTTGACGAGAGGGTGAGAAGTAACATAGCAAACTATGGTAAATTGACTTAGTTTAGAGGGGCTCAGCCATGAGAGAAAATTTACTTAGCAAAGATATATTGAGCACTCTTGTTTTGTTTTGGTCTTTTGGGTTTGTTTGTTTGTTTGTTTGTTTTTGTTTTTGGAGACAAGGTCTTGCTATGGTGCATAGGTTGGACTCAAACGATTCTCCTATCTCATCCTCCAGAGTAGCTGGAACTACAGACGTGTACCACTGTACCCAGATTGAGCACCCTTTTACGTGACAGGCAAAGATGAATAAGATGTAGCCCCAACCTAGAAGAGTTTGAAACCTAGTAAGAGAGAAGTGGCAAGGACTAGGTAAGCAACACACATGCCACAGGAGAGGCATAAAAGTCCTGTGAGAGCTCAAAGGAAAGTTAAGTCTCATTTAGTCGCTGAGATACAAAAAGTTTGCATAAAAGAGGTAAATTTCAAATTGAGTTATGACAGAGAACTAAACATTTGGCCAAAGGAAAGAAAGAGGCAGAATATAAGCAAAGGTTTGGTCAATTGCAGTTTGCATAAGGTGCAGGTGCAGGGAAGAATGGGGAATTAGGCTGAGCTGAGAGACTGGGAAAAGAATGGCGAGGTTTGAACACAAGCTTGAGGGAGTTGGACTTTATTTGATAAGGCAGTTTTAGATAGTACTTTAGGAAGATTACCTTTTGTCAGTGCAAAGCAAGGAGAAACTAAGGGCAAAAAGATTCATTAAAGAAGCTTTTGCAGTTTTATAGCTAAGATGCAATGAGATATAATGACGAGTACAGTTGGAGTGGTAGAAAAACGGGAGAGACAGAGGGGAAACATCTGAAAATATCGACACACCTTGACATCAGTTCTATAACAGGCATTGGTGGCCCTGTAGTTTTGAGTCTGGGTCAGCAGGAGAACTGTGGTGCCATTAACAGGATGGGGAAGTCAGGAAGAAGAGTCCATCTGAGGGGAAAACCTGAGTTCAGATTAAGGCATGGGCCTGATTCAGTTGTTGATATAACTCTCCATGTAGCCACCCAAGCCTGATGTCCTCACATGTATCCCACTTCCTGCCATTCCTTAAGTTACTATATTATTTTTTATTGCTACATAACAAATTACCCCAGCATAAACCAGTGGCCACTTATTGTCCTGCACAGGTTCCGAGGGTGAGGAATCCATCATGATTTAGCAGAATGGTTCTGGCTCAGGGTCTTCCATGAGATTGCAGTCGAACTGTCAGCTGGGGATAGAGTCATCTCAAGGCTCAACTGGAACTGAAGAATCCACTTCGCAGCCCACTCATGTTGCTGGCAGGCCTCAGCTCCCCACTGGCTGTTGGCTGGAGGCTGCCACGTGGGCCTCTCCCTAAGGCAGCTCACAGTGTGGCACCTGGTTTCCCCCAGAGCAAGTGATTCAAGAGAAAGAGCTCAAGATGGAAGGCATAGTATTTTGTAACCTAATCTTGGAAGGGACCTATCACCATTTCTTCCACATGCTATTGGTCACTCTGACAAGCCCTGGTACAGTATAAGAGAAAATTACACAAGAACATGTGTATTAGTCAGGGTTCTCTAGTGGGACAGAACTAATAAGATAGATGTATATGTGAAGGGGAGTTTATTGAGGAATATTGACTCACACAATCACAAGGTGATGTCCCACAATAGGCCATCTGCAAACTGAGGAGCAAGGAAGCCAGTCAGAGCTTCAAAATCTTAAAAGTAGGGAAGCCGACAGTGCAGCCTTCAGTCTGTGGCTGAAGGCCCGAGAGTCCCTGGCAAACCACTGGTGTAAGTCCAAGAGTCCAAAAGCCAAAGAACTTAGAGTCTGATGTTTGAAGATGGTAAGCATCCAGCATGGGACAAAGATAAAGGCTGGAAGACTCAGCAAGTCTGGTCCTTCCAACTTCGTCAGCCTGCTTTATTCTAGCCGGGCTGACGGCTGATTAGATGGTGCCCACCCAGATTGAGGGAGGGTCTGCCTCTCCTAGTCCACTGACTCAAATGTTAATCTCCTTTGGCAACAGCCTCACAGACACACCCAGGAACAGTACTTTGCTTCCTTCAATCCTATCAAGTTGGCACCCAATATTAACCATCACAGAATGAATATAAGGAAGCAGGCATTATTGGGGGCCATCTGGAAAGTTGCTATCACAGCTACTAAGTCCTGCCAATCAGCCTCCATATTTCTCAGAGCTTGTCCTTTTCTCTATCTCCCCTCCATTTCCCTAGTACAGTGTACTTAGCTCCTACTCAGTCTGTTGCAATTTCAGTCTAACTGATCATGCCATTTTAGCTTTTCTGCCTACAAGCTCATCCTTCTTATCACTGCAAGAGTGAGCTCTTGAAACTGGAGATCTGCCTATCTCCAAACATACCTCCTGTGCCCCAGCTTGAAGCCCATTGCCCAGATGATAATTAAAGAAGATAATTAATGACAGACCAGGAGATAAGTCAAGCTCCTTATCATGGCTATGGCTCCCTCTGTGTCCCAGACCCTCCTTATACTCCAGCCTGGTCCCCTGGCTTTACACTACTGTGCTATTTCACCTGACCATGCCTTTACTACACTCTTCCTTCTGCCTGCCATACCCATCCTCATCTCTCTCCACCTTCACCTAGCAGGATGGCATTGTGATCCAGAGCACGGACTTGGGATTTCACCACTCAGTCACTGTAGGAATTGACCAGTTACTTAAACTCTATATGCCAGGCATCAGTCCAATTATTTACATGAATTTACTAACACATATATCCCTCCTATGACCTAAAGGTAGATGATTATCATTATCATCATTATACAGATGAGAAAACTAAGACACAGAATTAAGAACGTTAAAGGTGTTTGCAATTATAATTATTCCTTGTTCAGGGCTAAGTTCAGATACTAAACCTCATCCTTCTAAACTTCCAAAACAAGTACCCTCCTGTGTAACTCTAATTTGGCTTTATCATATTGTTTGGAAGTGACCTAGGTTTGTGTCTGCCTTTTAAACAATAGGCTGTTTGAGATCAGGGCCCATATCTCAGCGTTTGTGTCTCTTCAATGCCCAGTAGAGCCTCAGTCAGTGCATGCTGGCTAAGCTTCGCTGACATTTTGCAGGGCCTGTTGAAGATTCAAGTGAACCTATAGGCAATTGCCAAATAAAGAAAGAAAAGAAAGGAGAGAAGCTGAACACAAAAAGAGAAGAGGTTTCGGAAATGACTGCTTTATATTAAGATGAAATGTAGCATTTTCCTTAATAAGACTAAAACAGTGATTCTAAACCACTCAACTGAAAAACTAACCTGAAATAGCTATGAAGAGTCCCACCTAGTAGATGGAGTCGAATTGACATTCACTCTTAGTGTGAGTCCTTCCCTGCTATTTTCTCCAGGCAAGCACAGTCATGTAGATCTATGGGTTCAGGCACAGTGACCAGAACAATCACGTCTACCAGGCTCATTCCCCAGAGTCTTATTTCTGTTCCTCTTTGGGAGCCATGATTGTCTCATTGTTGTAGGCAGACAGGCTGATCTGTGGGACCAGGAAAATGGTCACATTTAAACACAAAATTAACTCACAGAGAAATTGTATGAAAGTAATAAGATTTTCTTTTGCTTTTTTTTTTTTTTTTTTTTTTTGAGATGGAATCTTGCTCTGTTGCCCAGGCTGGAGTATAGTGGCACCATCTCGGCTCACTGCAACCTCTGCCTCCCGGGTACAAGCGATTCTCCTGCCTCAGCCTCCCGAGTACCTGGGATTACAGGCGCGTGCCACCACGCCCGGCTAATTTTGTATTTTTAGTAGAGACATGGTTTCACCATACTGGCCAGGCTGCTCTTGAACTCCTGACCTCATGATCCATCCATCTCGGCCTCCCAAAGTGCTGGGATTACATGAGTGAGCCACCGCTCCTGGCCTTCTTTTGTTTTTTGTTTGTTTGTTTGTTTTTGTTTTGTTTTTTGGCAGAGTTGTCTTTATGAGAAAAATATCAAAATAGCATTTCAAATATCATGAGCCTTGCAAAAACACCTAAGAGTTCTTCACAAATGGTGGCTTGTGGCCCAAAAGGTCTATTCAAGCCATTCTCAGAAATAATATGGAAATTAAGGTAATTTAGCTTTGGTGATCTAATCTCTTACCAGGCTTGCATCTCAGACACACCTTGTATTTTGTTATATGTTAAGCCTGTGTAAAAAAAAAAATTCAATCCCCCAAATTAGTTCTTCCAGGTGTTTCTAAAAAATAGTTTCCATATGACAGCAGCTCTTGTCAATATCCTGCTGAAAAGTGAAACATTAAAAAAAGAAACTTAATACAGCTCTGACTTTGTCTAGGGACTCCTTCAGTTTCCTGTCTCCAGTGATATCATTTTAAACATTTGCTTTCTTCAAATGGCTTACGTGTGCTCTATAACTCTGTTTGTGATGTGTCTTGGCATGTTGCTGTGGAAATACTAAATCATTCCACATGCGTATGTGTTTGCCTCTCCATGTATATTCTGGAATTTACCTGAGACCTGTTATTGTGTCTCCTTCTCCTCTTCTTAATTCTTTCTTCCCTAGGACTGCCTCAAGACAGTGTTCAACAAACAAGTACTCAATCACTCTTGACTGATTGATTGGTTTTCTAATTTAAAAAAAAAATAATTACTTGGATGTTTTGACTAGTATGCACCATGCATAGAATGAAGTGCTTTACATGTGTTCCTTCTGGAGTCTTCACAACAGCCCTACGAGTATTATCCCTACTTTCCAGTTATGGGAATTGAGGCTTAGGGAGAAAAGTCGCCTTTCCCAAGATCACAGCTGATGTCTGTGTGGCAGAGCTGAGAGTCAGAGCTAGGCTGTCTGACCCCAGGCTCATGTGCACTGCCTGTAGTAGCACTTGTTTGCCATCTTTTTAACTAGCGACTTCTCTGAAGTCACTGCTTTGCAGATTTAGAAAGGAAAGGGTGTCCTTTGGGCTAGTGAACTTAAAGTCTCTGACAAAGGATGCTAGACATGATGCTCATTGTAAAGGCTACTGAATTCTTCCCTGATCTTCATTTCTAGAAGGTTATGTTTCCATCCTTATAGGCTTTGATTGTGTCTCACCTGAATCTCATCTTGAATTGTAGTTCCCATAATCCCCTTGTGTCATGGGAGGGACCCTGCTGGAGGTAATTGAATCATGAGGGCAGTTACCCCCATGCTGCTGTTCTCGTGATAGTGAGTAAGTTCTCATGAGATTGATGGTTTTATAAGGGGCTTTTCGCACTTTGGCTTGGCACTTCTCTTGCCCGCGGCCGTGTAGGATATGCCTTTGCTCCTCCTTCGCCTTCTGCCATGATTGTGTGGCCTCCCCAGTCATGCGGAACTGTGAGTCCTTAAACCTCTTTTTTTTTGTTTATGAATTACCCAGTCTCCAGTATTTCTTCACAGCAGTATGAAAATGGACTAATGCACATCCACCTTAAAACAGTGCAGATGCCTCCTCATTGCATCCAGGCTGGTTGGTGTATGCAGCAATGCATTAACTATTCCCGCATCCTCTACCTACTTGCTGCTCAAAGCGCAGTCCTTGGACTAGGAATGTTAACATCACCTGAGATATTAGTAATTTAGACTCCCAGGTCCTGCCTCAGACTTTCTGAATCAGAATCTACATTTTAACAATATCCCTAGGTGGTTTGTGTGCATGTTAAAGTTTGAGAAGAACCTCCCTACTCGTCAGTTGTCACACACAGTGAAACTTCTCTCTTCCAAATAAGTAAGATGGGTCAGCAGATCCTGATTCAAGTGACTCTAAGCAATGTGTTTACATCAATCCAGGGGGTAGTGTTGATTCTCTCCCATGAACACATAACCACTGCCACCAGATGTTCCAGTCTCCTGTCTCAACAGCAATTTTTCAAGTTAGTTGAAAATTCTCTACATGTGGAGTCAAGTGTTCGAATTAAAATATAAAACCTTGTCTGCAGGTAGGTTTTTAGTTCATTATGCTTCCCAGAGCATCTCCCTAATGTCCCCCTTTATGATATTCAAACTTCAGCTGCTCAGTTCGTATAACATTTTAATCTAGCCTAATGCCAAAACATAATAACTTTGTTAAAGGAGAGGTGAGTTTAGGATTACAGTCGCTTTTAAGATCTGTACTAAGAAATGTTTATACCACCAGTCTCCAGTGTATGCCAAATCGTGTTGTTGCTGTGGGCAATACAGTAGAATGGCCTCATTATTTCTCTGTCTAGCCTCTTTAGAGCTATAAAGCCCAACCATGTTTTGTACTTGTAGTGGTTTGAATGCAGTGCTATTTTGAAAAGTAGAACTAATGATTATTCTGCAAGGGCTTAACATGTTTGCATCACAATTTAGACCCTGCTTCTTTTCAATAAATATATTTAAATTTATTGTATTTTCCCATGCTTGTATTCAAGTACTTAATGAGTAGTGCGGCAGGTACAAAACAAGTCAGACATGAATAATATTCTTAAGGAGAATATATTCTGGCTGGGAGAACAAGGTTGTACACAAGAAAAAATTGAAAGGAGTATAAATTAATCTGTAGAATTGACCAAATGGTGTTGTGTTCATGGACACGAGAGAGTATGAGCTTGGTCTGCGAAGGCCTCATAGCATAGGAAAGACTTGAAGAATGGATAGGCAAAAAGTGAAGAAGAGGTTATTCCAGAAGGAAAATAATCTTTGCAAAGGGATATGTGCCAGTGAGCCTGGAACCTTCTTTACTACAGCCTTGCCTGGAGCTAACATTAATTGACTAACACATCCATAGCTCTGTGTTTCTTCAGCTAAAACTAACTAGATTCAAAGATGCATTTAAGCCAGGTGTGGTGGCTCATGCCCGTAATCCCAGCGCTTTGGGAGGCTGAGGTGGGAGGATCACTTGAGGCCTGGCTGATATGGTGAAACTCCCTCTCTACTAAAAATACAAAACTTAGCTGGGCATGATGGTGTGCACCTGTAATCCCAGCTACTTGGGAGGCTGAGGCAGGAGGATTGCTTAAGCCTAGGAGGTGGAGGTTGTAATAGCTGAGATGATGACACCTTACTCCAGCCTGGGCAACAGAGCTAGACTCTGTCTTAAAAAAAACAAAGAAAGATGCATTTAGTCAACACATTTTTCCAGAGTGTAAATAATGTTTACAATTATAAAATATTATAATTATATATAATTATATATAATATATATTATATATCAATATTATATCAATATATATCAATATTAATCTATATTAACATATTGGTTAATAATATAATGATTCTTCTATATAATTTTACATTAATATAGTAGTAAGGTAATTATGTTACTACATTGATTAACAATATATAATTATAAGATATAAATATATATATGATCTAACTGTATATATAATAAATTACACAGTAATTTGTAATTCATATTTTTAGGCCTCTCTGTATGTCATGGCTGAGTGTTTTACATGTGATATAACAACTTAATGGGGGGATTTTGGTCTCCATTTTGCTAATAAGAAAACAAACTTAGTTTAGGAATTTAACCACACAGTAAATGGCATTGCCTGTATGTGAATTCAAAGTTTGAATGCAAAACCCACATTCTTAACATTATACCATACTGCCATACCATATATAGTATACATACTATATAGCATTTTGAATATTGTTTACTCAGGCACAATACAGCATTAAAATGTTAAGACAGGGAAAATACCCCCTTGAAGCAATTTCTGATCTTTACGAGAAGAGAAAGCCTGATGTATAGAGCTGAAACTATTGAGCAACATTGTGTGGCAACACCGCTTTCTCAAGTCCTGAGAGTACATTAAGAAAGCATGGAGGCAAGGTTAGTTTGGGTAAGCTTTCTCAGAATTAATAATTTGGAGAAGATTAGCAGATCTATTATTGTAGGCCAAAGTTCCAATTTAATTATTTACATGCTTGTGTGGTTATATATTGTTCAAATATGACTTCCCAACATGGCCAAAATTGCAAGACACCAATTGAGAAAGATTTGAGTCATTTTAGAAATAGCCACCACTGAGTTTTTGACCTGATTTCCTGGGTGTGTGTTTAAATGCCTTTCACTCACTTATTTTTGGAGTGCATGGGAGGCAGTTTATGAAGACTGATTACAAGAATGAAGAGTCACATGCTCAAACCTGGGTTTGAGAGCTTGTCCTGCCACAAACGGTCATGAGAGTTAGCTGTTCCCTCAAACTCTAGGCCAGTGTGCTCAGTGCAACCCTGGCCAACAGCATGGGCATCACCTCAGACCCTGTCAGAGATGCAGAATCTCAGGTCCCACCCTAGAGAGGCTGAATCTGAATCCCTGGGGTAGGGCCAGCAATCTGCATTTTCACAAGCTCACCAGGAACTCTGTGCTAGGCCTCACCTTCCTCATCGCTAAAAAGGAGGTCATGTAGTATAGTACCTTCTTCACGGGAGCATTGTAAAGATTAAGTAAGATAATGCACATAAAATGCTTAGTGCAGTGTCTAAAACAAGAGTGATTAATAAATATTACCTTCCAGAGCTTCTTTTCTTTTCTTTTCTTTTCTTTTCTTTTTTTTTTTTTTTGAGACAAACTCTCTCTTTGTTACCCAGGCTGGAGTACAGGTGGCACAATCTCAGCTCACTGCAGCCTCCAGCTCCCGGGCCCAAGTGATCCTCCCACCTTGGCCTCCCCGTACCTGGGACTACAGACGTACATCACGATGCCTGGCTTATTTATGTTTATTTTTTGTGGAGATGCGGTCTCACTATTTTGCCCAGGGCGGTCTCAAACTCCTGGGCTCAAATGATCCACCTGCCTCAGTCTCCCAAAGTGCTGGGATTACGGCATGAGTTACCACATCCAGCCATCTTCCACGGCTTTATCTTATTTTTTTAAATTTTTGATTAAGAAGGGATAAGAAACCACAACCCTAAGCAGCTAAGTCTGTCTGCCTTAGGTTCCAGCAGAAATCAATTCTTACAGCGAGTGATTAAGACTCATCTGACGTCTGCCTTGTGTTACTAAGAAAACCTGAATTGTATAAACAGGTTTCTGTTGTGGTCTTTCTTGGGCTCCTGTTTGAAAACCAAGGAGGTCTGTGGCTGAGTTTTTACGGTCAGTCCAGAGGCTCCATGGAGCAGCTCTAATGGATGTGTGTGTCAGATTGCAAAAACATGCAGACTGGAGCATTTAAAGTCCTATTTAGAAAACCGTCTCCAGGTTTCACATTTGAGAACATAAACACTTGCGAAGTGCAATGCTTCTTCCAGGGAGACATGGCACTGGCTCAGCTCTCTGTGAGGTGCCCATTATATATCAGTGACTGAGCAGAGTCCTTGGAAGGCCCAATTTGATCCAGTGTGCTCACTTTCAAACCATCTGAATCCATTCTAGCATCTCTGTAGCTTTTGCTTAGTGTTAACGTATAAGAATTTGAGCATCTATCCCGCTTAGAACCTTCATGCTTTTCACTTGCTCTTTCCCCCTTGGACAGAAGTCAGCAAACTTTTCTGCAAAGATCCAGACAGTACGCTTTGGAGGCCACAGGATCTCTGTCAAAACTATTCAACTCTGCAGTTGTAGATGAAAAGCAGCCATAGATGATACATAAATGAATGGGTGCAGCCATGTCCCAATAAAACTTTACTTACAAAAAACAGGTGGCAGGCCAGATTTGGCCCACTGAGCCCTGACTTAGAATCTCAAAACATCTAATAAAAGGGACCCAGATGACTAGGCAGCAGAATAATTTGGTGTCCATGGGTCCATTTGGTGTCCAGCTTAGAAGTAGTTACTGGCCTGAACTTAGATATGCCTTGGGTCATGAAAAGTAAACAACGCTAATTGTCCCTTAAGACCAGCTGGACCAAGATCTATTCTGAAGCTGTTTTGCTTCCACCTGGTGGGAAAACATCTTCTCTTGGCTTAAAAACTTTTAATGAAGATATTGCCTCACAGTTTGAGAACAACCAAAGTGAGTTCCAAATCTGGAATAAGGAAGTCTTCCTCTAAATGATTAGGTAGAAAGGGAGCTGATGCTCAGCTATCAATGAGTAGGATGCAGACTCAGACCTAAAGCACAAGAGTAGAGAGGGAGGCCTGTGTCTTCCTTTCCTGAAACAGCTCAGGATACATGAATCCTGGTGCTTAGAAATGACAAAACTGGCCCCTCTGCAAAGAAGTAGCCCAGAGGTTCTGAATGTCATAGATTATTCTGTATCCATGTCCTAGGAATTCTGAAGAATGATAAGCATCTCTATATAAGACAGAAGCAGAAGAAATCAGTTGGCAAACATTCTAACCTGGGCTATTCTTTCATTTGCAGGGTTTTTGCAGTGCCAGGTGTGGATTGAGATTCAGCCTTGTAAGACTTACTCACTGAAAACAGGAATTTGCTTGGTTCCAAGGTAACCATTTGTTAACAGATGTCATTGGCTATCCAATAGTCATTCCAATTCTCTTTGTTTTTCCTTGGAGGAGAGCCCCTACTTCAAGATTTTCTTCATTATACACAACAAAATGGGCGTGTCTGTGTGTAATTAAGAAAATATTGCTTGGTTTGATTCAATTACGATGATGTCATTATACATATCAATAATTGGTTTATAGATAAATATGTAACCTAGAGCTGCCCAAAGAAAAATGAAGTCTTCTTGAGATTTCTGGAAAAGGTAAACTTTCCCTTAAAAAGAGGCATAGGATGAAATGTGTGAACCTGTGGACATTGTTGACGTAGAGGTTGCAACTCTGGTGGCCACCTTGCAACCCTGAGAAAGCCAAGCTATAGATGATGAGGCAGAATTAACCCTGAACTGCCTTACCTTGAGGCTTCTTGTCATTGAGAGAGTAAAAATGTTCCTTATTGTGTCAACGAACAGGTTAGTTTCTGTTTCTTGCGACCAAATAAATCCCCAGTCTTACACATTCCTATTTGGTCTCTACCAGGCCAGTTCAGCTGTGAAGTTCTGCTTCTACCAGTTCTCAAGTTTTCTGCTTTCACTATTCCCACCTTGTTTAACCACCTGGTAGAGGCCTGGGAGTTGTACTTTGTTTGTTAGGTTTTGTTCATCAATAGTAGCCCCTGAGGTTGGGGTCTTACTGGATAGGACCTCACCAGGGAGCCCTGCTCTGTGAAGACTTGCTACTCACAGACTGAAATGATTTCAATTTGTTACTTTTGTTATTAGAAGGATCGGTGATAATAATGCTGTTTCTTTTTCATTCATCCAGTACAATTGTCCTTCTCTCACAAAGCTTGTAGGCTAGTGGAGACAGTCAAGTAAACTACCACATACAATGTAATGATGGGCCATAGTGGGAACTGGGGCTGTGGCAGTTGAGAGATTGGCTCTATTTTGGGCCTACACAATAGTCTTGCATATCCCATTTCTTCCAAACTTGCAATGCCTCCTTCTCTGGAAATCCCAGACTCCCACTTTCTTGCCTCCACTGCAGCTAGGACATGAACATATAAGCCCCTTCTGGCCAGAGAGATGTATGAGAAAATCTTAGAAAAACTTCTGGGAAGGATTTTTCTTGAAGGGTAATAGCAACACAGAGAGTTATTTTACTTTTTTCCTAATCTTGGTTGTTTTGTCAGAGGGCATGATTTGGAGCTATAGCAACCATTTTGTGACCATGAGGCAAAAGCCAAGAGAACTGAAGAAAAGTTGAATCCAAGACTTGACATTGTTATATCACAGAACTAATCCTAGCTCTGTGTGTCTCCAGATTTCTTGTCATGTTTTAATACCATTTTATTTAGTATCTGTTACTTACAACTAATAGAATGCTAAGTGATACAAAAGATTTCTAACCTGAACTAAGAGAGTCAAAGAAGGCTTCCTGGAGGAGGTGACTCATGAACTGAAGCATAAAAGACAGTACACATTATGCAGTAGAAGCAGAAATTATAAAGGAGGGTGCCAAGACTTGGAGGAGAGAATGTGGCAAATTTAAGAACTCAAAATAGATGACCATCACTGGAGCACAGAATATTGCATATGTACCAGCAAGAAACAAGGCCAAAGAAGCCCAGGGGAGAAATGGGGTGGTGGGGGCAAATCATACATGTCTTTGTAAGTCCTGTTAAGAAAATTTACCCATTTTCTTAAGAACATTAGGAATATTGTTAAAGGCTTTTTCATTCTCAAAGTCAGAAGTAATCACTGCTTTTACACAACCAGATCGCATTGCTGATAGTTTACTGTTATTTCAGCCTATTAGGGATTACAGTTTGTCATTCAACTATCTGTTTCCTCCAGTAGACTGAAAGATATTGGGGGTCAGACTATGTCTTATCTTATTTATTTAATTTTAATTTTAATTTTATTTTATTTTGAGACACAGTCTCTGTCGCCCAGGCTTGAGTGCAATGGCATGATCTTGGCTCACTGCAACCTCCGCCTCCCAGGTTCAAGCGATTCTCCTGCCTCAGCCTCATAAGTAGCTGGGATTACAGGCATGGCCACAACGCCTGGCTAATCCTGGCCTCAGGTGATCTACCCACTTCTGCATCCCAAAGTGCTTGGATTACAGGCATAAGCCACTGCTCCCAGACATCTTATCCCATTTAGATCAACCATCTCCAACATATCCTAATCAAGGTTTGTTGAATTGAATTATCCATCCCATTACAGTATACACAACCTGAACCATTTGAATGTGTTTTACCTTCATTGGTCATTTTTAATACCACGTGAAGCCTGGAGAGGTAAAGAGAGGGGTCCAAGCTTCATGCAGCTTGTTAGTACAGAACCATAAGGATTAGAAATAGGTTTTAACTCTCTTGGTCCAGAAATGCTTTCTGCTACATCATACAGTTTCATCCCACAGCAGGTATTTCCATCACTAAAATGTATGTAATTTTGTTCATTAGCAGTAAGGTGCCAATGAGATAAAAAAAGAAAAAAAATTCATGTAGACATTTCCAGAAGCTTCTGTCTGCAGTGGTGGAAACATCCAGTCACATTTTCTTTTCTTGGGGAGAATCTGAGTGGCCCTTTGGAGTTAGCACATGTAAGCAAGTAAAGCCTCTTTGTCATGGCTGGAGAAAGACTAGCATTCCCCCATGTCTCCTGTTCTGCAAAGCTCCTAGAATACTTATGAGGTAGGAGATAAATTTCTGTAGGAACTGTATTAGGGCAACTACCTACGTGCCATGGCAGATAAATCTGAACACCTCAGTGGCTCAAGCCAATTGTTCTATTTCTCACTCACATAAAAATTAATGTTCAGGGGACAGCATCAGAGATCCAAGCTCTATCTTGGATCCACCATGTCCTGTGGCTTTTGCCAGATCCTCTGAGTCTCACAGACTCGGAGAAAAGAACTTTCACCACGGACATCACTTCTGCCCACATTACCTTGAGTAGGACTATCACGGAGACATTTCTCTGCATGTGAGGATGGGAAAGGTAGTCCACCTTGGGTGCAGAAAGTTAGCAAAATGGTTTTGGTAGACAAGTAGTCATCTCTGACTTAAGGACCAGTGGGAATCTTGAGAAAAAGGTTGTGATACCCCTTACCTTCTGAGGTTCTGCTTTATATCATATTTCTGATAGACTAGGATGGATCAGATGAGGCCAGGAAGCACAGGAGAAATTTCCATAACTTGCTTGTTGATTCACCTTAAAGCCAGGATTATGTTTTCCATGGAGGGGAAGGTTAGTTCTGAACATGATATGTGGCTGCGAGTTAGCAATCCCTGCTTATTGTCTTGGAGTAAGAATGGGTGAGTGCCCATATATTAAAAGAGCTGTGTATTAAAGAATTATATATACTATTGGGAGCCTATACCCCAATATGAAGTGACCCATCCTTCATTCAATCCTTCAACAAAGCCTGAGTACCTACCATGTGCCCAGAACATTCTATGTGCTGGGGATACTGTTGTTCCCTCCTCCCACAGAGCTTAGCTTCTAGAGAAGGAGAGACAGGATAAAGAATAAATAAATATAGTTTCAACTAGTCATAAGTACCATGAAGGAAACAGGGTTAGGAGATAGAAAGTGACTAGGGAAGAAGAGTCTAGCACTCTTCTAGTTTGTGTAGAACAGAGTATGATGAATTTAACCAAGGGAGAAAAAGAATTTTTTTCCCCTTTTTTTTTTTTTTTTTTTTTTTTTTTTTTTTTTTTTTGAGACAGAGTCTTGCTCTGTTGCCAGGCTGGAGTGCAATGGTGCAGTCTCAGCTCACTGCAACCTCTGCCTCCCTGGTTCAAGTGATTCTCCTGCCTCAACCTCCTGAGTAGCTGGGACTACAGAGGCGTACCACCACACCCAGCTAATTTTTGTACTTTTAGTAGAGACGGGGTTTCACCATGTTGGCCAGGATGGTCTTGATCTCTTGACCTCATGATCCACCCACCTTGGCGTACCAAAATGTTGGGATTACAGGCGTGAGCCATCACACCCAGCCTGTTTCTCCATTTCTAAGACCAAGCAAGATTGCTATTGGGCCAGCAATGGATGTGCTTGGATAACTGGAAAATTTTTCTCTGTGGTCCAAGACTACCCCACTTTTCTGGACCTTTGCTTTCAAGAGCCATACTATGTGGCAACGATACAATAGTAGCACAACATGAGCATCACAGATAGATCAATGATATTTTCCACGATCTTCTTTGTAGAGGACAGTACTCACTTATGCCAGTGAACACCCCTGGGATTCTCAGACTTTCCACAGGAGGTAGAACTCCTTAGAAATAAGAAGAGAAATGATGAGAGATGGGGAGTTAAAATCATACAGTTTGATGAGTAAGAGAAATGTTACCTTAGATGAAGGAAGATGTAGCAATTCTACCTTCATTCCACAATGATTTACTAAACACTTTCTGTGGATCAGATACTGTGTTAAGACCTGGAGATAAGGTGAACAAATGTGGCACAGCCCCTGACTTGACAGATTGTACTTTAAAGGAAAACAGAGTGTGTGACAGAAAGTCAAAGCTACCTGTGCGCATTTTTTTGTGCTCTGTGTACGAAGCACTTTGCCCATTTCCATAAAGTGGGGTGTAGGGGTGAAGCCTTGTGTGCATCTTTGTCTTTTCATGAATACGTGAGGACATTTTTCTCCCCTGCTCACTCCTTCCAGGAGGGGCATTGGCTTTCTGTTCCTACTAATGATTCTGCAGGTGCTCCCCTCTTCTTGGGGTATTCAGCCTCATTCTGCTTTGTGACCAGCCAGCTGTGTGGGTCCCACAGTGTGATATAGTAATCTTATCCTAGGTTCCAGCTGCAACATGTGTTCTCTGATCCTGACCCTCCCAGGTCACCCTGGGGTTGCCAGAAACCACTGGTCCCCATTGTATGTCATTCCCCCAAAGTTAACTTTGTCATTCCACAAATGCTGTCAGAGGCCATGTCTGAAAACTATGCTGAAACAGCTCGTCCAGATGGAATATTCAGTCAATTCTTTGTCAGTAAGCCAAGAAATAAGACGTTTATTTGATTGAATTCATGTAAGCGTTGATCTGTTTGATTTTTAGCAGCATTTGGTCTGGTTAGCTCATGTATATAGGCACAGTTCTCATCTCCTAGGGTTACAGAGCCCATGGAGTCAAAAGCCACCACAACAAAAATGTATCCATTTCCTCTCCCGTGATCTTCATCCTATCTCCATAATCATCCTGGAAAGCACTTGAGGGAAAGAACCATGCCGTATTTTCCATTGCACAGAGTAGGTGTTGAATATTTGTGTCAGGCAGGGTCTTGCCAAGAAAGAGATGGCCTACTCAAACTGAGTAACTTGAGAATTTCACTATCCCTAGGCCTGAAAAGACATGAGAAGGAAGTGGAACTGAGACGGGGACAGCGATAGAAACAGGGAGAGAGAGAGAGTGTGAGCTATTTTACCCACCATGTCCCAAATCCATAGAGAGAGATGGGAATGAAATCCCCAACCTCGCTGTCCTCTGTCCCTCCAATCATCTTCCTGGGCTCCCCAGTGGCTGAAATCCCCTGGAAGCCAGAGGGCACGGGAGCCTGTTGAGATGATCCATGTATGTCAGCCTCTCAGGACACAGAAAAAAATCTAGAAGGATGGAAAGTAGAGCAAGCAAGAAAGACAGACAGAAGATATCCAGCCGAGTACTGTTTTTTGTTTGTTTCAGGTTTTCTTTTTTTTTTTTTTTGAGACAGGGTCTCACTGTGTCACTTATGCTGGAGTGCAGTGGTGTAATCTTGGCTAACTACAACCTCTACCTCCCAGGCTCAAGTGATGCTCCCACCTCAGCCTCCCGAGTAGCCAGGACTACAGACGTGCACCATCATGCGCGGCAAACTTTTGTCTTTTTGTAGAGATGGGGTACTTCCATGTTGCCCAGGAGTGAGTGTGTGTGTGTGTGTGTGTGTGTGTGTTTACACAGGATCTTACTCTATTACCCAGGCTGGTCTCGAACTCCTGGACTCAAGCAATCCTCCTGCCTCAGCCTCCCAAAGTGCTGGGATTATAGATATGAGCTACTACACCTGGCCCCCACCCTGTTTTAACCAATTTCCAGAAAAGGTTAATTATATACCCTTTCTGTGTCTGTGTCTTACTTTCCAAGTTAAAGAATCATGTGGAATCACAGAGCCTTGAGCTTAGGAGAACTCTGAAAGCACCACACCCTCTGGGATGCATAAAGCTTCTCTGAAGTATCTTCAGCAAGTGGCCCTCCAGCCTCCTTTCAAATGCCTCTGTTGATAGGGACATCATTACATATCAAGGCATTTGAGGGCACTTCTAATTAGAAGCCTCCACAAACCAGCTCCCTTGAATTTCCTAGTTTTATTTCTGGAGGTCACCAAAACAATTCCAAATCTCCAGCTCCCTTTCACAAGCATGCCTGAACCTGAAAACTTTCTATTTTGTGCATGGATAACCACTTTCTTGAAAGGAAGGAGAGGAGAGGCTACAAAGCAAATAAAATCCAATTTCCCAAGCAAAGATAGAAAAAAACTCAAGGTGTGGGGAGGAAACCATTCTCTCCTCACATCCCACCACAAAAGCGTCAAAAACACTCAGAACATGGCCGGGAGTGGTGGCTCACGCCTGTAGTCCCAGTACTTTGAGAGACCAAGGTGGGCGGATCACGAGGTCAGGAGGTCGAGACCATCCTGACTAACATGTTGAAACCCCGTCTCCTCTAAAAAAAAACAAAATTAGCTGGGTGTGGTGGCGGGCGCCTGTAGTCCCAGCTACTCGGGAGGCTGGGGCAGGAGAATGGCGTGAACCTGGGAGGCGCAGCTTGCAGTGAGTCGAGATCGCACCACTGCACTCCAGCCTGGGTGACAGGCTCAAAAAAAAAAGCACAAAAACCTCATAACATCCTAAAAATGCAAATACAATGAGGAAATCCCTGAGAACTAGAGCTGGGACCCTGAAGAAAGATTTAATTATGTTTCAAAGCCACATGCTTTAGATTCAGAAGCCAACCCAGCTCCCCTCAGCAAAACAGAGGAAACCAAGAGCCATGAAGAGCAGTGGCTAGTGTAATTAATGAAAACCTAGCAGCTAAAAATACTCTGCCCACGCAGAGGACCACACTTCATCTTTTTTAAATCGCAGCCTGCAGAAAGCACTCCGCGTGAAAAGAACCAGGTCGTTTGCATGAATCTGTATAAAACATAGACACGAGTGTATTTGTGAGGCTGGTAACACGTGAGAAATGGAGGAGAGATTTGTTTTCTGTAGCAGTGGACAGAGCATGCCAGCTGGCAGTGTGCCTGAAACAAATAACCAAGACACAACTAGATCTGTGTGAAACTTGGTGAGAAAATTTAGAGTCGGTGGAGCAAGGAAGGGCCAGGGCTGGGGTACAGTGAAGGACACTATGGACAAGCAGAGAGGACAGGGAGAAGGTCTGCAAGCTCTCTTAGTGGTAAATTCACCATACAGAGAGAGGCACGTACAGATTAGTTCGCCAGTTCCCATCTCCCACCTGTTCTCAGCTGTCACCACATCAGCATTCCAGTTCCAGCCCTGGATCCTGAGCCTCTTCCCTCCTCACCGCTTTTGAGAGTGGAAATTAAATTTGGTTGATTCCATTTCCTATATTTCTGTTTGGCAGTGGCAGACCTAGAAATACCAGGGTAGGAATATCAAGAAGTAGGTTTCAGTTGTTTCCCTGCTGTTTACTGTATAAACTCAAATGCCACAGCAACCTTCCAGAGAGATTTTCTTTAGTCTAGTTTTTTTAATCATATAAATATTTCTGAATTTGCATTTAATAAAATTCACTTTTTGTTTCTGCTGTACAGTTACTTCTGGGTTTTCATAACTACCGTGATGAAGATGCAGAGCAATTGTCGCACCAGAACTTTCCTTTGTGCTAAATATCTGTAGACAGACCCTCCCTCAGCCCAGCCCTGACCCTTGGAAACCACTGATAGAGATTTTCTTCTTCCAAAATGTCATATGAATGAAATCATACAGAGTATAACCTTTTGAGTCTGTATTACCCACATTTCACAAATAATACGTAACAAGCTCAGAGAAGTTTGGTAACTTGCACAGGGCCATACAGCCAGAAAAGCAGAGCAAAAATTAAAGTGCAAGCCCACTGATTCCAAATCTTATCCTTTCACCCTAGCGCTAAGCAGAAACCCTGCCTGGCCTGAGTTTCCTCATCTCCCTCATCAACATGTGAAAAAGGGACCGGTGAAATCATGAGTGCAGGACAACTTCAGGAAGTGCAAAGCCCTTGGTGCAAGGTGCGTATTGCTTATTGTTTCTTCCAGTCTTTGTCGCCAGCCAACCATTTTGCAGTAGGACATTGTAACTTCCGAATTGCCTGTCTGAACATGGTGGTGCACCTTTGAACCTGGCCATAATCAGTCTGTTTAAAGAAATACACACACACACACACACACACACACACACACACTCACTCACCTTCTGCTAATGCAAGAAGTATCTCAGGAGGTTAAGGACCTGTCTTGACTGCAAAGATGAAGCCCTGTTTTCCACAAAGTGGCAAAGCCACAGTCTTATTTAATGGGATTTGAGGTTGTGCAGGAGTGTTTTGGTCATTTGGAAGGGATTTTTCTATTCTCAGGACATAAAAGTAACTGCTATGAAATACAATTTTGACTTGACTATTTTGTCACAAGAAGTAAACATCATCTGCTGGCCTGATGGCTTGAAAGCCTCTCTCTAAACAGCTTCTGCCAAAGCCTTTGAAATGTTTGCTTTCAGGCTGGATTCAACCACCAGGAAATTTAGAGACGCACATGTCATAGCCCCAAGAAGCAGATCCCTCTCTTGGTGAAGATAAACCTGCAAAGCTGTAGCTTTCTGGAAGCCAGACAAATATGGATTTGGTCCCTTCCTCCACCCCTGCTCCCCATAAATGTTATGAAAAGCAAATGTCTGGCCAGGTGCGGTAGCTCACGCCTGTAATCTCAGCACTTTGGGAGGCCGAGGTGGGCGGATCACGAGGTCAGGAGTTTGAGACCAGCCTGGCCAACATGGTGAAACCCCATCTCTACTAAAAATACAAAAATTAGCCAGGCATAGTAGTGCATGCCTGTAGTCCCAGCTCCTCAGGAGGCTGAAGCAGGAGAATCACTTAGGCCCGGGAGGCGGAGGTTGCAGTGAGCCAAGACTGCGCCACTGCACTCCAGCCTGGGCGACAGAGTGAGACTCTGCCTCCAAAAAAAAAAAAGAAAAGAAAAAAAAAGAAAGGAAAAGTTACGTAAGGTGTTCAAAGTAATTCAGCCAGGCCAGGAGAGCCTGGACTTAAGTAGAAGGCTATTATCTGCAATGCTCTTCCTCTGAGAATGTTCTCTAAACCTTCAGAGCCTGCCTGGCTGGAGTCTCACAGGCCTACATCAGAATGCTGGGTCTTCTGCTCGTTGTGCATCCCAGGCAAGTTACCTGACCTTTCTGTGCCTCGCTTTGCTCATCTATAAAGTGGTAATAATATCTGCTGTGTGGGGAATTGGGAAGACTAACGTGAAATGTGGTAGGTTTGCAGAGTGAGCAGCAGTGTGTCATAAATAGTGAATATCTACTGTATGTTGGTTGCCTAAACCAACACTCCTCACTGTACTCTCAAGGCAGATGTTGAGTTGATTGGATTGTCGGTGTGAGCTTTGGATAGAGACTATCAATGGCCAATGTTTTAAGGCTGCACTTACTTAGATCAGAAAATCTCTGAAGGTTGAGGGTGAATCCTGGCATCATGCCTTTGATGAATGTTGATTGACTTCAATGAGCACATCTGGCTTCACATGTTTTTCTTTTGCCGTGAAGCTTTCCTCATCCCACAAGATCACATAAAGAGGCCGCATCTTGAAGCCATCACTGCCATTCGGCTAGCAGACATTATACTTAGCTCTTCAGTGAAGGCATAATGAGAAAAAAATTACTGAACATCAAGAGAAGGGTGGCCTAAAGTCTTGGCAGGGCACCCACATGGCTCCTTTCCATAGTACAGTTGAGGAGAATTTCACAAAAGTGTAGAGTTGTTTATAAAAATGTGAGTTGGGTTAAGGGAAGTCAGCAATGGTGGGTCAGAACATTGTGTTTAGCTACAGAAGGGCTGTATCACCCCAAGCTTGAAGGGGAAAGGGGACGAAACCAGGAAGTTCCTGGATCTGGAGAGGGTAGCTCTAGCTGTACTTGGGGGCTGCCTCACGGGAGGTGTGGCCTTCAGTATAAAGACACCGTCAAACTGCAGAGAAAGGAGAAGGGAAATGAGCACTGTGGCCTCGCTCTCACATTTCTTGACAATGTGACAATGCCTCTGATTGACTGCATTTAACAGAAAGTCAGAGGGCAAGGGAGGCCGCTGATGAAGTCTATGCCCAAAGCTTGGTAAGGAATTATGGAGAGTGGACCTGGAAGGGCAAATGGAAAACATCGAACACTAAAACACCATTTGGTTTGGGCCTCAGAACCTTTCCTCTGTAACTGACGATCCAGCTCCTCATCTTGGGTGGTGTTTTGGAAGAGAGCATAATCAACCTGTTGCCCTTCAAGTTCCACCCTCCTAAAAGCTAATGTGCTCACTAACCCACAAAGTCCTCTTCCTTTCCAAAATCTGATGGAGGTGGGCATGGTATTTTATGGTGAACAAGAGGAAAAATGTATTTCACACAAACTGAAGTCTTGGTCAAAATATCTTACTTCCAGGATCTGATTTTTTGAAGCTCTGCCTGATGTATTTCAAGTCCTTAAAGTAAAGAAGATGTGGGCCGGGCGCGGTGGCTCAAGCCTGTAATCCCAGCACTTTGGGAGGCCGAGACGGGCGGATCACGAGGTCAGGAGATCGAGACC
>NW_012102144.1:3659040-3720737 GCF_000951045.1 Mandrillus leucophaeus | reverse complement strand
CCAGCCCGGGCGACAGAGCGAGACTCCGTCAAAAAAAAAAAAAAAAAAAAAGAAGATGTTAAATCCGAATAAAGAAGCAACCCCCCCAGAAGCAGCACTAAGGACCAATACAGGTGCATCTTTGTTTGTAAGCATGATAAGACCCTGAGAAACCAAAACAGCCCATACATTCAATGCTTTTAGTGAGCAAGGTTAGAAAAGGAAAAGTGGGGGAGGACTTGGTCCTTTGCCATATTGTAACCCCAACAGAAGTAGGTTCTATTTTTTCACATATTTCAACTGACTGAATACAAACAACATGCTTGGCTGTAATGTCAAGAACATTCAGTTTAGTAGAAGTTGGGATTTTTGATAATCTCTAGTTTTAAAATGGGAAACCTCTCTGCAAAAGGAACATGCTCACTGATTTGCTTACTGCTTCTCTTCTAAAAATTTTTGCTGGTTATATATCTAATGCACTTTGTGGAAAATTTGAAATCACACACACACACACACACTATAAATAATGAAATATCAGGTATCTTTTATTCCATCTGACAAAGATATCTGCTGATAACTTTTTAGTAAATCGCTGTGTATATTTGGTTTGTATGACTATTTTCCTTTAATCTTGATACATTTGGGGTTGTACTGTAATTGTTCTGCTACCTCTCAGTCTCTAATAATCTAGAAGAATAGTTCTTAATCTGGAACATATATTAAAATGAATTATATATTTTATTTTTTGAAATAATTTAAAACTAAAATAGAACAAGCCTTCCCCTGGAAATGATAGTTCAATAAATATGAGGTGGATCTTGAGCATTTTTAGATATTTTAAAGCTCTTCTTGTGATTCTAATATGCATCCTCAGTTGTGAATCAGTATATTCTTTTTTTTTTTTTTTTTTTTTTTGAGATGGAGTCTTGCCCTGTCGCCCAGACTGGAGTGCAGTGGCGCGATCTCAGCTCACTGCAAGCTCCACCTCCTGGGTTCATGCCATTCTCCCACCTCAGCCTCCCGAGTAGCTGGGACTACAGGTGCCCACCTCCACGCCCCGCTAATTTTTTGTATTTTTAGTAAGACAGGGTTTCAACATGTTAGCCAGGATGGTCTGGATCTCCTGACCTCGTGATCTGCCTGCCTTGGCCTCCCAAAGTGCTGGGATTACAGGCATGAGCCACCACGCCTGGCCATGAATCAGTATAGTCTAATGGGAAAAAATAGCAGTGGATTCCCTTTAACATGTATACAAACATTTTCATTTTTAACATAGGATCTTTTTTATAATGTGTTTTCCTACATCACAAAATAATTCTTTTTATATTGTGACAAAAGACACATAACATAAAAAATTACCATTTTAACCCTTTTAAGCATACAGCTTAGAGGCATTAAGAATGTTCAAAACTGTTGTGTAACTATCACTACTATTTCTAGAACTTTTTCATCATTTCAAACAGAAACTCTATGTCCATTAAACAATAACGCCCCATTTTTCCCATATCCCAAGCCCCTGGAGAAAAATAATATCATTTCAAATTGCCTACAAAATATTCCTTATACAAATATACAATTATTTACTGAATTGTCATTATAACTTTGGACAATTAAGTTGTCTCCAGATTTTTTTTCTAATACTACAGCATACATCTGTGAGTGTGTGTGTGTGTCTGTGTGTGTGTGATTGTCTGTGTTTTGATTTGGTTCTTCTTTATATCTTCTATTTTTATGGTGAAATCTTCTTTTTTCATTTGTTTCAAATGTTGTACAATTGTTTCTTGGATCATTTATATAGTAGTTGCAGTAAAATTTTTATTACAGAATTCTAAACATTCATATATAAAATATTATATATTTATATGTATATGTATGTGTGTGTATATATGCGTCTGTATATACATACACATGTGTGTATATATGTATGCATATATACATACACATATGTATGTATATATGGATATATACACACACATACATATATAATTATTTATTTTATATATGAATATGTTTAGAATTAAGGATATATGTATTAACTTAAGGATATAAAGTTTATCCTTAAGATAAACTCCTGGAGGTGAATTATTGGATCAAATGCTTAGTATTTTAAAGTTTTAAAGCTCTTGACAAAATAGCTTGATTAAATCTTTAACATTATTTAAAAAAAACTATTTTACCTCACTTTTCATAAAACTGTCACATTTGGCAGATAAATAATATCTAATAGGTCTGACTTTCCTTAATAGGTTATTAATGAAGAATATACTTCTTTTGCATGTTTGTTAGTCATTTCTTATTTTGTAAATTATCAAGATATTTGACTGTGTATCTGCTTGAGTCTTACTATTCATTTTATTTATTTACATAAGTTTAGCACAGATGTAGACTACTTACTCCTTACCAGTGATATTTGTTGCAAATAATATTCCTAGTTTGTTGTTGGATTATTGTGGCTTTTTTTATTTTCAAAACACAAAGCGTGAATAGTTATGTGATAAAATATTTGACCTTTTGTGATTGTTATCTTTTGTTTTGACCTTAAGAAGTTCTTCCCCAAATAGAGAGGTCAATAAAAAAATCACTTGGTTTTTAGACTTTTTCTTTAATTTTTCCCACTTAATTTTTAGATATAACTAGAATTAATTTTGAGGTTTTGTATCCAGTGGAAGTGAACTTTTTTTCTGCACAGATAGTTAACCCATTACAAGATATCTATTTGTTGAAAATCTTTCCTTTTCCGGCTAATTTATTATTGCATCTTCAACATATACATCAGAATTTAATGTGCTAGTTCTAGCTTCAGGACTAGCTATTCTATTTCAGGACTAGCTATTCTATTAATATTACAGGTCTAGCCATTCTATTTCAACTATTGCCCTTTTATTGTTATACCGGAGCTACACTGTATAATCATTTCTTTAAAAACTTTTAGCTTTTCATTATGGAGAATTTCAAGTATATGCAAAATCAATAGCCATTCTAACATCACATGTACTCATGACTCAAGGTTCAATGTAATTAAATGTTTTATATTTTTTAAAAAACAGCATGATTTTTCAAAATACCAAAAATGGCAAAGAATCAAAGACAGGAAACTAATAATCCTACCATTGCTTTAAATTCATTTATGACTTGGTGTCTATCAGTATAATAAGTAGAAAATAGAAAGCTCCATGTAACAAGATAGAGGAAAAACAGTTATTTCAGGGGACCTAGCTAAGGAGAGCCAGTATAACTGAACCAGGAATATATGAGGATCTGAGATTTCTGAAAGCCAGAAAAGAAAGAAAACTTAAGTCATATAAGAAAGATGAGAGTCCATAAGAAGTGATGAATCTTTTCTTTACATAAAATTCAAAGGGGAATGTTTTATTTAAACAATGCTGAACAAAATGGAGAATGTCTTCCAAAGCAGTACTTTTTCTTTTCTCAACTTTGGATAAAAACCCAGAGTCTGTCTTTAATCACTGTCTTGATTACATTTTAACCAAGAGCTAAAGTAATATCATCCAGGTGTATAACTTCTTAAGGATGCTTAGAGAATCTAAGACCTTAAGTCACAATGTTTAATTAATGGCACTGTGTTATGACTAAAAGCCTGATAAACATACAGTTGTTCCTGTATTAGAAAAAAAATGGGAGGTTGAGACACACTGCTTTTGACCAGTAATTCTCAGAATATGGTCTAAGCCTTTTTATGATAGGTGATAGGTGTTAAGTGAATTTTAAATGCATGTTTTGAGGTCCCCATCCAGGTAAGATGGAGGAGGCACAATCTACTCTGAATCACCCATTGAACACACTATAAAATCTACATAGGATGCATGGAGCAGTTGTTTGAGGACCCTGAAAAGTATATAGTAGCAGATGGATTGAGGAAGAAGACTAGACTTTGAAGTGCCACCAAAATGGTAGTGAGTTTACCACCTTTTCCCCTCCTGTGTGCCCTGGCCTGAATACAACACACACGGAAACTCAAACAGGAGCACTGGGGTATAAACAGTACTCCAGAGGAAGCCTTGTACTACTGGTTTGGGAAGAGAGGAAAGGGAGCTTCTGACACTCAGAACACAGTATGGAAATCCCACTTTCTTTTTTTTTATTTCCTTCTCTCTCTTTTTATTTCCTTTTCTCTTATCCTGTCCCCTGAGCAATCCAAGGAAGGCAGTGACAGAGGCTGCAGCTGGAGCTAGCAGGAGCCAAAACTCTAAGGGAAGGACATCTTCTTCTCCAATCAATAGGGTGGTGATCCCAAGAGAGTGGGACAACCCCTCCACTGCATTTTATTCTTTCTCTATCCTCCTGCCACGTGGGCCTGGACATTGGAGCAGTTGCAGATATGCATGACAGAAAGTAACTAAAGCCCCAGCTATCAGGCCAGAAGGCCAAAAAGAGAAACACTAGGAAACTGAAAGTACCAGGAATAGTTCAGAGGGGGAGCTCAGGAAAGCAACCCCATAACTATTTATGAACACTTGGGCTCACTGCAAGCTCTGTGTGCGTGAGTCTGATCCTAATCAGCAAACCAAAGACTTTGAGAATTGAATGAACAGATAGACTATGGCCAAGGTCTCTGACTAACCACTGAGTGGCACATATATGGGACCCATCAGAATTGCACTGCCAAAGGCTTTAAAAAGGAAATGAGGAGCTTCCAGATAGCTGAACATATGGAGGTTCCCAGAGGGTGGATGGAAGCTCTGCACTCCTCCCCCAATACCCTTCCCCATGCATCTCTTCATCTTTATCCTTTGCGTTATCCCCTATAATAAACTGGTAAATGTTAAAAAAGAAAAGCAGTAGAAGAAGGAGAAGGAGGAGGAGGAGGAAGAGGAGGAGGGAGAGGAGGAGGGAAAGAAAGAGAAGAAGAGGAAGAAGAAGGAGGAAGGGAGAAAGAAAGAGAAGAAAAAGAAGGGGGGGAAGAGGAGAAGAAGAGGAGGAAGAAGAAGAAAGAAGAGGAGGAGGAAGGGAGAAGAAGAAGAAAAAGAAGAAGAAGTAGGGGAAGAGGAAGAAGAAGAAAGAAGAAGGAGGAGGAGGAGAGAGGAGGAGGAGGAAGAAGGAGGGGGAGGAGGAGGGGAGGAAAAGAAAAGAAATGGAGACTACATTGGCAACAGTTCCCACAGGTAGAGGTTGGAATTTGTGGCCTTAACCTAACCAGTTTAATTGCCCTCTACAGCAAAAATTTTAACAACTTTCATCAAATTTAAATAAGACACAGAGTTTTATAATATACTATTCAAAATGCTCAGAATATAATCCAAATTACTGGGCACACAAAGAATGAGAAAAACCTCAAACTACCTCGAAAAGCAGTCAACTGATATCAACACTACAATGACATAGATACTGAAGTTATCTGACAAAGGCTTTTCAGCAGCTATATACGAATGCTCCACCAAGCATCACAAACACATTTGGAATAAATGAAAAAAATAGAATGTCTTGGCAAATAAATAGAAAGTATAAAACAGAACCAAATAGTAATTTTAGAACTGAAAAATACAATAACCAAAATTAATAACTCATTGTATGGGATCAATAGCAGATTGGAGATGACAGAAGAAAGAGTTGGTGAACCTAAAAATAGATCAATAGAAATTTATATGCATAGTCCAAGATGGTTGAATAGGAACAGCTCCAGTCTACAGCTCCCAGCATGAGCAATGCAGAAGATGGGTAATTTCTGCATTTCCAACTGAGGTACCGGGTTCATCTCACTGGGGCTGGTCAGACAGTGGGTGCAGGACAGTGGGTGCAGCCCAAGGAGTGTGAGCCAAAGCAGGGCGAGGCATTGCCTCACTTGGGAAGCGCAAGGGGTTGGGGAATTCCCTTTCCTAGCCAAGGGAAGCCATGATAGACGGCACCTGGAAAATCGGGTCACTCCCACCCTAATACTGGGCTCTTCCAGTGGTCTTAGCAAACGGCACACTAGGAGATTATATCCCGTGCCTGGCTCAGAGGGTCACATGCCCATGGAGCCTTGCTCATTGCTAGCACAGCAGTCTGAGATCGAACTGCAAGGCAGCAGTGAAGTTGGAAGAGGGGCGCCTACTATTGCTGAGGCTTGAGTAGGTAAACAAAGCAGCCGGGAAGTTCGAACTGGGTGGAGCCCACCGCAGCTCAAGGAGGCCTGCCTGCCTCTGTAGACTCCATCTCTGGGGGCAGGGCATAGCTGAACAAAAGGCAGCAGAAACTTCTGCAGGCTTAAACGTCCCTGTCTGACAGCTTTGAAGAGAGTAGTGGTTCTCCCAGCATGGAATTTGAGACCTGTGAACAGACAGACTGCCTCCTCAAGGGGGTCCCTGATCCCCGAGTAGCCTAACTGGGAGGCACCTCCCAGTAGGGGTGGACTGATACCTCGTACAGCTGGGTGCCCCTCTGAGACGAAGCTTCCAGATGAATGATCAGACGGCAACATTTACTGTTCTGCAATATTTGCTGTTCTGCAGCCTCCACTGGTGATACACATGCAAACAGGGTCTGGAGTGGACCTCCAGCAAACTCCAACAGAACTGCAGCTGAGGGTCCTGACTGTTAGCAGGAAAACTAACAAACAGAAAGGACATCCACACCAAAACCCCATCTGTACATCACCATCATCAAAGACCAAAGATAGATAAAACCACAAAGATGGGGAAAAACCAGAGCAGAAAAGCTGAAAATTCTAAAAATCAGAGCACCTCTTCTCCAAAGGAATGCAGCTCCTAGCCAGCAATGGAACAAAGCTAGATGGAGAATGACTTTCATGAGTTGAAAGAAGGCTTCAGACGATCAGTAATAACTTCTCTGAGCTAAAGGAGGATATTCAAACCCATTGCAAAGAAGCTAAAAACCTTGAAAAAAGATTAGATGAATGGCTAACTAGAATAAACAGCATAGAGAAGACCTTAAATAGCCAATTCAATCAACTGGAAGAAAGGGTTTCAGTGATTGAAGATCAAATGAGTGAAATGAAGTGAGAAGAGAAGTTTAGAGAAAAAAGAGTAAAAAGAAATGAACAAACTCTAAGAAATATGGGACTATGTGAAAAGACCAAATTTATGTCTGATTGGTGTACCTGAAAGTGATGGGGAGAATGGAACCAAGTTGGAAAGCACTCTTGAGGATATTATCCAGGAAAACTTTCCCAACCTAGCAAGGCAGGCCAACATTCAAATTCAGGAAATACAGAGAATGCCACAAAGATACTCCTCGAGAAGAGCAACTCCAAGACACATAATTGTCAGATTCACCAAAGTGAAGGAAAAAATGTTAAGGGCAGCCAGAGAGAAAGGTCAGGTTACCCACAAAGGGAAGCCCATCAGACTAACAGTGGATTTCTCAGCAGAAACTCTACAAGCCAGAGAGAGTGGAGGCCAATATTCAACATTCTTAGAGAAAAGAATTTTCAACCCAGAATTTCATATCCAGCCAAACTAAGCTTCATAAGTGAAAGATAAATAAAATCCTTTACAGACAAGCAAATGCTGAGAGATTTGTCACCACCATGCCTGCCTTACAAGAGCCCCTGAAGGAAGCACTAAACATGGAAAAGAACAACCAGTACCAGCCACTGCAAAAACATGCCAAATCGTAAAGACCATAGATACTAGGAAGAAACTGCATCAACTAAAGAGCAAAATAACCATCTAATGTCGTAATGACATGATCAAGTTCACACATAACAATATTAACCTTAAATGTAAATGGGCTAAATGCTCCACTTAAAAGACACAGACTGACAAGTTGGATAAAGAGTCAAGACCCATCAGTGTGCTGTTTTCAGGAGACCCATCTCACATGCAGAGACATACATAGGCTCAAAATAAAGGAATGGAGGAAGATCTACCAAGCAAATGGAAAACAAAAAAAAAGCAGGGGTTGCAATCCGAGTCTCTGATAAAAAAGACTTTAAACCAACAAAGATCAGAAGAGACAAAGAAGGCCTTTACATAATGGTAATGGCATCAATTCAACAAGAAGAGCTGACTATCCTAAATATATATGTACCCAATACAGGAGCACCCAGATTCATAAAGCAAGTCCTTAGAGACCTACAAAGAGACTTAGACTCCCACACAATAATAATGGGAGACTTTAACACCCCATTGTCAACATTAGACAGATCAATTTATGCAGCCATAAAAAAGGATGAGTTCATGTTCTTTGTAGGGACATGGATGAAGCTGGAAACCATCATTCTGAGCAAACTGTCGCAAGGACAGAAAACCAAACACCACATGCTCTCACTCATGAGTGGGAATTGAACAATGAGAACACCTGGACACAGGATGGAGAACATCACACACTGGGGCCTGTCATGGGGTGGGGGGAGGTTGGAGGGATAGCATTAGGGGATATACCTAATATAAATGATGAGTTAATGGGTGTAGCACACCAACATGGCACATGTATACATAGGTAACAAACCTGCATGTTGTTCACATGTACCCTAGAATTTAAAGTATAATAATAATAATAAATGTCTTTACAGTGAACCCCAAATCCTTTCACAATCATAAATATTTTAGATAAGTAGTTTCCTAATATTGAAATTAATAAAAATATTTAAAAGAAAAAAAGAAATTAATATGCATAGTAAAGAGAAATATATATATATATTTTTAATGAACCAAGCCTCAGGGACGTGCAGAACAGTAAGAAGAGGTCTAACATTCATGTCATCAGAGTTCCAGAAAAAGAGACGGAGTATAATGCTGAATAAATAGTTGAAGAAACAATGGCTATAAATTTCTCAAATTCAGTAAAAGACACTTATCTACAGATTCAAGAAGCTTGGCAAACTCATACTGGATAAATCAAAAGAGACTCATCACCAAACATAACAAAATTACTGAACTAAAAACAATAAAAACTTCTTGAAAACAACAAGAGAAACACAATGCATTTTGAGAGGGAAATAATGATTTAAGTAACTGCAGATTTCTCATCAGAATATCATGGCAGCTAGAGGAAGCAGCACAACATGCTTTAAGTGCTGAAGTAAAGAACTGTTAATGTACAATTCTATATCCAGTGAAAAACTCCATCAGAAATGAAGGTGAAATAAAGATATTCTTAGTGAAGGAAAACTAAAAGCATCTACTGCCAGCAGGCCTACTCTAAAAGAATATACAATCAGAGATAAAGAGGGATACTGAATATTAATGAAATATTCAAATCATCAAGAAGACATAATAATCTTAAATGTTTATGCACCTAGTAACATAGTTTCAAAATTCTTGAAACTGACACTGACAGAACTGAAAGGAGAAATAGGTATTGGCATATGCAGAATTATAGTTAAAGTCTTCAACAAACTTCTTTCAGTAATAGATCTAGGAAACAAAAATTTGTAAGGATACAGTAAAACTCAACAACACCTTCAACCAACTGCATTGAATTGATTTTTATAGAACATTCCACGAAGCCACATTGAGATACACATTCTTTTCAACAACGCAGTGAACATTCACCAAGATGGACTATACTCTGACTTATAAGCCAAAACTGAACAAATTTAATAAAAGGAACTGAAATATAAAGTTTGTTCTTGAACAATGATCAAATTAAACTAGAAATCAATAAATGATAACAGAAAAACTCTTCAAACATTTGGAAATTAAACAACCCACTTCTAAGCAAACCATAGGTCAAAAAGGAAGTCTCAAGAGAAGTCAAAAAATATTCTGAAATAAAAGAAAATGAAGGTAAAACAGAAAACTTATGGGATGCAGTTAAAGTAGTCCTTAGAGGAAAATTTGTAGCAGTTTGTAGCATTAAATACTTACATTAAGAAAGAAAAAAGGTCTCAAATCAGTTAACTCAGTTTCTACCTTAATAAACCCAAAAAAAGGCAAAACAGATTTACAGTAAAGGAAAGAAATGATAAAGATAATAGCAGAAATCAATGAAATTGAAAACAGAAAAGCAGTAGAGAAAATCAGTAAAACCAAAAGTTGGTTCTTTCAAAAAAGTGATAAAGTTAATAAGTCTCTAGCAAGACTGACAAAGGGAGAAAAAGAGAACAAATTAGCAATATCAGGAATGAGAGGGGGGAATATCATTACAGATTCCACAAACATTGAAAGGATAACAAGGAATGCTACAAAAGAAAAACACACACACGCACAACTCCACACATACATATACGTTGAACAGCTTAGAAGAAATAGACCAATTCCTTGAAAACTGCAACCTGATACCAAGATGAAGTACATAATATCAATAGTGCTAAAACTATTGAAGAAATTGAATTTGTGTTTTTAAATATCTTCCAAAAATGAAATCGCCAGGCCCAGGTACTTTGACCAAACATTTGAAAAAGATGTCACCAATTCTACACAATCTCTTTCAGAACATGGAAGAGGAGAGAACACTTCTTCATTCATTTAATTAGACTAGCATTAGCCTGATACCAACACCAAGCAGGCAATTCTAAAAAAAAAAAAAAAACAGAAAACTACAGACCAAGGTCAAGAACATGAATGCAAAAATTTTCAACAAAATATTAGCAAATAGAATACAACAGAAAAAAAAATAGACTGAAAAAATACAAACAGAGCCTCAGGAATCTATGGGACTATAACATTCATGTCATCAAAGTCCTAGAAAGTAGGGGGGAAAAGACAGGGCTAAAAAGTCTCTGAAGAATTAATGGCTGAAAACTTCACAAATTGACAAAACACATAAATTTCCAGAGTCAAGAATCTGGGAAAATTGCAAACAGCACAAACCTCAAAAAATCCATAAGGCACATTATGATCAAACTTCTGAAAACTAAACATAAAAAAAAAAAAAAATCAAGAAGCCAGCAAGAGAGAAATGGCACCCTACCAATAAAAGGAAAACAATTCACATGACAGTGTATCTCTCATCAGAAACCACAGAGGCAAGAAGGAAGTGGAACAACATTTTTGAAGCACTGAATAAAAAGAACTGTCATCTGAGAATCCAATATCTATTCAGCAATAAAGGGATCATCACGAAAATTCTCTTAGCAAAACAAAGAGAATTTGTCACTAAAAGAATGGCTAACGTTTTCTAAACAGAAATTTATGGAAGGGAGGAAGGAAGAAAACTATAGGCAAATATATGGGAAAAATACAACAGACTTTCACTCTTTTTTTAGTTTTCTAAATTATACTTGATGGAAGCAAAAAAAATTATAACATTGCCTACTGTAATTCTAAATGTGTAAAGAGGAACTATTTAAAGACAACTATATAAGTGAGAAAGTTTAGTCAAGCATAAAGACAGACAAGTTTGCAACACTTTACTAGAACTGGATAACGACACCAGCATAGACTAAGAAGTTATGTATGTATAATGTAACATCTAGAGAAACTGCTAAAATAGCTATCAAATCAACGTGAAGTTCTAAAAAAAGTTAGAGTAACCCATAAAAGGCAGGAGAAAAGATGCGAAAAACAGAGGGAACATACAGAACAAAACATAAAATAAGACTTAAGCTCTAAAATATAAATAATCACATTAAATATAAATGGTCTATATTACAACAAAAAGATTCACAGCAAGGATTTTTATTTAAAATGGTCCAACTATATGCTATCTATACAATGATATAAGGCAAGTTTAAAGTACAAGGATGAAAAAGATATGAAAACATTAATCAAAAGAAAGCAGAGACTTCAAGTGAAAGAAAATTAGACACAGAAAAATGTTACGTAATAATAAAATGGTAAATCCACCAAGAAGACACAGCAATCCTCAGTGTGTATCCACCAAACAAAAGAGCCGCAAAATGCAGGAGCAAAAACTTACAGAACTGAAGGAGAAATCAACAAATCTAAAATTTTGTTTTGAGATTTCAACATTCTGCCCTGAATAACAAATAGGACAACTGGACAGAAAGTCAGCAAAGATATAAAAGAAACTCAACAATGCCATCAATCAGTATGATGTTACTGACTTTTATACAACAATGCACCTGATAACAACAGAGCAAATATTTTGTCAAGTTCCAGCAGAACATATACCAAGATGTAATATACCTGGGCCATAAAACAAACACCAACACACTTAAAATAATTAAAATAATACAAAGTATGTTCTTTAACCACAATGAAATCAAACTAGAAATCAGTAAAAGAAGGTAATAGGGAAATCTCCGAAACTTGGAAACTAAGGAACATACTTTTAAATAATCTAATGTCAAAGTAGGAGTCCCAAGAGAAATTTTAAAATGCAGAGAATGGAATGAAAATGAAAAATACAACATATCAAAATTTGTTTGACACAGTTAAGCAATGCCAAGAGAAATTTATAACACTACATGTATATAAAGAAGAAACTTCTCAAACGATCTAAGTTCCTACCTAAAGAACCTAGAAAAAAGCAAAATAAACCCAAAGCAAGCACAAGGAAGAAAATAATAAAGGTAACAGCAGGAGTCAATAAAATTGAAAACAGAAAAACAATTCTGTGAAGAAAAAATCAACAAAAAAAGAGGTTTTTTAAAAAGATGAATAAAATTGACAAACCTTGAGCAAGACTTGAGAAGATACAAATTACCAATATCAGGAATGAAACAGGGGATATCACTACAGATTTTGCAGACATCAGAAGAATAACAAGTAAATACTACAAACAACTCTACACACACAAATTTGACAACTTAGATAAAATGGACCCAGTCCTCAAGAAACACAGAATATCACAACTCACTCAATATGAAATAGATCAGTTGAATAGACCCAAAATTTAAAGGAATTGAATTTGTAATGGAAAAGTTTCAGAAAACATACGTGACTCCCAAGTTGAGGTTTATTCCCAAGATGCAAGGTTGGTTCAATATTCAAAAATCAATCATTGTAATCTGAAATATTAATAGGCTAAAGAAGAAAAATTACATGATCATATCAATTGAGGCAAAAAAGAGATTTGACAAAAGTGCCCACAGAACATATACCAAGATGTGGTATACCCTGGGCCATTAAACAAACACCAACAATTAAAAGAATTGAAATCATACAAGTATGTTCTATGACCACAATGAAATCAAATTAGAAATCAATAAAGGAAAGGTCATGGGGAAATCTCCAAAACTTGGACACTAAAGAACATACTTTGATTTGACAAATTTTGACATGTATCATGAGAAAAATTCTCAGAAAAATAGGAGTAGAAGGAACCTCTTTAATTTGCCAAAGAGCATCTACAAAAAAACCATACAGCTGGCATTATACTTAATGGAGAAAGACTGAGTATTTTCTCCCTAAGACTGAGAACAAGACAAGAATGCTCATTCTCATCATTCTTTCAACATTGTACTGTTAACTTCTAGCCAGTATAGTAATGGGAGGAAAGGAACAAAGATTAGAAAGGAAGAAATACAACTGTCTCTATTTGCAGATGACATGATTGTCTACATAGAAAATCTCAAGGAGGCCAGGCACAGTGGCTTATGCCTATAATCCTAGCACTTTGGGAGGCCAAGGTAGGTGGATCATCTAAGGTCAGGAGTTTGAGACCAGCCTGGCCAACATGGTGAAACCCCATCTTTACTAAAAATACAAAAATTAACTGGACATGATGGCACACACTACTTAGGAGACTGATGCAGGAGAATTGCTTGAACCCAGGAGGCAGAATTTGCAGTGAATTGAGATCACACAACTGCACTCCAGCCTGGGCAATAGAGCAAGACTCCATCTCGAAAAATAATAATAATAATAATAGAAAAAAGAAAGAAAATCTCAAAGAATCTACCAAAACACTTCTACCACTAAGAAGTGAGTTTAGCAAGGTCACAGAAGACAAGATAAACATACAAAAAAAATTACATTTGTATATACTAGCAGTGAACACATGAATACTGAAATTAAAAATATAATACCAATTATAACCACAAAAAAATTAAAAAACTGTATAAAATATGTATAGGACTTATATGCTGACAAATACAAATGCTGATGAAAGAAAGCAAAGATCTAAATAAATGAAGAGACATACTATATTCATGGATGAAAGGCTCGACATAGTAAATATGTCAGTTCTTCCCAAATATTATACAGGTTTATTGCAATTCCTATCAAAATCCCAGCCCAGGTCAGGCACAGTGGCTCATGCCTGTAATCCCAACACACTGGGGGGCCAACGCTAGGGGGTTGCTTGAGCCCAGGAGTTCAAAGCCAGCCTGGGCAACATGGTGAGACCCTGTCTCTAAAAAAAAATTTTTTTTTTAATGAGCCAGGCATAATGGCACTTGCCTGTAGTCCTAGCTACTCAGAAGGCTGAGTTAGGAGGATCATTTTAGCCTGGGAAGCCAAAGCTGCAGTAAGCCATGACCAATGATTATACCACTGAACTCCAGCCTTGGCAACAGAGTGAGACCCTGTCTCAAAAACCTGAAAACCTCAGCACATGTTTTGTAGGTATAGACAAGATTATTCTAAAATTTGTATGTAGAAACAAAGAAACTAGAATAGCTAAACTAATTTTGAAAAAGAATAGGTAAGAATAATCAATCTGCCCAATTTCAAAACTTATAAAATAGCTACAGTAATCAAAACTGAACAGTATTGGCTAAGGAATAAACATGTAAATCAATGAGACAGAATACTGAACCCAGAAATAAATCCATGCAAATACACCCAACTGATTTTGACAAAGGCATAAAAACAATTCCGTGGAGAAAAGATGGACCCAGGCTCACTCCTATAATCCCAGCACTTCGGAGGCTAAGGTGGGAGGATCACTTGAGCCTAGGAGTTGGAGACCAGCCTGATCAACACAAGGAGACTTCATCTCTACAAAAAATGAAAATAAAAATAAATTAGCTGGGCATGATGGAACACACCTGTGACTCCAGCTACTTGGGATGCTGAGGTGGAAGGATCACTTGAGCCTAGGAGGTCAAGGCTGAATTGAGTCGTGTTCACACCACTGCACTTCAGCCTAGGCAGCAGAGTGGGATCCTGTCTCAAAAAAAAAAAAAAAAAAAAAAAAAAAGGCCTTTTCAACAAATGGTGCTGGGGGAGGTGGACTTCCATAGGCAAAAAACTGACCTTCAACCTAAACTCCGTACCTTCTACAAAAACTAACTTGAAATGGATCACAAACTTAAATGTTAATCTATAAAATAATACTTCACAAAGAGGAGAAAATCTTTGGGATCTATGGCTAGACAAAGAATTCTTAGACTTGACACCAAAATTATGATCCATGAATTTTTAAAAAAGGATAAATTGGACTTCACCAAAATTAAAAAACTTTTACTCTGCAAAATACCTGTAAAAGATAAGCAGCAAACTGAGGGAAAATATTTGCAAAGCACCATCTAACAGAGGTCTAGTATCTAGACTATAAAAGAATTATCAAAACCCAAATAGAAAAAGCAAACAAGCCAATTAGAAAATGGGCAAAAGACAGAAATAGACATTTCCCTGAAGAAGATATACTGATGGCAAGTAAACACATGCAAGGATATCACCATCATCAGACACTAGGGAAACGCAAATTAAAACTACAATAAGCTATCACTGGCCACCTATCAGAATAACTAAAATAAAAAATAGTGACAACACCAAATACTGACAAGCATGTAAAGAAACTAAATCACTCAAACATTACTGGTGGGAATGTAAAATGGTACTGTCACTCTGGAAAACAATCTAGCACTTTTCCAAAAGGTTGCATACTATATCATTCCACTTATTTAATATTCTTGGATTGAGAATATTATAAAAATGAAAATCAAATTTCTGGTTGCCCGTAGATAAGGAAAGGGTAGGGACAAGAGAGAAGTGGGTGTGGCTATAAAAAGACAGCGTAAGGGATTCTTGAGTTGGTGAAAATGTTCTCTACCTTGAATGTATCAATGTCAATCTCATAGTTGTGATATAATAGTAAAATTTTGCAAGAGAGTACCATTGAAGGAAATTGGGTACAGGGTACGCTGAACCTCTCTGTACTACTTCTTACAGCTGCATGTGAATCTACAATGATTTAAAAATAAGTCATTAAATTTCTTAAAATGCATGTTATTTCTTTTAGGTCTTCTGCATGAATGACTTGTAATTCCATGAACTTTTATATATGATTAAGGACTACTTAATAGTAACCTGTTAAGTGAGTTATTCAGAATTCCTAAAACTTGATATTCATTAACTGAAACTAAAAGATTACTTTGGCTCTTAATTCTGAATTCTACTAAGAAAGCTGTCTGCTAGGCAGATTTCCACAGAGCTGTGAAGCTCTTTCTGTGTATGTGGGCTCAACTGATCATTGGAACCACTTTTGGGGGTGGTATACATCATACTTTGTTATCTTACTGGATTGCAATTTTCAGTGTCTCCTAGTGGTGGTTTGTTTTGTTTTGTTTTGTTTTGTTTTTACCTGAAATTAATCTTGGTTTAGCTTCACAATTATTAATTAAGTTCATTGGGATTGTTTGCTTAACTTCACAGTTAAGAAATTCCTATTCATATGAGCAGTATGTTTAGCCTATAACTTTCCAATAACTAAACTTGCACACATCTCACATGTTGTGACTCGAAATGGGTCATCCTTACCTGTATTGCTAAAACAGATGTACACATAATCCCAAAAGAATTTGCTTGGACACTGAATCTTTATTGTTATCACTGAATTATTTTTCCACTGGAAAGTGGAGAGAACTTGGGTGGATAGGCTGGGAGGTCTTTTGCTCCACAAACTGCCATGGCAAAAGAAGTATGAAGGCCTTGAGCTTAGACTCTCTGGTTTGTATACACATTTTCCTAGCCAAATTGAATAGCAAGAAGTCCAAGTTGGAGTTGCTAATGAAAGCAGGTATTATGTTATTGAATGAAACGAGACCCAGATACATTGAACATCAAATGAATAAACAGCAATGTGGACTGTTATGAACGTTAATGATTCTGACTTGCATTAATGTCCAGGTGGAGGGTCTTCCTATTTCAGCCCAAGGATGCACTGTTAAGAATGCAATTTCATTTTCCACAGAACAAAGTGTGCTTTGTACACTTGCTGGTGCCATTTGTGGCTGAGAAGAACTTTCTCGGATTGCTTTGGAATGATGCAGAGTGTGTCTCTCATCCAAGAACTGAAATGATACCTTCAGGTGAGTCCAGAGTCCAAATCCTCAAAGGAGGGATTTAGGAAAGCATTCGAGAGGATCAGGTTTAAACCAAACAATCCCTTAAGAAGAAATTCCATTCAAGTTCTTTCTTTAAAACAGGAAATTAAACAGAGTCATTATAAGGCAAACTCAAGAGAGTGGTAGCACCATCCCTCCCAACTGTTAGTTGCATGAATTTCATTTTGGGTCATCTGTGAATCGAAACTATTTAAATTTGACCCTGTTAACCACAGCTCTTTTAAAGTACAACCATCAGAATTCTAGGCAAAATGCATCCTTTTAGAAGCATATAATATATCTGAAGTACAACCTTTGCATAATTATCAAGATTTAAGTCTCCTGCAGTATTATTTTAAGTATTTTATTAAGTTCATGGGCCTATTCCCAAAACTCTTATAGCAGTGGACAAGGGCAGATTATAGAACATGAATTCTTTCAAGACCCTGGTTGACATACTTTATTAAAATTACTTGACGTAAGCCAGAAAGTGAAACTGGTAAAGTAGGCATTGGTTGGCACACTTTCCAAATGTTTTTATTTTTAAGTTTTCATTAAGTGATTATCAGCAGAATAGCCAGTGCTGTGTAAACGCAACAAGACTGAAATCCCTCCCAGTAAATAACTCTCTCAGTTCCTTTCAACAAAGCCTTCACCCCATGACTGAATTGCACATTGTTCTACATGAACACAAGAAGAAAGACTTCATACACATCTTCTAAAATTCTTGTCAGGGTGGAATGTTGGTGCAAACTCCTCTTGAAACATTAAATGATGAATGCTTGAAATTAATCTGGTTTTATTGGAATGTTTTCTCTGTGATGTGAAAATGAGGGATTTGGACAAAACTGTTCAGTTCAATCAAGGTCTTCATTTGTTTGATTCAGTGAAATGTTCCCTAACTCTGCTGTCCCCAACCTTATTGGCCCCAGGGACTGGTTTCATGGAAGACAATTTTCCCACAGACCAGGGGTGGGGGATCACTTCGGGATGATTCAAGCGCATTGCATTTACTGGGCACTTTATTTCTATTATTACTATTACATTGTAATACATAATGAAATAATTGCATATTTATACATACAACTCACCGTAATGTAGAATCAGTGGGAACCCTGAGCTTGTTTTCCTGCAACTAGAGGGGCCCGTCTGGCCGCAATGGGAGACAGTGACAGATCATCAGGCGTTAGATTCTCATAAGGAGTGTGCAACGTAGATCCCTCACATGTGCATGGACCTATACTGGTCAGTGACCCTGGGGATTGGGGACCCCTGACCGAAAAGACCTAGAGAAGGGAAGAGATGGGAGCCTGCTTGGCATATTTGAGAAACAGCAAGGGGGTCATCAGTTTAAAGGAGCAGAGTGAGAGGGTAGGGAAAACTGTGGGAGACAAGGTCAGGGCAGCATAGGACCAGATGGTGTTGGGCCTCACAGTCCATTGGAAACTGCTGTTTCACTCTCAATAGGAAAGGGAGCAAGAGGAGGCCTTGGAACACAGTAGTGACAAGATATGGAGTTGGGCATGGAACCAGCCTCCCTCGACCACAGATCCCCAAATGGAAATGAAGGGCTGTTGGAAAGAGGGGAGGGGAGCAGATGCTGGGGAGACAGCCAACAATGTGCACAGCACACTATTTCCCACAGTGAATGAGAGAGAATAAAACAAAGTGTGTTTTTGAAACCAGGAATACTCACACATGTGTGACACATACACATACAGAGAGAGAAAGAAATTTTACATCCCAAATACCTTTGTAGCGATGACAAAGTGAACAAAGTACAGAGACAAAAGAATTGAACATCACTGAAGTGCTTTGATCAAGACTAATTATTATTATTTTTAAATTAGGGTCACTTTGAAGAGTTCAGACTCCTTAGGAGTATATCTTGTTGGTTCCATCTGTCCACTGTTTCAAGAAACAGTCTGTTTTGGCAGCTAACTTTGTCTACAATTCTTACATAAAATATGTTAAACATCTGTCCCTGATCAACTTAAATATCACTGCCTTTATTGCATCTACTGCTGGCCCATCAGAATATAACTGTATATAAGAGAAGGGTTTTTTTTTTTCCACACAGTCTTAAGAACTGCATCTTTGCAGCATAATCATTCTCTGAGGACTGAAAGGAAACATTTCTAAGTATGACAATTATTTATAGATATTATTAATTTGGGGACCACATGGGATGAATTGGGCCCAATGCCTATTTAAATGTATGTCCACCCTCATTTGCAGCTGATAGCTTGGAGATTTTTTTTTTCTTTTTTGTCAGCCAGGACATCACTCAACCCATCTTCCATTAAAGAATTAACTTCCATCAGTATAAATGTGCCTACCAACGTGGGTTTCCACCCAGCCGTCATTCACACTCCGAAGACAGCCCCTTAGGAAAGGTTCTCTCTACACACACTACCACGAATGCTGTCCATGATTAAGATCTACTGTGTGCCAGGTACCAGACTGAGCTCTTCACCTACAATAGTCCAGTTTCACCCCTTATAACTGTGTGACCTTGGGTAATGTGCTTTTCATCTCTGAGCCTCAGCTTCTTCATCTGTAAAATGGGGAGAAACTCAGAGGGTGTTGTGAAGATCAAATGAGTTAATGCATGTTGAGATAGTAGCACATCATAAGCACTAAATGTGTAGCCTGTTAATTATCTAATTTAAAAATCCTCACAACAAATTTAGGGGAGAACACCATCATGTTCTCCATCGTATTGATTAAGGGGAAGAGAAGATAAATAACAATAGGAATGATTATAAATAATGCTAATAACTGGGCTAAGCAAGTTAGGTACATTATCACTAGTGGTGATACATTATCACCATTATAATGGTGACAGTCCTTTCCTAAGGGGCTATTTGGGGAGTATCAATGACGGCTGGGTGGAAATCCCACATTGGTTGGCCTATTAGTACTGATGGAAGTTAAATATTTCATGGAAGATGGGTTGAATGGTATCCTGGCTGATAAAAAGAAATATCTCCAAGCTATGATAATGTATATTATCACTAGGGGTTAATGTCACATGGCTGGATTGACAGAACCAAGATTCAAACCCAGGTCTTCTGACAGGAATATCTGTGCTCATTCTGTTATACCAGGCTACCTCCATCCTTCAAGAGTTTTGTCTACATGGTAGAAGTCAAGTTTAAATATAATTCTAAATCAATTCTAAAACCCCACTAAATTGGCCAGTGAATTATGAAAACCTTTGTTTTTGTCAAGTGAACAAATCAGTAAGTTTGTCATCATGATTTCTTTTTACTGTTTTACTAAAACTACCTTCTTTTTTTCAAATGCTGTGAGATTTATTTTTATTTCCTCTTTTGGTTAAAAAGGTAAAGTTATCAAACAATGGATTCCAAAGTTTTTTTTGATATTAAAGCCTATCTCAGGAAATGACTTGGCTTTGAGAGGATGGGCAGTCCCTGTACACCAGAGCCAATATTTTCTTACCTAAGCAACAAGATTCAAAGCAATACAACACTGAATGCAAGCATGGCCTAGAACCATGTTTCTTATAGGGAGGTTCAAGGATGATCCTGCATCAAATAAACTGGGCTGGTGCTTAGAAAAGGCGCAAATTGCTGGAGAAGACTGACTGAATCTAGTGATTTCAGAGTAAGAGATAGCCATCTGCATTTTTACTAGTTCATCTTGTAATCCCTATGCACAATACAGGTTGGAACAATAGCTTTACATATATGACTTCCTCGTTCTCATAATCTTTATGCCTGAGTACAGCTATTTTATTTTGTTTCACAAATAATCCTATTGGACTTCAATAAAGTAGATGCATAATTATAAAAATAATCCTCATCAAGGCAGAATTTGCAAATGAGCAGCTTATTTATTTTACTATTTGGGTACCAGTGTCTTATTTCAATCATAAATCTGGCCAAGGAATCTACTTTAAAATAAGTAGTCAAATAACATAAAATAAAATAAAATAAAAAATACTTACATCTTCTATAATTTCTGATACATTCTCAGATATAACCTCTTCAACTTTCCCACTTCCTTCCTTTCTTTTTTTTTTTTTTTTTTCCCGGAGAAGAGGCTCACTCTGTCACCCAGACTGGAGTGCAGTGGCACGATGTCTGCTCACTACAACCTCCACCTCCCTCCCAGGTTCAAGCTGTTCTCCTGCCTCAGTCCCCCAAGTAGCTGGGACTACAGTTGTGTGCCACCATATCCAGCTATTTTTTTGTATTTTTAGTAGAAATAAGGTTTCACCATATAGGTCAGGCAGGTCTCAAACTCCTGACCTCAAGTGATCTGCCCACCTCGGCCTCCCAAAGTGCTGGGATTACAGGCATGAGCCACTGCACTCGGCCATTCCCATCATTCTTTCTAATCTATCCTTCTAACAACCTAAAATGAGAACTTATCATTTTTTCCTGTATATCTCTTAACCCCTTTTCTGGTTAATGTTCTCAAGTCTACTTTCCAGTTTACTAATTTTTTCCTTAACTATATCCCATCTGCTATTTAATCTATTTATTGCATTTTTAATGTAATGATAGTTTTCATTGATAAAAGACTTATTTGCATGTTTTTTAAGCCTGCAGGTTCTTTTTTCATAATTTCCTATTTTTCACTATAGTTTTTGATATCTTAAACCATTTAAATCCTATTTATTTTATGAACAGTCATGTCCTTTGCTATTTTTGTTACATTTTACACAGTATTTCTATTTTCTGTAGCATGTATAGTATCTAGCAATCAACTATCCTGAACAAAAAGGTCTTTCATATGGGGCTTGATAAAGTCAGAAATGAAGAGAATATTTAAAGGCAGAGTGGTAAGTCCTTGAGCTAAGGACATGGGAATCTGAGAAGGTGTAGGTGCAGGTTTCAGACCTGGGTCCCAAGACCAGACACTGGATCTTAACAATTAAAGAGGGACAGAAGAATCTGGGAAACTGGGAAGGCTGGTCCCTTACTGAAAGGAGGCCTGCAGAACCATAGGCACTGGCTGTAGGGAACCCTGCCCCAAAAAAGTCATTCGTGTTTTGGAAACCTATCAAATCACTTTGCACAATGATTCCTTCATAGAGAAGATAAGAATGTTTCAAGAAGATGGCTTTAAAAATGACAAGTACAGGCCAGGCATTGTGGCTCATGCCTGTAATCCCAGCACTTTGGGAGGTTGAGGTGGGCAGATCATGAGGTCAGGCATTCAAGACCAGCCTGGCCAACATAGTGAAACCCTGTCTCTACTAAAAATACAAAAATTAGCCAGGCATGGTGGTGTGTGCCTGTAATCCCAGCTACTCGGGAGGCTGAGGCGGGAGAATTGCTTGAACCTGGAGGCAGAGGTTGTGGTGAGCCAAGATCGCGCCACTGCACTCCAGCCTGAACAACAGAGTGAGACTCCATCTCAAAAAAATAAAAAAATAAAAATGACAAGTACAAACATTTTCCACTGAAACTATAAATTCCCACAACTAATTGGAAGGCAGTGAAGAATAGCGTAGTTGTTAAAGGCATCATTTACGAGTGAGAAAAATCTAGGTATGAATGTTGATTCCACCTTCCTGCCTGTGTGACCTTTGATAAATTTCTTAACTGCTCTGTGCCTCCCATTCCTCCTCTGTAACGTGGGAATAATAATAGTCTTTCCCTATACTTGTCCAGATATGCTATGTTATTTCCATGATAGCCTCACAAAATCATTGACTTAGTACACAAAACAGTTTATTTCTCAGTCACACTTCATGTCGCTCACACATCAGTAATAGGCTGTATTCCTTGTTATCATCACTCATGGCCCCTGCCCAACAGAAGTTCAGTCTCTGTGCTTCCATAGTCGCCATAGAAGAGGACCAGAGAGCACTGTGTTGTCTCACACTGGCAATTCAGTGCTTCCCCTGGAAGTGACCCATATTACTAACACTCTTATCTCATTGGCCAAATAAGTCACATGTCCCCACCTAACTTCAAAGAAGCCAAGAAGTGCAGTCCTACTGATGCAGGACAGTTGAGCACCAAAATTAGGACTTGGCCTGGGAGGGTTCTTGGCTTTTCCCAGGAAAGAATTCAAGAGTGAGCCAGTGGTGTTAGACAGCAACTTTTATTAAAGCAGCAGTGTACAGCAACAGCAAAGGGACTGCTCTGTGCAGAGCAGGGCTACCTCATAGGTAGTGCATCCACAGTAACAGCTCAAAGACAGTTTTGAAGTCATATTTATACCCACTTTTAATTACCTGCAAAGTAAGGGACAGGTTATGCAGAAATTTCATGGAAAGGGGTGGTAACTTTTAGTGTTGCCACGGCAGTGCTAACTGACATGGAACACTGGTGGGCATGTATTATGGAAAGCTACTTCTGCTCTGTCCCTGTTTTAGCTAGTCCTCAGTTTGGTCCAGTGTCTAAGCTCCGCCTCTAACGTCAAGTCCCACCTCCTATCTCACTACTACACTTGAAAGAGGCAGAAAATTGTGTGAACCACCCTAATGACTATGACACTCCCTCATAAGGGCTTCTGAGGGTTATATGAGATAATGTCTATCAAAGTCATGTAACACGTAATAAATAAATCTTACGTGTTTGTGGTTTTGATACTAATCATAAATCATTGCCCATTGTCAAAAAGACCCATTTTACTTTTGGAAGTTTAGGACTGCTGTATATAATACATAGCAACCTTTAAAGTAGATTTCAAAGGCTCAGTAAAGATCATCACTGCATATTTTTTGGATAAATAAAATTTGTAAGACCATATCTGGAGGACAGAATTCAAACACACAACTAACAATGCAAATATCAAACCCATAGCATTCTACAAATTGCATATGACATTTGTATATCCTGGTCCTGATTAGAACCAAGCTCTATAATGAGATGGTGGTGGTTGCAGAGAAGACAGAAACAATGCTAATGGCTCAATAATTGAGGACATATGATGTGCTGTCTTTGGCTATGCACTTTATATGCAGCATCTTATTTTATTCTCACAACAACCCAAGAGGTAGGTACTCTTTTACCTTCATATTATAGATGAGGAAGCAAAGGCACAGGGAGGTCAAGTAATTTTCCCAAGGTTTTAGTAGATCACAGAGTATTCAGGAAATATGATGGAAGTTCAATACTCCTTATTGCTCTGCCCTCTGGCCTCAGTAGATTTGGCCTCAGATAGTCATGGGGCCTTATATTGTGGTGGCCAACCAATTAATTTTTTAGATAGACATATGTGGAAAACAACAAAAAAGGAGTGTTTTTCCCCACATGCTTTTGATGTTTTAATATTGCTATTGCTGGGTCTAAATTGAAACTGACCATCAGCAAGTGTCTAAAGAGCAAATAGAGGCCAATCTGGTGAAGACTGATCACTCTTCCATTTACAGGGATGCTATAGACTTTTTTCTGGAGTTGGGGCACCCAGCAAAGCCACAGCCGGCTCTGGGTAGCTGATGTTTGTTGGGAAATCACCATGTTCCAAGCACAGGGTGAGAACTGCCCATACATTTTCTCATTTAATCATCAAAACAATCCCAGTACTGTGGCAACTACTGTCCTTCCCATTCTCCAGATGAGGCAAGTGAGATTTAAAGGGGAGGGAGCCAGGCTTCAAAGCAAGGTCTGTGTGAGCCCAGAGCCTCACCTATCCTGCCTTTCCAGCATGGACCGTGTGGGGTTCAGGTTAGTGAAAAGAAAAGGGTGGAATTTCAGTTCTAACTGTGCTGTTTCCACAACTGGCAGTTCTGTGAAGGTCCTTTGTCCTCTAGATGGACTTCACTTTTTCCCCTTGGTAAAATGCAGATAATGCCTCAAATATCTCCTAAACCACCAATCACTCTTTCAACAACCTGGAACTTGTGATAGAAATCAAAAGTCTACTTTTTTTCTGAGAAACACAACCTTGTAGACATTTCATTGTTTTAGTGGCCGCACATGAAAAGTTTTAAGGATCAAAACTGTAGTAGCATTATAGAAATGTATTTGATAGTAACATCTGATTCTGTCTTATAGAAGAAAATTCCCATGTTCCACCAAGAAATCTTCTGTCCCCTCCTGGTGTGAGAACTGCTGCACAAAATAACCTTAATAATTTTACCTCTAACTCTAAAATGTGACCAGTTTCTGACCACATTTCTCAATGGAAAGAGCAAAGACAGGGGGTAGCTTCTGTAATTTGCACATGGTGTTCCATGTATCTACTGCTTTCTCAATACAAACAAAAGCTAGGCTGGTAATTACACCGAGAAGATAAAGAAAGCATTGTAAGACGTTTAAAATGGGCTGAGAACCAAGAGCACTAGTGATAATTAATAAAGCATATCATTGAATAAAACAGGTAATTAGCCATGATAATGGAAATGTACACAGGATCTAATTAACAGAACTTTTCCTGACTATCTCTTGGGACAGACAGTAAACATTTTGTATTTAACTATCACACCCATGTGCATAATTTCTTAGTTGATTTTGGCCCAACTGACTGGGTAGTAGTCAAAACATCCAAAAAGTTGAGGGCAGTCAAAATGCTGAAGTTTTTTATTCATACCATTTCCAGTGAGCCAAAGACAACATGAGTATGAATTGAAAGCGTTCTATGATATCAAACCAAGATTCTTGTAAGAATTGCTTTCACCTGATATCTGTGTCAGCAGTTCCTGTAATTCCAAAGAAACAACCCTTCATCCCACTCCTTCCTTTATTCTGGGATGGAGAAAGGTCTTAATCCCTCAGTCAATTGCAATCTGGCTTCCATGAACATTAACTTAGCAGATCTGCTCGCAGTGGAATTTCCAATGACCATCATGTTGCCAAAACCAATAGAAGCCAATTGATATATTTTTTTCTCCTATCCTTCTTGACCTCTTTAGTACTTTTGACTCTGTTGACCACTCCCTCGTTTAAAACGTACCCTGTTCTGTGAGGCCCACTCTCTTTCTTTTCCTCCTACCTCTATAATTTTATCTTCTCCATCTCTTTTGCTAGCTCTCATCCTTTTGCCCTCTTTTCCCTTTATGAATAATCACTATGTAATCTCATGTCCACAACAATTCTAATTAAGCTGCTGCTTACTTTACATTTCTACTCCCAATGCCTTAGCTCCAGCACTCAATACTTGCCTCCTGGATTATTTCATTGTCTTCCTAACTTTTCTCCCTGCTCCCAATTTTCCACGCCCAGCCCAATCCATTCTGTACCAATATTTTCAAACTGCAGCTCTGATCCTGTTTTTTGTTCTCTGTTCTTTGGGCTTCTTTTTACAAAGTTATTTTGTATACGAGACAATTAGCGTAGTTTGTAACTCCTCCCAGCCAGGTGAGTGACTCTAGAGGCTGGGGTGATAGAGGCAATAATAACTGCTTTCACAGACATGTGTTTCCCAAGGGGAAAGTTATACCAAGGCCAGATGGAGGGGAAGGTGACTCTCCCAGGATTTTCCTGAAGCAGGGGTTTTGCCACCTGAAATACGATTGCCAGAATGCATTCGGATCATTCATAAGCCCTGTTTCCTTGTCAAGTTTCATTCTGGCTTAAGGACAATATATGGATAAGCATCATAAGCAGGGAGAACCAGTAATTCCCTGACTCAGGGATACCAGGAAAGTCACTGGCTGATATTCTTATTTCCTGTTATAGTGACTGTTTCATCAGGATTAAATTAGGCTGCTAGTAATACAAAACCTAAAGTCACAAAACCTAGATGGAAGTTGGTTTCTCTCTTACACAAAGTCCAAAGGTAAGCAGTCCAGGGCCGGTAAGGTGCTTCCTGATCATCAGATACAATCTCCTTCCAAGTTCCTGCTCTACTATCATCAACACACTATTTCCAATCCGCCTGCTTGAGCCTCAGCCCTCATGTCTGTGTTCTAGCCAAAGGGAACAGATATAAAAAGACACATCACCTTTTTTCAGGGCACAGTTCCTGGCAGTTGCACAGACTGCTCTTCTTGCATACCATTAGCCAAACCTTAATCACATGGTACCTTAGCTGCAAAAGAAACTGGGAGATGTCATCCATGATGCTCATGATCTCAGCTAAAGAATGAGTGTTCCATTGTTAAGGAAGAAGGAGCAAATTTAACTATGGAAAAACCATCTTTGCTACAGCACCTGAAAGCCCTTTGTCAGAGATGCAGACTTTTAGTTCTGAAAGATTTTCATTGACAGACTCTACTGTCTGTTTGGTACCATCATAGTTCCTTGCAGGCACTGATTTATCAGTTCCCTTCCAATGTGACATCAGGATCAAGGGGATGTCAGAGTAGACGGTGAAAATTACCACCAAGAAACAGAGGAGATTTTAAACCAGAAGGAATAGGACTGATGTGATAATACACACAAAGCACTAAATAATTTCAAGGGAAAAGTTAAAAAAAAAATAAAAGGAAAGCAAAACAGAGAAGTTAGGGCCTGGTCTGCTGTGTGGCCATGGAGTCAAATTCCCTCCTCTGTATACTGGGAATAAGTGGGTTATATGAGGATGAAATGGTGAGGACATCTTTAAAGCCCTAAGTACCTTGCCTTGATGAACAGTAGATATTAGATTAGTCAATGTTTCTATGACTAGCTACAAATATTACTTTAAACAAAAACCACCAGAGGCCAGGCATGATGGCTCATGCCTGTAAACCCCACACTTTGGGAGGCTGAGGCAGGAACATCACTTGAGTCCAGGAATTCGAGACCAACCTGGGCAACATAGTGAGACCCTGTCTCTACAAAAAAAAGAAAAAAAAATTTTTTAATTACCAGGAATGGTCATATGCACCTATAGTCCCAACTACTCAGGGTGCCGAGGTGGGAGGATCACTTGAGCCCAGGAAGTTGAGGGTACAGTGGGCCGTGGCCATACCACTACACTCCGGCCTGGACTACAGAGTGAGATTCTGTCAAACACACACACACACACACACAGAAAGAAACCAGCTTAAATATATAAATGTGATGTTTTCTGTTAGCCCAGTTGATGACCATGTACCCGTTATAAGTTTCATGAAGACAGGAGCAGGACCTGTTTTGTACACCACTGGATCCTTGCTGCCTAGCACAGCACCTGGCATGTGGTAGGTACCCAAGAAATATTCATTGAGTTAAGTAAGCGAATGGTCTGATAGAATAAGAAAAATTGTGCAGCAAGTAATTAAGAACATCGTAGTACAGACTGCATACGAGTTCTAAATCAAATTAAGGGAAAAGTAGTATAATGAGCAGGAGCATTTGGAAGAGAAATTGAAAGAAGAACTTACCAGTACCCTCGGTGCTGGCAAACATTTGGCAGATTTGTTTGTTTGTTTGTTTTGAGACAGAGTCTTGCTCTGTCAACCAGGCTGAAGTGCAGTGGCGCGATCTTAGCTCACTGCAACTTCCACCTCCCGGATTCAAGCAATTCTCCCACCTCAGCCTCCCGAGTAGCTGGGATTACAGACACACACCACCACGCTTGGCTAATTTTTGTATTTTTAGTAGAGACAGGGTTTCACCATGTTAGCCAGGCCGGTCTTGAACTCCTGACCTTGTGATCTGCCCACCTCAGCCTCCCAAAGTACTGGAATTACAGACGTGAGCCACCACGCCCCGCCAAGTTTGTGTGTGTGTGTGTGTGTGTGTATATATATATATATTTTTTTTTTTTACATACATTTAGGAGTTAGGAGTTTGGCCTTTTTTTGTTTTTTTTTTTTTTTTTTTTTTTTTTGAGCTTTCTAAGTCTTAGCTGATGGTTTCTAAATTAGAATGGGATAAAAAATGTAAACTGGAATTGATTTAATTAATCTGTCAAACAAATACAGACAGGAAAAACCTGTTATGTGGACCCGTGTTAAATGACACACATGAAAAATTTTAGTCCCGTGAGCTATTGGTTACTTCCTCTAGTCCAGATGATTGTTTTTCCCTTGAATTAAACACATCTAAATGTGTGTAAAATTCTCTAGCAAATATGGTGACCACATGAATAAGTCAGTAAAAGCTTTCTTTTTTATAGGTTGAGGCAATCTGTTAATGAGATATTTACAGTGTCAGTACCATCATTCCAGATTTGTCACAGTCCATTTAATATCCACCTGGACATTGCATCATGTAACCACTGGAATGTGTAAATATTTCTCACCAGAATTACCAATAGCCCATACTGGACAAGATTTATAAATCTTGTTCTTTTTGTTTTTACTTTTTTTTAATTTTCTTCTTTTTTTTTTTTTTTTTTTTGAGACAGGGTCTCTCTCTGTCACCCAGGCTAGAGTGCAGGGGCGTGATCATAGTTCACTGCAACCTTGAACTCCTGGGTTCCAGCGATCCTCCTGCCTCAGCCTCCCAAATAGCTGGGACTACACCCACATGCCACCACATCTGGCTAATTTTTACAATTTTTTTTTTGTGTGTGTGGAGATGGGATCTCACTTTGTTGCCCAGGCTGGTCTCGAACTCCTAGCCTCAAGCCATCCTTTCTCCTCAGCCTCCCAAAGCACTGGGATTACAGGCATGAGCCACCATGTCCAGTGTGTTTTTACTTTATAAGAAAATCATATATATTTGCCATTGGACATACTTTTTTTCTCATATACATCTTGTACCCACCTTTATTTAGCTTGCTGTACCTTATAATCATTATAAGAAAGAGTGAATCTCAATCTATAACACAGGTATGCAAGAAATAAAATTTTATTTTTCAATTCTTTGCCTTAATTAGTATATCAAGTCTCCTATCAACAAGGATGGGAAAAATTTAATTTCTACCAACTTAGGATCTTCCCTCTTTCCTGAGAGTTGTTGCTCAGTGCCAAGGATGAGACTTCCATTGTGCCAAGGCAATGGAAGGGGGTTCATCTGCTGTCCCGCTGACTCCTCTCCATGTGGCAGATGCTGTGGGCGCTCAGCACAGTCCAATTTCCCAGACTGCTGCTCTCACCCCTGGCTGCTGAAGGTTTGCACCCTTCTCAGGAGTATTGTCCTTCACTGATTGGAGCCGCTTCTCTTAGAAATGCCTGGAAGATGATGAAAAAGGCCCCTTCCGGTCCCTCTGTAACTAATGATTGATGGAGCAGCATAAAAGCTCAGCCTTTGTGCCTCAAGATGGAACAAATTCTGGGATGCAACTTCACACTGCAGGGCTCTCCATGGGATCAGGCAGGGGCTGGTTTACTCCTGAAGCCATGTCTCTGCCTGATTTCTTCCCCTGCCCTATTCTGTTTGCTTTCCTCTCTTGCTTTCGGGTTTCCCCTGTGAATACTACCTCAAGCAGTCACTTTCACAAGAATCCCCATCTTCGGCTCTGTTTCTAGGGAGTTTGGCCTAAGACCATGTGTAGAGAGACTCCCATCATCCTTTATTTTCTTAGGTTGTCAGTCTATTTAGGTTCCTGCTGAGTCAGCCCCTGATCCTATCTGCCAAGCTTCTTCAAATCTAGCAGTTGCTCTGCTATGTCTGTACCACTCTGGGGATGTCTGGGAATTCTTCTCCTGGAGCTTGGGAAATGTAATGAGGCTGTTAAGGCCTGGTTTGCTGGGATGACCATATAGTCCTCTCTTCTGGAATCTTGCTGCCACATCAGAACTCTACCTAGCAAAGGCAGCACAAGTACCTTTGCCTCTGATCCCAAAACCCTATCTGGGGACAACGCCATCTCCTCTCCAGGGCTAAGGCTAGAGAGTTAGGGGTCATGCAGGTCACAAGAATGAACCTGCATCTTAGCTCTCATGGTATGCCTTTGACCCTCCTCACCCAGTCCAGGAATTCGTTTCTAATTTTAGGAGCAAGAAACCTTGCTCAGATTGACTATGTTTTCAACTGGATCAATTGTCTATAACATAAGTCTTTTCTATTCCTTCATTGTCTTGGCCAGTGATGTTCCAAAGAGATATAATGTGGCTATAGTCGTAAACTACATATGTTTATTCTCTGTAGCTACATTTAGAAGAAAGAAAGCAGATAAAATTAATTGTAATAATACATTTTACTTAACTCAATAAACTATTTTCATTTCAATGTGTAATCAGTTTTAAAAATTAATAATTGTCTTAGCTCATTCAGGCTCCTCTAACTAAGTAGCATAACGCAGGTGACCTATGAATGACAAAAATTTATTTCTCATAGTTCCGTAGGCTGGAAGTCTAATCAAGGCACTGGCAGGGGTATCTGGTGAGGGACAGATTCTTGGTTCATAAGTGGCAGAAGGGCATAGAAACTCTCTGGGATTTCTTTAACAAAGATACTGATCCCACACATGAGGGCTCCATCCTGATGAGCTAATCACCTCCCAAGGGCCCACCTCCTAATAACATCACACTAGGGGTTAAGTTTCAACAAGTGAATTTTGTGGGGGACACAAACATTCAGCTACACCAGTAATTAAGAGCTTTACATTCTCTTTTGCACTAAGTCTTTGAAATCTGGTGTGTGTTTTATACCTACAGCACACAGGCTGGCCACATTTCAGGCACTCAATAGCCATAGCTAGTTGGTGGCTACCATGTTGGGCAGTGCAAGTCTATATCATGAGTCTTCCTTTTGATTCCTTCATTGTCTGACTTTTGAAACTCAAAGTCCAGAAGTGGTTCTTTCTTCTTTGCTTTCCTGCTAGTTCATCTATTCCCTGAGGCAATAAGCCCAGAATGAACAACTTCCCAAATACTGAGCAAAGTTATAAAATAAAAAGAAATCCTGAAAGAGGTATAAGAAAGCAAAATTACTCAAATTTTATCCTGCTATTTTTTACTGATAAAATATTATTTATTATGTTTCCTTTATTCATATTTTATTATAATATTTTATGTTAATATTATATATTATTTTATATTACTAACAAGCATTGTTAATTATAAATGCTATCCTACTATTGTTTATTGAATGACTACTACATACACTTTGTAAACTTTACTTCTAGGACTTATAACAACCCTATGTAGAGGTATATTCAAATTTCTGAACTGAAGGCATGGGATCATTGAAGTTAAGTAACTTGCATATAGTCATGGATGACAAAGCCAGAATTCAAATCGAAATCTTTCTGGTGGCCCCCAAATCCTTTGCCTCTTGTATGGAGCTATACCAGCTTCTTTCTCTTCTTGTTTGAACTAGTGACTTTGGCAGAACACATAGGAAAGATTGCCTGCTACCACTTCATGACCTGGGATGAATTAGCTCTTAAATTCAACCAACAGGCGAATCCAGCAAAGCCGTGGAGCAGCTGCTGGAATGGCTGGTTCATCAGTGATTGCCCTGGCCTTTGGCGCCATCTCAGAGTGAGGCCATTCCTGCCTCCTGTGTCAAGAGAACCTTCATTTCTGATAAATGATGGTGGCTTGGATTGGAAAATTCATGCCCAACCTTTGACAGCCAGCTATGGGTTCACTCCCTCAAACTGACTGCCTGCGGTTCACAGACACAATTGGACATGAGTACTGGGTTCTCAGCCATCACTCGGAGTGCAACAGAGACCTGACTTGGAGTTTTAATCGTAGCTTAATCTTTTCTATAACAATTTTCATTTTTTATCTGAAGACAGCTATTCCTTTCTGTTCTGCTCTGTGCTACACAGATCTAATTTTCTTTGTTCCTTTCTGAAAGAGGGCAGTCCACAAAGTTCAAAGGGCGGCTTGAGTAACCTGGCCTAGTTCTGTTTCACTCTTAGGTTGGTTTTCAGCATTTGGATTTGATTTTCTCCTTGTTAACAATCCTAGCTTAGATCACTTTTTAATTTATCTAGTAGTATAAATAATTATTTACACATATGTCTTATTCATTTTTAGCAACTTGAGAGAAGTGACCTTGTCTTATCAACTTGGTTTTCCTCTTATTTAATGCATTCATTCAACAGGTATTTATTAAGCATCTACAGTATCACAGGGATACACCAGCCACAAAAGATACAAAGAAGGACACAATTTGGTTCTTGCCCCAAGGACCCTGGAGCAATATTTTTTCAAAATGTGGTGTTAATCGATTTTATAGGAAAAGGAATTCCGCTGGCAAGTAAATCTGGAAAATGCCATGTTAAATTACCTCTCCCCACTCCTACCCGATGCCACACGCAGCGCTTGTCAGAGTCTTTAATAAGCTAATGCACACTACTGTGAATCTCCATTATAGAGAGTAAAATACGTAGTGTTTCCTGAAATGTTTTGACCATAGAACTGTTTGTATGTGACGTAATCTCATGAGACAAGTGTTTTGTGAAACGTGCTTTAAGGAATGGTGGCCTAGAAGCTGTTAGAGAGAAAAAACATGGAAACGTCATTGAAGTCATGTCAGTCAACAGTTATGGAGTTCCAGCTCTGGGCCAGGCTCTGTATAGATGCTGAGAAGGGGGAATCAGTCCTCATAAGGAAGGCAGAGAAAACAACATCAAGGAAGAGCTCTTCTTAAGCTGGCAATGGAAAGATAAGGCAAAGCTTTGTGTACAGATATTTAGGAATATTTGCTGATGAAATTAGTAAAAAAGATATCTACATTCAACTTACTATATACTCTTATAAATTTTAATAGTCATGTTTTGTTTTGTTGGCTTTTTTTTTTTTCTGAAACAGAGTCTCTCTCTGTCACCTAGGCTGGAGTGCAGGGTGCGATCTCGGCTCACTGCAACCTCACCTCCTGGGTTCAAGCGATTCTCGTGCCTCAGCCTCCCAAGTAGCTGAGTTTATAAGCGCACATCACCACATCTGGCTAATTTTTGTATTTTTTAATAGAGACAGGGTTTTGCCATGTTGGTCAGGCTGGTCTCGAACCCCTGACCTCAAGCTATCCACCCACCTGGGCCTCCCAAAGTGCTGGGATTACAGGCGTGAGCCACTGCACCCGGCCTGTTTTGTTTATATATTAAGGATCCACTTGGTAAATATCTCAAAATGGAATTTTGGTGACCTGAGGAGTGGCTTCCAAGATGCCTATGTCATATTCCCAGAACTTGTGAATATGTTATCTTGAATGGTAAAAGAGATTTTGCAAATATTATCAAGAATCTTGAGATGAAGAGATTGTCCCAGATTATGTGGATGGACCTAATGTCATCACAAGAGTCCTTATTAGAGGAATGTAGGAGGCTGGCGCATGCAGCTCATGCTGGTAATCCCAGCTTTTTGGGGAGGATGAGGCGGTAGGATTGCTTGAGGCCAGGAGTTTGAGATCAGCCTGGGCAACATAGTAAGACTCCATCTCTACAAAAAATAAAAATTTTTAAAAGCAGAGAATGATTTGAAGATACTACCCTGCTAACTTTGAAGATAAAGGCAGGAGGACAGACCAGGGTAAGAAATGGTTGAAATTGTGGAAGTTTTGCAGTTAGCTAGTGAGGGAGACACCTTTGGTCTCTCACAGGGATGACATCCAACCCCATTACCACAGGAACCTCAGCCCCAACACCAGTGGGCACTTAATAAATATTTGTTGACTGAATAAATTAATAAATCACTCCATCCTCTTATTCCACCTCTGTTTTTTAAACTCCTGTCTGTAGATATGCGGATGATTTTGTCCTTCCCACTGATGGAAGCCAGCAAGGAGTCTCACAAGCAAAAATTACCATTGAGATTCCTTGGGGTAAAAGCAGTCTCCTGTTTTTTTGCCTTTTGTTTCCCTTTTAAATTCCTGCTCATGACCATGGTCTCCACCCTCTCTGCCAGAAAAGAGGGAGGGGAACTAAAAAACAGAAAAAGAAGACGATGATAAAGTGTCTTTGTCACAGCTCAGACTTTATCTACAGCTTCCTCTTAAAGCAACCCAGCCCTTCCCCTCAGATTGTAATAACTGTAACCCTTTTTAGTTGTTCTTATCGACGGGAAAATAAGCAAAGAATCTCCTTTTCAAATGCTTTCAGAAGTCATTAGATCGCATCCTGGAAAAAGGGAAAATGTGCAGACATTCGGGAAGTCAGGCCCAAAGAAAGTTCCCCTCCTCCTAGGTAGGACACACACCTGCTAACCGAGAAGGTTCTGTGGCTCCTGTGTCTGGGGACAGGGGGGTTTACTGAGCCTCTGTGCAGCTGTTTGCTTTAGCAAAATAGCTTACACTGTAAATACTCCAAGGTATTGTGCCTGGTGTACAAAAATCTTGATTCCAGAGCAAATACATAAATCTGACCCTGACGAGGGCAGCTGAGCGAGCCACATGTTCGGAAATGTTCCGTGTTTTCTTTATGAGAGCAGATTGTCTTGCCCATGGACTTAGGGGATTCTGTTTTCTCTTTTCATTTCAAATCCTCAGGCTCTCAGAAGAATTGAAAGCAAGCAGGTTATACCAGGTGCTTTCAGAACAATGAAAAACTGCGACTGGACCTAAGAACATTAGTCATTTGGGGAATTTTCCCCCTTTTTCAAAAGAGACCCAGTGGACCGAGCCGCAGAGCAGTTATTACAATTTTGCTGGACCAGGTGGTTTTTTGGGCAATGTCTGTCATGGACCGAGTTCAATGGGTGTTGTCAAAGATCTGGCTTGTTTCATGAACAGAGAGATAGCCAAACAGACATCCAAATTCTAAAAAAAGAAGGGAAAATAATCAATTAGGTTATGGAATTATAACAAGACCTCCATTGCACAGCACTTTCCCTCTTGTAATCACAATCTTCAATGGAGATGCAGTTTAAAATAGGGTTTCTTTGTCCCAAGAAATACTCCAAACCAAAATTAGTGCTAAAATCAGTCAACCCTAAACCAAGGACCCAACAAATTACTCAAACACTTGCTATTCTGACAGTTCTGTTCTTTATAGCCACTTCCCTTTGTTTCTTTAATTTCTTTCTCCTCCAAAAAGAATGGCTGAAATATATGGCAAGGAGAAAATAACTGATTACCGCTGGCAAGTTAACTGAACGGGCCAATTGTTCCATACGGCAAGAATCAGAAGGCCAGGAAGCCATTCACCAGGAAAGACTGATGTGTGAAAGGGCAAAGCAATGTTCCCTCTATTGTTGAGAAAGAGTTTTCAAGTTTGGTTCCAAATTCCTCAAGGCAGCCTGGTGTGCGGCAGGCCGGGCCATGGGGAGAGCCTGCAAAAGCTGAAAGTCTATGCTTCACACACAGGATCAGGGTCAGCTTCCAGGAGACAAAGCGCTCCTGTTCACTTGTGTGAGAGCAGCGGAGGCCTTCCGCACAACCGTGAGTACAGAGCAACAGAACGGCCGTTTTGCTATGTTCACATGTAACCTGAATGGCCTCGGGCCTGAGCAGATTCCAGCAAGGAATGAGGTCAGAGAGACACATGGGAACCCCTCCTCCTCCTACACACACACACACACACACACACACACACACCCCAAAGTGTTTCTGGGAACCCCAGGGAGGCTCACATGCACTTAAGCCAGGTTTAACTGGGTGATAATCATACAGGCAACTGGTTATTGCCAAAACAGGATATTGCCAAAACTTCTCTGCTGTGTCCTGCCAGGAAACAGAATCTCAGCCACCCTTGCCCCACTATTCCACCAGACACTATCATCAACATATAGGGACTCCCATAAGGCCAGGGCAGGGCTGAGTTCTGCCCAGAACTAGCTAAGCAGCGCCTTATGTGCCCACATCTCCCAGAGCCCCCCTTGTAAACAGCTGCAGCTTTTCCATGCAGCTCTCCACGAGGCTTGGAATGCATACATGGAACCGAGGAACAGACCCCACCTTGCCTGCTTATCCACCCCCAACTCCTGCCCCAGTGCCTGCTCACAAAGCTTCCTTTTGAGTGAATCATTTTTCTGTCAAAGTCTATCAATTCATGCAAATAATACACTGAGAAGCCCCCTGACCCCGAAGTCAGTGACAGCCAACCGGACACTCAACCCCATTGAGGGTCAGCCTGTAGGTCCAAGTGAGACCTCAACTAAAAGGGGTGCAATTTGTATGTGGGTGGCTCTCAAGCTGACATAATTTTTTATTCTTTTAACAGTTATTTGATGTGTTTATTGGACTTGTTACTAAGAATGAGAAAGTCCTAGAATAAGAAAATGTTTTAAATGAAAGAGAGCTACAAGATGTTCTAGTTCAGCGAACCTGGGGAAGAAGAAACCTCGATCCTCCATGTGCCCCTCTGCATGGTTGCAATAACAATAGCAGCTGTAATCACTAACAGGCAGCAATTGCTTTAGAATTTATGAAGCATTTTACATACATTATTCTATTTAAATAATGAACTGAACCCAACACTGTGGAGCCCTAGTTATTAAATAGCAATGAAATAGAACTTTCTGTTTCTGAGTAGGGAAGCTTTAAAAAAAACAAAACTTATTAAAAATAGCTCCAAAGGCAATTTGAACATCAAAGAACTTTTTATGAAACAGCATTTTGATGAGTTAAGTGTAAATGAATCAGAAACATGTGGATTAAATTTAAGTTAAAATAAACAAGGGTTTAAAAATTAAGAGACAAAGTAGTTTGAAAACACATCTTGTTTAATCCAAAGTGTCTGAGAAATGAAAGGAACTGAGGGTTTTACAAACTGGGAGGTAAAAAATGACCATCTTGTTACCTAGAGTTCTTGCCGTAGGTTCTAGCTGGAGTAAGACTCTACAGACCTTAAGTGCTAGAGGAGTGGAGACCTACAAGCTACTTTGAAATTTCCTTTAAGTTATGAAATGATTGTATTAATACCACATGGCTAAAATCATGAATTAAGCTATCCACAGATTGATTATGCCATTGAAAGCTCCTGTTTTTCTGGGTTTTTTTTAACTCTTCTATGGGATAACTTTCAGGAGCAGTGTACTCAGTTTTCAAACATATATTCAAAGTTTGTATCTCTTTCTCTCTTTTTTAACATCTAAATATTTATTTTGAGACATCTCTTAATTTTTTCTTCCTTTCAAGATTAATAGACAGTCCAGAGACTAGGAAATTTTTGTTTCCACCTTATTTATCAAAGAGGGAATCTCTCTTCGATAAACAAAATGGAAACAAAATTAAAATGTTGCTAGACATTCTAAGATACACAGCTTCAAAAATCTACCTGTTTGGGGATCCATTGTTGTTTCCTAGAGTGATGTAAGAATCCTGGATTCTAGCCAGTAACCAAAACTGATAGACTTTTGGTTTGCACAAGATGATTTCCTCTTGTCATGAGAAATTTTCACCTTATTGACCGTCCTCTACGTGTCTTCAGTGAGCACTGCAATTTGACACACCTTGCAGATGTTCCCCATGTTAGAAGATAAATGTTTCTTGCTCCAGCAGTAAACCCCATTGCAAACCTCAGGTTTCCTGTGTGGAGATTCTCTGTCCCCCGCCGGTAGTGAAATCCCCAAAACAATTGCCACTGTTAGTCCAGCCTCAGCAGCTACTAAATAAGTACTGCTTGGTAGAGTCACAATCATTTGTAGATTTCTGGGGAAAGTTTGAGGCAACGTCTGAGTGTCTGCGGGAGTTTTGTAGTGCCAGTTATCCTCATCAATATTTTCTACCATGTCATCCCATCATTAACTGGGTTCCAGAAACCAGAGCAGCTTGAGGCAAATTGCCAAATTGTCAAAATTTGTATTTAGAGCTTTTCCAACTTCTCATAGTAGATTCTACAACTTCTGTGCCCACACACAGACCTGGTGCCTTCATGGGGCAGAGTGGAAAACATTGTGCTTCAAGTCACATAGACCTGAGTTCAAGACCCACATCTACCACTTTCTGGTGGATTCAGTAAGAATTTATCCCATAAAATAGCACTTTTAAAATTTTCCGAGTCACTTCTCTCCATTTCATGTCTGAGTGTCCTGGGCTTGCAGCAGGTATGTTGTCGAGAAACTAGGTTTTTTGTTTGTTTGTTTTTGAGACAGAGTCTCACTCTGTCACCCAGGCTAGGGTGCAATGGCATGATCTTGGCTCACTGCAACCTCTGCCTCCCAGGTGTAAGCAATTCTCTGCCTCAGCCTCCCGAGTAGCTGGGATTACAGGTGCCCGGCACCATGCCCGGCTAATTTTTGTATTTTTGGTAGAGATGGGGTTTTACCATCTTTGCCAGGCTGGTCTTGAACTCCTGACCTCATGATACGCCTGCCTCGGACTCCCAAGAGTAACTAGTTTTGACGCTGCCTAGTTCGAATGACAGTTGTTGTATGGTCTGGTATTATTGTCTTATGACCTGTCCTTCATCCATGTAGACAGGCCCTGCTGTCTCCCTATGTCCCTGCCTATGTCTTTGCCTACATGGCTTCCCCTGCCTGGAATTTGCTCTCCCTTACTGGTCCCATTTTCTGCCATCAAAAACCTACTCACCTTGGGTCAAGCTTTCCCAGTATCTCGTCCATGAAGTGCCTAGTCAGAAGTGATGTCTTCCTCCCCTCATTTCCTGTATACCCCAACTGGGACCCCCCATCCAATGTCATATATTATCAATATTTGGTCTCCATCAACACCATCTCCTCTTCTAAACCTGCTCTGTCCAATATGGTAGCCACTAGCCATGTGCAGTATCTTAATTTTAATTCATTAAAATTAAATAAAATTTAAAATACTATAAGTGGATCAAGAAAAGGTGATATACGTACATAACAGAATACTATTCAGCCATAAAAAAGAATGAAATTGTATCTTTGCAGCAACGTGGATGGAACTGGAGGTCATCATCTTAAGTGGAACAAGCCAGGCACAGAAAGTCACTCAGAAATAGGTGCTAAAAAATGTGTACACATGGACATAGTGGAATGATGAACAGTGGAGACTTGGAAGGGTAATGAGGTAAGAGGGGGATGGATGATGAGAAATTAGTTAATGGATACAATGTACATTATTCAGATGATGGATACCCTAAAAGCTCTGACCTAATCACTATGCAATCTTTGCATGTAACCAAATTGTATGTGTACCCCACAAAATTTTTGGAATTAAAAATTCAGTTCCTTGGTTGCACTAACCGCATTTCAAGTGCTCAATAACCATGTGTGGTTAGTGGCTACCACATTGTACAGTAGATATGGAACATCTCTATCATTGTAGAAAGTCCTATTGGACAGCACAGTTCTAGATTCTGTACAAGATGAAAGGCCATATCTTTATATTCTGTCTCTTCGACAAACTCTCCCAACCATTGGCCATACATACTGCACTGCCTGGCATGTCCAGGTCTATCTGCATCTGTCAACTTCCTGTCTTCCAGGGGCAAACTCAAGCACTTTTACAGAGCAATAATAGTAAAACTGCATCATTTTAAGTGCTTTATATAGGCATTCCTGACATTTGGGACTAGATGATGTTTTGCTGTGGAGGCTGTGCTGTGCATTGCACATGTTTGGCAGCATCCCTGGGCTCTGCCTCCCACATGCCAGTAGCACCTCCCTGTATTGTGACAACGTGTGAATAAAATGTCTGCAGACATTGCCCAATGTCCCCTGTGGGAAGGTGGCAACATCATCCTCAGTTGAGAAACGCTGGTCTAGATAGTAAGTTAAAGTTGGTTTGATGGATGAATACATGCCCTTCAAAATACTGATGTCTTGTTTCTAGCAAGTGAGATGCAAGTTTACAGCTATGCTTAAGGGAAACCAAAAACTCCTTTTAATCCACTGTGTCATCCTCCCGGCCCAGGCCCCATCTGGGAAAGGTTCTGCCACCACTTCATTTCATGTTGGGTGGAGATAGAGCCTTGGGTTTCGGACAGCTCAGTTACTACAGCCCAACATCACTTGCGTTAACACCCATGCCTCCTGTGCTCCAAGTGGCCAGCTTTTTCTAGACCATCTGGTTTAGACAAACAGTCTTGGCAAATAGCACCTCTGTGGGAGGGGGCAGGGTAGGCCTTGAAGAAATGTGGGAAGGAAGAAAAGAGAGCTGATATGTACAGGCCATTCAGTACAGCTCTAGGGGCCAACCTCAGAGGTGGGGCCACAGTCCTGAGTGGTTCCAGAGGACCCAGGGCCTTACAAATGGCTCTGAAACCCCAGCAGGTCACCTGGGAATGTGATTTCACCTTTATAAACAATCCCAAGTTAAATAAGGCAGGTAAGATGATTTTTTTTTTTTTTTTAATCTATGGGATCCTCCTAGGGCAGCTCTGTCCCCATTCTGGATTCAGCCTGTCATACCCCTGTCATACCCACTACTTTCCCTGCTTTTTTGTTGTTTGATAATTACAGTGACTGCAAACACTTCCTAAGAAAAATATTTCCTTTTAAAGTGTTTATCTAAGCTAGCATTTTCTCACTAGCCCTGTGAGAAATTCTATAGATAAAAAAGCAGGTCACACAAGTTTGAGATATGTCGACTACTTTGTCCCCTGTCTGGACTTCCCAATGCACGTTACCATATAGAGGCTCTGAGAAGTCCTGCAGCAAAGAAATGTACATTACAAGCAAAATGCACCTTCTCTGGCTAACTCAAGCAAAAGTTGATCACATCTAGCCCGTAAGTCCTTTGGGAAGAAGTAAGATAGTAGAGATAGGAGATATGAAAATATTTTAAACGTCAAGAGTATAAATACAAATATCTCGTAGAACTCAGAAAGGCTGGTTTTGCAAGGAAGCAGGTAAACCCTGAATTATGGAGCCCCTGGATTCAGAACAAATTTCACAGGCTCAAAATTCAAAATTCAACCAAACAACAACAACAAAAAGACAACAAAGATTTTTCCCCAATCAGTATCTAAAGATTTTTCTTACAAAAATAATCCATTTAAAGAGTTTTATTTTAGATTCAGAATTTCAGATGTTTTCTGTCTCTCTTTCTCATGCATCCAACTCCTGATTCTAATTAAAGATGTTACACTCAGCTCTTCATGAGCAATGAAATCCAGAGAATGAATAGTTATAGTTTATAAATAATGATCTGCGTCAGGCTGGAATGATAACTGGCAGGATGTGTCCGGAAATGGTCTCCTCCTTTTCTCCTGGCTCTTCCCTTCCATAGCTCTGTCAGGGTCTCCAGGAGAAGCACCATGAGGGGCACCAAGCTCAAAGAGGCACCTGCCTTGCCCAGGTCACAGTGCTAGTATGTGGCAAAGCCGTCTGCCCCAACGTAGTAGAAAAACTTCATGATTACCCATGCCACCTCCTAAAATGATGGCAATGACCATGACAACAACAATAACTAAAGTGACTTTATGCCAGCTGTTATTAGAAGAACTTTTGTCTAGAAACAGGGGTTTTTATCCTGGGATCCATGGATGTCCAATGGGTTAGTGGTTAGAATTCAGAGAGTCCATCAACTTGAATGGGAGGTAGAAAACACTTCTTTATTTTCAGTGACCTCTAACCAAAATCTAACATTTCCTTCCATTAAGAACGTAGGCAACAAACCACACCATTGAATTAGTGGTACCTGAGACTTTATAACCTGGAGAAGTTAATTTTTTTTTTTTTTGGTATTACATTACAGTTGTCGTAGATGCCTTGAAATATCATCTTTTTCTCATCACAACTTGAAAATTATGGTAGTTTTTTTTTTAATAGAAAGAGATGGGGTCTCACTATGTTGCCCAGGCTGGTCTGAAACTCTTGGCCTCTAGTGCTTCTCTCACCTTGGCCTCCCAAAGCACTGGGATTACAACCACTGTTCCTGGCTGATAACTATATTTAGATATATTTGGGTTTTTTTGGAATCCTATGTATTTTATTTTATGATTAATTTTTTTTTTTTTTTTTTTTTTTTTTTTTTTTTTTTCCTGAGAAGGCTTCAGCAGACTGCCAAGGGATTTGAGGCATAAAAATGATTAAGAACACTTGGTGGGCACTATTATTACCTCCTTCTGAAGATTGGGAAACTGAGGCACAGAAAGCCAAAGTCATTTGCCCAAGGTCAAAGAGCTTACAAAAAGCAGAGCAAGGATAGGAATCCAGGCAGTCTAGCTCCAGAGTTCTTGCCCTTAATGAAGACGCTGCATCTGCTGCTCTGAGATTCGGTGAAAGCTCCTGTACTCGATTCTAGAGGTTCTGTAGTCTTCCTGCTTGTAACCTCAGCCCCTCATCCATGCTTTACATAGCAGCCAGGTGTGCTCCATTACACCCTTTATGGGCTTCTCATTGTACCATCCTGCTTGCTGTGGCCTTTGTCTACCTCTCCAAGCCCATGTCCTGCCTCTCCCTTACTTTCTGTCTTCCAGCCACGCTGGTCTCTAATCTCTGGTCTCCGCCTCAAGTCTTTGAATTTAATTTTTTCTCCAACTGGAGTGCTCTTCCTCCCTTCTCATCCTTGTGATCTCTGCTTCCACGTCACTCCTCAAAGAGGGCTTCTCTGATTAACTTATCAGCATGGGTTCTCCTGGGTTTGCATTCTGTAGTTCGCATATTAACCCCTTCTTGGTTCTGGGTATTGCAAATATCTTCTTCCAGTTTTTCGGCTTGGCTTTTCACCTCCTTTCTGCTCATTAAAATGAGCACAATTCATTTTAATGAGTCAGACTGACCAATCTTTTTCTTTATATTTTGTGCTTTTTGTTTCTTGCTTAAGAAATCATTCCCTACCTCCATGGGTCATGGAGATATGCTTTTTTATTTCTTCCTAAAATTATTAAAGTTTTGCCTTTCACATTTAAGTCCCCGATGCATCTGGAATTGACTCTGATGCAAGTTGTGAGGTAGGCGTGCAATTTCTTTTTCTTTCCATATAAATAAGTGTTCTAATATCAATTATTAAATAGTCCATTTCTCTGCCATTGGCCCTACATGGATGCTGTCTGGTACATTTCTGTGGTCTTCTGACTAACCCCAGGGTCAGTAATACACTGTCTTATTTCATATAGTGTTTTTTTGTTTGTTTGTTTTGTTTTTTTGAGACAGATACTTATTCTGTTGCCCAGGCTGGAGTGCAGTGGCACAGTCTTGGCTCACTGCAACCTCTGCCTCCCAGGTTCAAGTGATTCTTGTGCCTCAGTCTCCCAAGTAGCTGGGGTTACAGGCATGTGCCACCATTCCCAGCTAATTTTTGTATTTTTGGTAGAGATAGGGCTTTGCCATGGTGGCCAGGCTGGTCTCAAACTCCTGGCCTCAAGTGATCCACCTGTCTTGGCCTCCCAAAGTGCTGGGATTACAGACGTTAGCCACCGCGCCTGGCCTTATTTCATATAGTCTTGATATGTGTTGTGGCAAGTCCCCTTCACTAATTTGTTTCTTAAGTAATGTCTTGCTAATTCTTGACCTTTACTGTTCTAGGTAAGTTTCTGAAACAGACTGTCAAATTCCACTAAAAATAAATAGAAAACAAAAATAAACCTGTTTGGACATTTTCATTGGAATTACTTTGATTCTACATATTAATTTAAGAAGACTTACCATCTTTAAAATGTTGAGTATATGCATAAATAGGAACTAACTCTGTATTTATTTAGGTTATCCAATGCTTTTCCCCCCCCCAGCTATATTGACAACAAGAATTGTACATGCAAGGTGTACATACAATGTGATGATTTGATATATGTATATATTGTGAAATGAACAATCAAATTAATTAACATATCCATCATCACACTTAGTTATTGTGTGCATGTGTGTGTGTGTAGACACTTAATATTTACTCTTAGCAAATTTCAAGTAAGCAATACAGTATTATTAACTATAGTCATCCTGCTGCAAATTAGATCACAGAACTCATTCATCTTAAAACTGAAAGTTTTCACCCTTTGATCAACATTTCTTAATTCCCCACCACCTCCACCACCTCATTCAATGCTTTTAATGCTTTCAATTTATAATTTTCTTCATCAGATCTTATATATATTTCATTATGTTTGTTTCTAAAATAGATAGATAGTTAGAAGATATCTTGCTATGATAATCAGGACCTTGCTTACATTTTTTGTTTATTGCTATTATAGAGAAATGTAATTAGCTGTATATAGATATAATATTCCACAAACTTGCTAAATTCTTATATCTTATTATGATTTTTTTATAAGTTTGCTTTCTGCATAGACATATATAATATCTGCAGATAATGAGAGTTTGGTTTCTTCCTTTCTAATATTTCTATGTTTATTTACTCTTCTTATTTTATTGCATAAGCTAGGAACTCCAAAACAGTGTTTAATAAAATAACTGTCAGTCTTTTTTTGATTCTGGTTGTAAAATAAATGCTTTTAACATTTCAACATGAAGACTGATGTTTGGTTATAGGTTTTGGTAGATACTGTTTTGGTTTTTGTTAAGGAAGTTCCTTTCCATTCTTTTTTTCCTAATTTAAAAAAATTTATATTTTTTTGTAGAGATAGAGTCTTAGTATTGCTTAGGCTGGTCTCAAACTCCTAGCCTCAAGCCTATTCTTAATATTTACCATTATTTTTTAACCATAAATGTTTGTTGAATTTTATTTAGTGCTTTTTTTTTTAATCTAGTGGAGTTTATTTCCTATATTTTGTTAATATAGCCAATTAATAGATTTTTCCAAGGTTGAACCAACCTTGCTTTCCTAAAATAAACTCTTGGCTGTTGTGCATCCTCTTTCTTTATACTTTGACAGATTTAGTTTCTTTAATTTGTGCTTTAAATTCTGTGTTTATGATCTTTAATGCATTTGGGCCATTATTTTCTTCTCTCATACTGTTCTTGTCTAGTTTTGGTGCCTGGGCTTTAGCAGCCTCATAAAAATGAGTTATGACATAGTCCTTTTTCTATTTGTGAAGAGATTTCATATGATTGAATTTGTCTGTTCTTTGAATGTTTGGTAGAACTTGCCAGAAAAAGCATCTGGCCTGGTGTTTTCTTAGTGAGAAGACTTTCTAACTGCTGAATCAACATCTTTGATGATTTTAGGATGTGGTAGATTACAAGAATGGTTGCAGTTCTCCATTATTCTCTACATCCATGCCCTCTCACTAAAGAGAAAGTATCTATTTCCTCATTTTTTTTGAATCTGGACTAGCCTTGTGAATTTCTTAGCCAATAGAATGCAATTCTTCCACTGTCCCTGTTTTGCAAGAAGGCCTTTTGTGCTTCTGCTCATTGCATTAGAACCCTGCCACCAGCCCAGGAACAAGTCCTACCTAGCCTGTTGGAGGATGAAAGACCATCTAGTGGTCAAGCAGTTTGTCTCAGCTGAGGCCACACTCTACTAGGCCTACAGCCAACTGCCCTCGAAGCATATTTGAGAGTGAGCCCAACTTCGATCCACAGAGCCACTGACCTAACCTGCAGTCTGCTAGTCAGCCTCACTGAGACAGAGAAACAATCCAACTGACATATGGATTTCTGAGCAATAATAAATATTTGTCATTTTAAGTCATTGACTGGCAGGTTGGTAGTTACACAGCAATAGATAGCTAATGCATGAGACCATTTATATTTTCTGATTCTTGAATCACTTTGGGTAACTTATACTCATCTAAAAATGTATCTATTTCATCTAAATTATTTAAGGTTATTGGCATAAAATCATTCATACTAATCTTATATTGTATTTTTAATTTCTGATGAATCTATAATGCCCCTTTTTAATTATTTTGTTTGGGTTTTCTTTCAACTTGATTGACCTTATAGGAAGTTAAATTATATCACTTTAGTAAACCAACTAATATCTGTTGATGGGGAGGATCTCTATTATGCTTTGTGTTATCTTTCATTGAAGTCTGACCTTTCTATTATTATGTCCCTCATTTTATTTTCTTCAGCTTTTTGGCTTATTATTCATTTGTGTTATTTTATTTCAGTTGAATCTTAGCTAATTTGTTTGCTACTTTTTCTGTTTTTAAATATAATCATTTAAGGATGCAAATTTCTCTTGAAGTAGGCCGGACGCAGTGGCTCACACCTGTAATCCCAACACTTTAGGAGGCCAAGGCAGGTGGATCACCTGAGGTCAGGAGTTAGAGACCAGCTTGACCAACATAGTGAAACCCCATCTCTACTAAAAATACAAAAATTAGCTGGGTGTGGTGGTGCACAATCCCAGCTACTGAGGAGGCTGAGGCAGGAGAATTGCTTGAACCCGGGAAATGGAGGTTGCAGTGAGCTGAGATTGCACCACTGCACTCCAGCCTGGGTGACAAAGAGTGAAATTCTGCCTTAAAAAAAAAAAAAAAAATTCCTTGAAGAACGTTTTTGTTGCATCCCATGAGTTTTCCTATACAGTATGTTCACTATCACTCAGTTTGAATACCCATTATAGTTTATTTGACCTTTGAGCTAGAGAAATATGCTTTCAATATCCAAACAAATGAGGGGGAGAGCGAGTTATACTTTTTAAATTAATGGCTGGCCTTATTTTTATAGTCAGAAAGTACTACAACCAACTCATATTGACTCACAACATCTGATTGTTAAAGATTCAGGAATTTTGCAAACCCATCGTTAAGCCACTGGTAGCTTGAAATCAGCTATAGTGGAAGTGTTAATGCCATGAAATAGGGAATTGCTGCAAATCAAGGCTTTTCTTTTTTTCTTTCCCACAGAGGTAGTTTACTAGCATACCATTTGCCAGTGTGGTACCAAATGCTTAAAATTTGTTTGACGCTTGCTTTATGCTCCAGTATATGTTCAGATTTTATGTATGTTGTGTGTATGCACAAAAAAAGTTTATTTCAGTTATTAGTAATACTGTTATATATGTGTCCACTAGATTATTCTTGCTAATCATGTTGTTTAAATGCTCTATATTTTTACCTCCTTCATCTACAATCTTTACCACTGTTATCTTTAGCACCTACCTAGCATTACCAGCCACTCAATACATTTTTATTAAATTAATATGTAAATTATGGAACTGCAGCCCAAGGAGTGGAAGGACTTGGTACATAGTGATAAAGAGAAGGCAGGTCCTTGGAGAAGGTATTTGTTACACATCTTCCATTCGAAAGGAAGGATCAGGGGCTCTACAGAGTCAGTGTAATTAGTGTGAACTGTGGAGGAAACTGAAGTCCAAGCCATTTGTGGAGTTGCCAAATGGAAGGAACCTATGGTCCGCACTCTCAGGGTGTCAGGCCAGCTCAAGTTTCACAAAGGAGTGAGGAAAATGGATTTTTCAGGCTGAGGATATCTAAAAATACTCACCATCTCTCTGCAATCTGCATGTTACAAGTTTGATATTCATTTCATAAAGTGTTTCCAGATCAGTTTGTCTCTTAATATACATTTTTATTTTTGAAAAGGCTTAGTGCACTAGTTTAGGTTACTGAATGGCTAAATGCCCCAAGAAATCATGAGCAATGTGAGAACAAAGTACTAGCAATACTGTTTACCCTTTGACCACCCTATTCTCAGTTTCCGCTCCAACAGGTTTTATTTATCTTAAGATTAAAGCAAATCACCAGTGGACATACAGTTATTGCTTTATGGTGAAATGCAAACACATAAGCCAGAGGCATCAGTGGTTTCTGTCACCTTTGAAAAATGATTCATTTTTATGAGCTTTGTTTTTCACTCATGGGAAACTTGATAACATTTCAGAGCCTGAAATCGTTCCCTTAGCTGAAATAACCTGTTGAAAGTAAATATAAGCCAAGCCTAGGCTAGAAGCGCAGAGGTTTAAGAAAATAAAATCGTTGAATCTAGAAACAGGTCTGTTCATACTATGGCAATAAGGAAAACAAATCATAATTGGATTTCACTGAGTCGCAATTTACCCTGAAACGAATTGTATTATATCAGAGAAATCTAAGACTCACAGATGCACTGATTAGTACATCTGCTCCGTTACTCGGTGCCATCTTTAATCAATCATAATGATCCTCCACCGGTCCTCAGAATCCTTCTTGACACAGAGCAACAGGAGAAACCTAAATACCATTTCTCATTCTTGCTGAATAAAGACGTCACCACCATTTCCCATTTTGCCATCAAACAAGTGCTAAACTCATCCCCTTGATGTAGGTTCTGGGTTTTATGCTGGTTAGCTTACACTAGGCAGTTCAGGGGTAGACCTCTAAAATTTGGTGACACCAGCATTCTATTTCTCTTTCACAAATAACTTATTTTTCATTTATTCTGCTTCTATCTTACCATAACTTATTTCCTTTTCTCTGTTTATAATAGTTCATATGCATGTAAGTCCTTAATCTTATAAACTTCCTTAATCTGGTAAATTATATATATATAAAGGAAATTTAATAAATTTCCTTAATCATAAATTATATATAATATGTAAATTATATATTAGATTTCCTTACTCTTATAAAATTTCCTTTATCTTGTAAAAAAATATATAATATATAACATAAAGATTAAATTTCCTTAATCTGATAAATCATATATATATAATGTATATAATTTACAAGATTAAAGAAATTCCTAGCAGCAGAGAAATGTGCAATCAGATAAAATAAAATTGCCTTACTTTCCTTGAGATGAACTTAGTGACTATAGTCCCCATAGAACACACTGGAAGGAGATAAGCTCTACTCTGCAGCAGTAAAAGTTGTGATAATAATCAGCAAGTGATTTTTCCACAATGGTGAGATTTTCCATCAGATTTCATTTGACCTTGCACACTGTGTTAGCAATGAATAATTAATGGTACCTATTACAATAATGTTCCATTTAACTGGCATTGTCAGGGAATTAGATGCCCTAAATGAGTGAACTGGCCAGATACTAAGACTTACTTCCTTTAAGCACTAAGAAAATCTTTATTATAACTATTTCTTGTGCTTATTTTTCTAAAATGTGTAGCAATATTTTGTGACTTATTGACATTCACTGAAACACTAACATCTATTCATTCAACAAATGCTTATTGGAAGCCTAATATGTGCCAAGAACTAGGCCAGGTATGGGCACTATAATAGTGATTGAAAGAGACAGAGTCCCTGTCCTTGTTAAACCTATGTTCTGGTGAAGAAGAGAGATAATTAAACAAGGAATCCCACTGAACTAAGTGCTAGGATAAGAGAAGTAGAGACTATTATGAGCTACATTGAACTGAATGGCAAAACAGTTGAATTCAAAGTTGTTTGAGTTCTCCAAAACGGTTTGCCTCTCCATTAAATAACCTCTGATTGCCATGTCTTGCATCCTTGTGATTGATCTTGATAAGTTATGGATTATTTCTCTTAAATTCAGCTATATTTTTGCTGCTGGCTATGTGTATCATGCTGCTCCTACTATTTTTCTGCTATACAACAAAGTATATAAAGTGATTAAACTAAGATTGATAAATACGTGATGTATTAGTTACACACTGCTGCATTAACAAATTACCTCCAAAACTTATCAGCTTAAAACAATGCATAATTATTTTTGCACAGTTTCTGTGGGTCAGGAATCCACAGAAATCCAGAACACTTTGTTGGAAGCTCTACCTTAGGATCTTTGGTCTCTGTCATGGCTGTGTGTAATGAAGTGCTAGAGTCTCACCTAAAGGCAGGATACCATTCCTCAAGGGCTGTTAGGGTGAGAGCTTCAGTTCTTTGCTGGCTGTTACCTGGAGGCCACCCTCAGTTCCTTGTTACATGAGCCTCTTCAGCATGGCAGCTTTCTTCATCAAAGCCAGCAGAAAGAACATCTGCAGCAAGATGGAAGTCACAGTCTTTTGTAACCTAATCACAGAAGTGACATTCCATCACCTTTGCCATATTTTTTATTCCAAGCAAGACATTATGGCCCGCCCCCATGGAGATGAATACTGGGAAGGAGATCATTGTGAACCATTGCATAGGCTGCTTACGCCACATACCAAGCGTGTATCATTGTCTTTCTTCTAGAGGCTGTAGCAAACATCACTAAACAATCATGGCACTCTTTCTCATTGAGCCCAGAAAGGGCTTCAATATCTTCCCTAGCAAAGGACACCAAGAGTTCTGTTACTGATCAGTTAGTGATATAAAACCAATTTGCCTTCTTTTATTTAAACAGTAACAATTTCAAATCATTGCCATAGGGAAAATATTTAGGTAGGGAATCTGGACAGAAACAGAGGACTCTAGTTGAAAACAGAACTACAACATGGTACAATTATATCCGTCATTTTCCAAGTCAATGGGAGCAAAGCAAAGTCTGTAGCAAAAATCAACTGATAAAGACAACTATTTCACAGTAAAGGCCATGAATCAGGAAATGCACATCATAGAATACAAGAGAAATCAGATCATATTATGGTTGAAGATATGCAAGAAGAAACCAGTCCTAACCAGGACAGAGATTATTCCCTTGGATGCACTGAACAAGAGTCATCAACATTTTACTCAATGAAAAATACTGGAGATGGATATCAGACACCATGGACTATCTTTGTGTTTCTGTTTTATCTCTGTCTCAGATTGGGGGATTTCCTGAAATATATATACTTCTTCTATATATGTGTGTGTGTTCCTCACTGTAAAGTTTATTTCTAAGTATTTTGTGCTTAGTACTTAATGGGTAATTGACTAATATTTTGTGGGGAGATAATTTGAAGCTCTGTAATTATCTTATTCCTCATCAGAGTTCTAGCCCTTGTTGATAATTCTCACCTGAATCTGTTATTTCTTTGAGAGTTGCTGCCAAGATTTTTAAGGGTGACTTTGGCATGAATGGTTTAAAGGAATAATTTCCAGATTGTCAGCTCCTCTTTAGATGCTCCTAAAACTGCTATGTCTGAGAGCATGACTGCGACATGGGAGTTCTCCTTCCAAGGCCTCAAGGGGCCTGGACACCTCCTTCAGGACATGCAGAGACACAACGTGAACGGTGATGATCCTTGGGTTGTGTGATAGGCTTCAGCGGGTCCTCTGCCACTTCCCCTTTCACAGCTACCTTTTCCCCTTCTACAAAAGAAAGGCCAACCTCTCACTCATCCTGAATCCCCATTGTGGTGCATTGTGCCAGGGGAAAAAAAAAAAAAAAAAGCAAGTCTCCAAACAAAGGAGTGATTCAAAATCTAGCTGTTTCTGTGTTGAGAAAGTGAAACATTCTAATGATTGAGTTACAAATCCTTTTGTAAGTCAACTGGTTTTCAATTCTTTGCTTTCAACAAAATTGAAGGAGGATCTGATGAAGTTGTCAGCTGGTAGAGCATTAAAAATATTTTTTGATGATAGATCACATTATTTTTGGCAAATAACTACAAAGAGTTTAAAGAATTGAGTGATGTTGCTATAACAAATCTCCTCCATTCCCATCTACTAATGTGAACAAAATTTTTCAGTCCTTACAGCTATGATTAAAAGCAAAGCAAAGAAATAAAATTGATGCTGAACCCTGTCTCTTTTGGACAATAAAAAATATTTAGAAGTTAATGGGAGGGAGGGGAAAGCCCCATCCATCTCATCTAAGATACGCAATTCCAGCCTGGCCTGGTGGCTCACACCTATAATCCCAGCACTGTAAGAGGCCAAGGAGGAAGGATCACTTGAACCCAGGTGTTCAAGACCAGCCTGGACAACATAGTGAGACCCCACGCCTATTAAAACAAACAAAAAAAGATATGCACTTCCAATAAAGTTTTATTATATTCTAGTTTCACAATTATCTACAAATAATACATTTGTTGTTTTCAGCAAACGAGTACAAATAATAGTTGTAATGTAACAGGAAGAAATTTTTAACATCTAGAACAACAAACTCACAGAAAATATTAAAGATTTAAATTTTAACTGTATAGTATCTGATCCAGACAAGTGTGACAGTGATCAATAAAAACCTTTCAAGCATTAAAATATAGTAAAGTCTCTGCAGGAAGTAGAATGGAAACAGGAAAAGGATTGACATATCAAATCTCTAAGATATTTAATTTTCACCAGATGAAGCTAAAAGAGTTAATCAAACCATTTTCATTTTACAGCATCAGAGTTTGCTAGAAATTATCCAACTTTTATATAACTTGTTAACCTTATGATGAAATATTTTAGTTCTCAACTTTAAAATATGTAAGGTGTAAATAATTTTTCAAAAACATTTTAAGGGCAATGAACAACATTTGAAGAACTTTGCTTTAAAAAGATACCTTTTCTTTCTTTTTTTTTTTTTTTTGCTTCAAAAATGTCTTTCCAGGAGGGGACACCACACTCTACTCAAAAAAGAGACACATTTTTACAGTCCAGAGGTCTTTTATTATATTTTAACACCTATTATGCCATCAATTCATAGGGACTAGGAGCCAGCAGCTCAGGCTCCTTCCCAGTGGTTTTCACAAAGCGTGCTTCTCCGGGTGGAGGAGCCTGGCACAGTTGAACCCGGGTACCTTTCTCTTTGGCTTCTCTCTTTTTCTTGGCAAGAATCTTGCCCTTAACTTGTTTATTTACAACAATGCCAACAGCATTCTGGGTAATATTGTAGACTCTTCCGGTTTTGCTATGGTAACACTTGTGGGGCATTCCCTTGGTGTCTACAATATCACCTTTCTTATAGATTCACATATATGTGGCCAAAGGAACAACTCCATGTTCTCCAAAAGGCCTAGAGAACATATATCAGTGTCTCTTCTCTTTCTCTTTGTGTTCATCGTTTTGGCCAATTACTGGAAGATGGTGGTTCCAGCTGAAAGGAAGACTTTTTTTTTTTGAGACGGAGTCTCACTCTGTCACCCAGGCTGGAGTGCAGTGGCACAATCTTGGCTCACTGCAACCTCCATCTCTTGGGTTCAAGCGATTCTCATGCCTCCGCCTCCCGAGCAGCTGTGATTACAGGCGTGAGCCACTGTGCCTGGCAGATACTTTTCTTTTGTATGCGTTACTTCACAGAATTTCTGTGGGTATCTTCAGTTTTCTACAGCAGACCCTTTGCTTGCCATCCAGGTCTCCTCTGCCCCATCCTCAGTGTCACTTCATCCCCCAAGGCAAAGACTAGCCTTGCCCACTGGCAGGAAAGGAACCAGGATCATCTTCATAAATTATCAAGTTAAAGATCGTCCTTTGGGTATCATATTTATAACACTTAGATTCCTAGAACACATGGCCCCTTTCTGATGATAGTCAAGATCTCACGTCCAAAGAGGGAAGACATGCCCTAGTGGCAAGTCCCCTTTGCCATAATTCTGTTTGAATGAGGGCCATCTGATTAGGGATATGCACACCTTATCGAGGCCCAGTAGATTCTGGGTAAAGCAAGAATAAATAGACTCAGCATGAAGTGGAAAGTCAGCAGTGATTTCTAAATTCCACAAGCCTTAGTAAAATGCTGATTCCTTACTACTCAGCCTTAAAAGGGAACAAAATAATGGCATTCACAGCAACCTGGATGGAATTGGAGACCATTATTCTAACTGAAGTAACTCAGGAATGAAAAACCAAACATCATATGTTCTCACTTATAAGTGGGAGCTAAGATATGAGGATGCAAAGGCATAAGAATGATACAATGGACTTTGGGGACTTGGGGGTAAGGGATGAAAGACTACACGTTGAGTACAGTGTACACGGCTTGGGTTGTGAGTGCACCAAAATCTCACAAATCACCACTAAAGAACTTATCCATGTAACCAAACACCACCTGTTCCACAAAAACCAATTGAAATAAAAACAAAAAATTTTTAAATGCAGATTCCTAGACCTTGCCAACAAGATATTCTGACTTGGTGGGTGTTGGGTAAGGCCCAGGAAGACATACTTTTAATGTACATCCCAAGCACAACCCCTGCCAGGTGATTTTTTGGGATATGTCCATGTACCGTACCTTTAGCTGATCTTTGACCATGATTTAGCCTTTTCAAATGCGTTTCTTTTGATTTCCCTCCGGTATTTAGTATTCTGAAGTTAAAATGAGTCTGTAAATTGGCTCAGGGTAAGCGAGCTGTTATTATATCAAATGACTCTAAATACTATACTTAAATATTACTTTTAGTTGGAAGTATAATCAACCGCCTGGAAGATATCAATTATTATTTAAGTTTGATTGAATTTTAAAGTATTTAGGCTCCAAAGAAGAATGTGGATAGGGAAAATAGATTTATAGAAAAAGAGATATAAATGATAAACATTTTAACTGATGCTTTCTCCTTAAAATCATAAAAGTATTGTGTGATAGTGAAACAGGAAAGGTTCCCTTGTCCCCCTCACACGGCATGTGATGGGGGTGTGGCTCGCTTCTTCAGTGCCCCTCTGCTCAAACCTCTAGGGAGCATACAGATGGGCAGGCTGTGGGGCTCCGACCCCTCGGCAGTGTCTAGGGGTGAATGTTTACAGCTGAAGCCCCAGGGTGTGTGTTACAGGGAGCTCTTTTAGTTTAGCTGTCCATAGGCAGTTTGTGTTAGCTCAATGAGACCTCTGCCTTATCGCAAGGACAGAGGGCTTTCTGTATCCCAGGGTTCTTGTCTTGGTGTACCAGAAGAATCGGATCACACATGGGCTTGGAGAATGACTGCAAGGTTTTATTGAGTGGAGGTAGCTCTCACCAGATCAGGGAGCCAGAAGGGAGATAGTTTTCCCCTGGACTCAGGCCACTCGCCAGCCCAGGCTCTCCTCCAACTGCCCTGGCCAAACTTTGCCTCCTTCCACCCTTCGATGGCCTGCCGGCGTGCCCGTGTGCTCCTACACTTGTGTGTTCTTCTCAACATCCAGCCGCCCTCCATCCCTGTTCCTCCACTGTTGTGCTCCTCTCGATGTCCAGCCACCTGTGTATCTGCCTGCTAGTGTCTCAGGGTTTCTATAGGCACGGGATGGGGGCATGGCAGGCCAGGATGGTCTTGAGAAATGCAACATTTGAGCAGGAAAACAAAAATGCATGTCTTCACCTAGGTCCATGGGCACAGGCTTTGGGGTGGAGCCCTAGCCAGGGACCATGCCCTTCTCTACCCAGCACTTCCCTGCCCCCCTTCTGTATCAATAGCAATGTAATAATATTGAAGAAAGTCTATGGTAAAATAGGCATGAGGCTAGGACTGTGGATCTATATCAGTCCCACAAAATTAACTTGGTCATACCTGTAAACAATATTGTAAAATTTTATAATTTTAGCCAACAATTCTACTTCTGTAAATCTAGTTAAAGGAAAGGCAAAACTACCAAATTTGTCCACTGTAGAACTGTGTATTCGTTAATTATAGAGTGATAACACCAAAAAATAGAAAACAACTCATATAGGGAATTGAATAAATTTCCTGGAGTAAATTTTCTGGAATATTATATAGTTCTTTAAAATGTTATTGTTGAAAATAATTAATGTTATGAGATAATGTTCAGGATATAATGCTAAATAGGTCTCAAATGTATTGAAAAAAAGAAGAAAGGAATGAAGGAAGAGAGGGAGGGAGAAAAGGAGGGAGCGGAAGGGAGAGGGAAGGAGAGAGGAAGAATATCTAAAATACATATAGGTAAGACAAAACACCTGGTGAAATTAAGAGTAATTTTTATTTTCTTATTTCTATTTTCTTTAGTTTTTAAGTTCTTTGCAATGCATTCATCAATTTTATAATCCAAAACAGTATTGCTTTAAAAAACACATTAAGTAGGTATTCCAACTTCTGAAGTGCTGATTCTACGGAAAAACAGATTTCACAGTCCACTGGCAGCATATCTGTGCAAAGCCCCACAGAACTAGTGCATTTCCCTTATTCCCCAAGTCCATAGACAGCAGCCCGACCTACAGGCTAATACATATTTCTCTCTCTCTCTCTCTCTCTCTCTCTCTCTCTCTCTCTCTGGCTCTCTCTCTGGCTCTCTCTCTCTCTCTCTGTCTCACACACTCACACACACACACATAGACACACACACACAATCAGAGGATATTCTAGCATCTCCCTTGAGAGCCTACTTCCTTTCCTTTGTCCTGAATAATTTAAATGGAGCTGAAGGAAGCTATTCTTTTCCATGAGCTTGATATTAAAGGGTGGAAAGAACCCTGCAATGAGTTTCTTTCATTTATCAGTATTATCATGATTAAGTGTCCCCTCTTACATTATTCATTCATTCAACAAATAGTGTTGAGTGCCTGTTAGACACTCAGCTAGTCACTCTGATGGACAAAAAGATTTAGTCACTCGCTTGTCTGCTTAGTCAGTCAGTAAATGGTATTTCCTATAGTATTTACCCCCTTTGTGACAGACGCTGTGTGAGACATTGCACATCGCGAGCTGTGATTGCACCACTGCGCTACAGCTTGAGTGACAGAGCAAGACCCTGTCTCAAAAAAAAAAAGACACTGCAAATGCAGTAGGAAACTAGATAAAGTTCCTGCCTTCAAGGAGCTCATGGTCTAGTAAGAGAGAGAGAGCCAAACAGATAAATAAAAGAATTACCGCTTGTAGTATGTGTCATGCAGGGATACACAGGTGTCAGAACAGAAACTAGCACCAGTACCTAAATAGGTAAGGGGGTCAGGGAATGCCTCCCTAGGCTGGGGAGTTGGGGTGTGACTAGGAGAACAAGAAAAAAACAGCCAGAGAGCGCTGAGTTCAGGCGGAGACAGACCGCAAGGTCAAAGCTGAGGCAGGAAAGGATGCGAGTGGCTCTGGGAATGGGAAGATGCTCCGTGGGATGGGGTTCGGAGGCTCTGGGGAGGGGTGGGCAGCTTCTATTGCCAAGATAATGACTTTGGCTGGATCCAACACAGAGTTTGAGTCTAAGTTTGTATCTTAATGTGCAGAATAGTAAATAGGTATAATTATGATATAAATCAGGAGAGAACAAACTTTTTCTGTAAAGATAAATAATACATTTGGCTTTGCAGGCCTAAGGGTCTCCATTGCATTGCTCAACTCTGCTATTGGAAGGAGAAGGCAGCCATAGACGATGTGTAAAAGAATGGGTGTCGGCTGGGTGCAGTGACTCACGCCTGTAATCCTAGCACTTTGGGAGACTGAGGCAGGCATCGTTTGAGCCCAGGAGTTCAAGACCAACCTGGAAACATGGCGAAACCTGTCTCTACTAAAAATACAAAAGATTAGCTGAACGTGGTGGTGCATGCCTGTAGTCCCAGCTACTTGAGCGGCTGACGTGGGAGGATCGCCTAAGCTCAGGAAGTCAAGGCTGCAGTGGGCAGAGATTGCACCACTGCACTCCAGCCTGGGCATCAGAGTGAGACCCTATCTATGTATCTATCTATCTATCTATAAATGAATGAATGAATGAATAAATAAATAAGTGGTATCTTCATCTGCAGAGACAGGCAATGGATCAGATTTGGTCACGGGCCATAGTTCATCATCCCCTGATATGAAGGATAAATAAAAATCTTCAGGAGTGACTGGGTGCAGTGGCTTACACCTGTAATCCCAGCACTTTGGGAAGCCAAGGCAGGTGGATCACCTGAGGCCAGGAGTTCGAGACCAGCCTGGCCACCATGGTGAAACCCCATCTCTACTTAAAAAAAAAAAAAAAAAAAAATAGCCAGGTGTGGCTGCAGCTGCCTGTAGTCCCAGATACTCAGGAGGCTGAGGCAGGAGAATCACTGGAACCTGGGAAGTGGAGGCTGCAGTGAGCCAAGATTGCGCCATTGCACTCCAGCCTGGGGCAACAAGACTGAAACTCCATCTCAAAAAAAAAAAAAAAAAATCTTCTGGAGTGTATGGGAAATCACACAGGGAGAAGATGACTTCCTGGGGCGAGAGCTGAGTTGAGTCTTGAAAAATGAGGAGACTTCAAAAATAAAATAATGGGGGAAAGGGAAATCCAAGGAGAGGGGACAGTAGGAGCTAGACCCAGAGGCAAGAATGGCCAGTGCCCATAGAGGAGTCTGAGAGGTGGTGGAAAATACGTTTGCAAGTGTAGTTGTTTTATTCCTCAGCTATTTTGAGGGCTTATGAAGTAGCAGGCACTGTGCTAGACCACTAGGGACAGGGATAAGAGGGGAATAAAGAGCGAGTCCCTGAATTCTAGGACAATAGAGACCAGAGGGGGTGACAGATACATGAATAGGACTTCACACATTCAACTCAGTAAGAGAAAGTCAGGGAAGGCTTCCCAGCAAAGGTAAATTTAGAAATTAACTTTTTCCTTCATTATAAATGCTTCATTTAACACTTGATTGAACAGATAAATATATTCATATGCTACAAAATTTAAAAGGCACAAAATGGTTTACAGTAAAGTTTCCCTCTCTTAAAATCTATCCCTCAGGCCTACTCAATACCCCCTCCCCAGAGATAACCAATATCACTGATTTGTTCCAGATTCTTCTGGAGACAGTCTATGCAGATCCAAGCAGATGAGTATGTTTTCTCATTATTACTCAGATGATCTGAGCTGAACTTTAAGAATGAATTCTTCAGAGAAGGGAATATGGAGAAGGAAAGGAAGAGAATAGCAATTGAGGCAAAGAGAAAAATGTCATAAAGATGGGAAGTGGGGAGGGCAGGAGATGGCACAGTATGTGGGTTGGGGAGCATATGACAAGCTCTCCCGTGTTGCTGAGACATTAAGCATGAGGCAGAGGCCACGCCCAGTGGCTTACGCCTGTAATCTCAGCACTTTTGGAGGCCAAGGCAGGAGGATCATTTGAGCTGAGGACTTCAAGACCCCTGGGCAACATAACAAGACCCCATCTCTACAAAATATTTTTAAAATTAGCCAGATGTAGTGGCATACACCTGTGGCCTCAGCCACTCAGGAGGCTGAGATGGGAGTATTGCTTGAGCCCAGGAGTTTGAGACTGCAGTGAGCCATGATCATGCCACTACACTCTACCCTGAGTGACAGAGCAAGACCTTGCCTCAAAAAAAAAAAAGAAAAAAGAAAAGTGTAAGACAGAAAGGTAGGAGGGAGCAGGTCAGGGCAAGACTCTATGTTGTGGAACACAGATTTAACCTACTCGGCAGTCACAATTTAACAGAGACTTTTATGAGCACGAGAGTAACAGGCTAATTGATGTTTTAGGATGATCATTTTAACAGTTTATAGAGGGCAAATATCCAAGTGAGCCTTGAATGACAAATAAAAAAGTTGAGCTTTTTTCCTTCAGTCAGTGGGAACCAATGAAAGTTTTTAAATAAGGAAAGGGTGATATCAAAGGTGTGACTTAGCCAAATGAATCTATCAGCATTGTCGGCAGTGTGCTGTTCTTAATACCACGCCGTGTTAGATGAAGAATGACTGAGATAAACCCAAATAAGTGACAATCCGCCCATCAACCCTCAGCAGAAATGTAGGTCTTTTGTCTGCTTTTTAATTTTAAGGGAGAAATCTATATTAGCTCTCTATTGCTGCATAACAACTTATCCCAAAACTTAGTGGCTTAAAACCATACCCATTTATTAGGTTAGTTTCTGTGGGTCAGGACTCCATGGTCTCTCCCAGGCTGCAATCAAGATATCAGTCAGGACTGGGGTTTCACCTGAAGGCTCAACTGGGGAAGGATCTGCTTCCATACTTACTTACATGACGGTTGGTAGGATCCAGTTCATTGAGGTGCTCAGTTCCTTGTTGGATATTGGCCCACAGCCACCCTCAGTTTCTTGGCATGTGGGTCTCTCCCACATGATAATTTGTTTCATAAAATGTACAAGCTGAGAAGGCAATAGTGTCTGCTAGCAAGATGAAGGTTAAACACTTTTATAACCTAATTAGAGAAGTGGTATCTTATCATCTTTACCATTTCTGTTGGTTAGAAGCAAATTGCTGCCGGGCGCAGTGGCTCAAGCCTGTAATCCCAGCACTTTGGGAGGCCGAGACGGGTGGATCACGAGGTCAGGAGATCGAGACCATCCTGGCTAACATGGTGAAACCCCGTCTCTACTAAAAAATACAAAAAAACCAGCCGGGCGAGGTGGCGGGCGCCTGTAGTCCCAGCTACTCGGGAGGCTGAGGCAGGAGAATGGTGTAAACCCGGGAGGTGGAGCTTGCAGTGAGCTGAGATCCGGCCACTGCACTCCAGCCTGGGCGACAGAGCAAGACTCTGTCTCAAAAAAAAAAAAAAGAAAAGAAGCAAATTGCTAGGACCAGCCCATACTCAGAGACTGGGCATACACAAAGGCATAAATACAAGAAGATGGGATCATTGGGGAGCAACCTGGAAGCTTAACGAGGGCTGCTCCTGCAAGTATTTTGCAAACCAGGACAAGGCCAGGAGGAATAAAGCCTGTATTGTTCCTCAGCATGACCCAGCCAGGAAATCACCTTGCTCTCCCCTGGCCTGCTGGCTACCGCCCTCATTACCATCACTGCCTTGCGGCTGTCATTTTTGTCCACTTCTCCTAAAGACAAAATGCCTCCCTCTTGCAGTTACAGCATCTGGGAATATTTAGATGCAAGCTGTGTTGGGCTGACTCTCCCTGCTGGACTCGGATTGTTGTGAGAAGCTTCCTCCCTGCTGCTGCTGCTGCTGCTGCAATTTCTGACATGCACTGACTAAAAGAAACACCTCTAAACATGAAGATAAATTCTTAACTGGTCCTTTACTTTTTTAAACAGAGTGGATTAGTTGATTTGGTGAAGGAGTTGCCTCCACTCCTAGCAGTGCTTTCCAAACCGTAGTGTTGCCTTACATCAAACAACTCACAGAAAGCCTGGAGGACTCAGCACTCAGATCCCAGGCTGTGTAAATGGCGATTCCAAACCACTCCAGGCAGATAGACGTGACAACAGCTGCCATTGAGTATGTATACGGTGTGCCAGGGACTGGGGTAAGAGCCTGACCTTCATTATCTTGTTTTAGTTCACTAACTGCACAGAGTTCATGCTACTATCCCCATATGACAGAGGAGGAACCTGAGATCCAGAAAGATTAGATACCATGCATGGATACTCCCAGCTAGTAAGTAGTACTAGCAAGCAGTACCAGGATTCAAACATAGTCTGATTTGACAGTCTTGCACTTTTAAATTGGGGGTCTGCAATAATTTATCTTTATGAATAGTCATGTTTTGTCCTGAATTATAAGCAGACCTCATCAGCTAAACATAATTTGGGGAGTGGTAAAAGAAAGGTATCCACCTAAAATAAATCCACTTAAAATGGAAATTAAAACATCAATGTAAAAGTTGAGGGAATTTTTTTTTTTTTTTTT
>NW_012102144.1:3598290-3658988 GCF_000951045.1 Mandrillus leucophaeus | reverse complement strand
CTCTGCCTCCCGGGTTCATGCCATTCTCCTGCCTCAGCCTCCCGAGTAGCTAGGACTGCAGGTGCCCGCCACCACGCCTGGCTAATTTTTTGTATTTTTTTTAGTAGAGACAGAGTTTCACCATGGTCTCGATCTCCTGACCTCGTCATCCACGCACCTCAGCCTCCCAAAGTGCTGGAATTACAGGCGTGAGCCACCGTGCCCAGTCAAGGGAATTATTTTTATTAGAACTGTATCTTTTTAAATAAAAGTAAAAATAAAGAGAAAAAGCTTATTTAAAAAAAGAATCTTAGGTCAATTTTCAGCAAACTTTACTGGAAGGTCCAGATAGCATAACTGTCACCAAACTTTCTCTGGAAGGGCCAGATAGCAAATATTTTTCACTTTGTGGGCCATGAGATCTCTGCTACAACTACTCAAGTCTGTCATTGTGGTATATAAGCAGCCACAAATAATAGGTAAATGAATGGGCATAGCTGCGTTCTAATAAAGATTTATTTATAAAATCAGATGGTGGGCCAGATTTGGCCCTCAAACTGTAGTTTGCTAACTGCTTATTTAGATTATAATGTAATGTATACCAATTCTTAGAAGAAGCAAGAATCATGTAGTTTTAACACAACATTTCTGACAAAATATGTGATAACATTTTGTGTGTTTACAATCATGATAACATAATACAACATAATCTCTTCCGATTGACATCTGTAGTTTTATCGAAAGAGAACCAATTGTGAAAAACTATTTGAGGGCCTTATTGCTTTTCTCAAGGTCTCTGTCAATCCTTCGATAGTCAAATAATTATCTTTTGAAACCATTATAACATCATCTGGATTTTCTCTTCTTCAGTTGTAAGCTGCTCTTCTACTAGAACCCTGTTTCTACGTAACTCTGCGTAATTCTCTATCATCTTTTCATCGACTTTACGAAATCTTGTGCATTTGTAAGATTTGCTATTCACTTTCAAGAAGCCTTTTATTGGTTTGCCTGTTTGCTCAGTGGACATCCAATGGGCAACAAGAGAGGAGAAGCAACTAAAACTGTAACATGATGAGCAAAAAAGATGCTGAGCCAGGAAGAATTTGAGTAGGAATTAATTTTGTGGTGGTCATGTCATTGGTGAATATTTCCTGTGTTACCATAATCTCAGCTTCCCTCCACAATTGGGTACCTATAGGTTGTCAAATAACAAATACTCAGGTAATGAAGATCTTCCCTGTATAATTTATCCATCTATTTTATGCATACATTATTCTCTTGCATTCAGTTTTTCTATTATATCTATCATTTATTGAGCATCCACTCAATTGAAAAAAAAAGCCATTTTACTTATATAAACATCCTTCTTTCCAAATTCTTACTATCCACACTGAGTAACCCAATAAGTTGAGATCAATTTTCCAATATAATTCTCATTATCTAAACTCAGGATCTGAATAGCTTCAGAAAACACTATATTCCTTGCTAGACAAGCTTACCGTTTTTAGTCTCATGATCCAATTTATCTTTGGCTAGGAAGGGATACTTGTTTGTTTTTCCCGTTTCTTCCAGTAACTGAAGAGAGTCTTTTACTATCCTCGTCTTACAGATGAAGATTCTGATATCCTAAGTAAGCAAGTAACTTGCCCAAGGTCTCCTGGGCAGTCAGTGGTAAACTGAGAGTCAGAGCCAGGTCTGACTGGCTCCAAATCCCATGATCTTTCTTCCACTTGCCTTTTATTTTTTTTAATTCTTATTTTTTTATTTTTTGAGACAGTCTCACTCTGTCACCCAGACTGGAGTGCAGTGGTGCAATTTCAGCTCACTACAACCTCTATCTACCAGGTTCAAGCGATTCTTATGCCTCAGCCTCCCAAGTAGCTGGGATTATAGGTGTGCACCACCCCACCCAGCTAACTTTTGTATTTTTAGTAGAGATGGGGTTTCACCACGTTGGCCAGGATGGTCTCAAACTCCTGGCTTCAAGTGATCTGCCCACCTTGGCCTCCCAAAGTGCTGGGATTATAGGCGTGAGCCACCATGCATGGCCACATGCCTTTTAAATATGCAATTCACGTGGATGAAAAGCCCAGCATAGTCATCTATCACAAAGTCGAAGTTACAGATTTCTGTGCTCTTTAAATCACATTTAAATTAATCAAGCTAATTTTACATCATAAGCAGTGATGTTGCCATTTTTAAAAATTATGCGATGCAGATTTCAGTATTACAGTAAATGTAATTTGAGTATAATTTCTCTATTTATTATTAAAGACGTTCTCAAACTGTGGTCCCAGAAGGGCAGCATCGATATTACCAATAAACGTGTTAGAAATGCAGATCTAAGGCCGGGTGTGGTGGCTCACACCTATAATCCCAGCACTTTGGGAGGCCAAGGTGGGCGGATCACTTGAGGTCAGGAGATCCAGACCAGCCTGGCCAACATGGTGAAACCCCATCTCTACTAAAAATACAAAAATTAGCCGGGCATGGTGGCAGGTGCCTGAATTCCCAGCTACTCGGGAGGCTGAGGCAGGAGAATCGCTTGAAATCGGAAGGCAGAGTTTGCAGTAAGCCAAGATCACGCCACTGCACTACAGCCTGGGCAAAAGAGCGAAACTCCATCTCAAAAAACAAAAAAAAGAAAGAAAGAAAAGAAAAGAGAAATGCAGATCTACAGCCCCAGCCCAGATAAGCCGAATCAGAAACTCTGGGAATAAGCCCCATCGATTTATGTTTTAGCAAGTCCTCCAGGTGATTCCAGTGAGTGTTCAAATTTGAGAGCCAGAGAATTAGAGGATGAACAACCATACTCTTTGGTGATTCTTGCAATAAGACCCAGAACATATGGGTGTCAGAAGTCTGGATGACTTGTTGACTGTCAGAAAGCTCTGATTAATGCTCTTATTTCCCTTCTAGTTATTTCTTCATTCATCTAACAAATACATCCTCAGCCCCAACTCTGGGTCAGGCATGATGCCAGGCACCAGGAACAAGGTAGAGAAAAAGACAGGGCCCTAATCTTCTCCGGTTTACAGTCTAATGTGGGTGACAGACCAGAACACAGTCAATTCCAGAACACAGCATCGTCTGTGCCTTGCAAGATAAACAGGGTGCTAGGAGCAAGAGGTTTCACCTAATCCAGCCCTGCAAATCAGGGAAGATTTCCAGATTAAACAACTCAAGAGGGTAGGAGTCCAGAACATTCTGAGAAGGCCTAGTGCCATGGGAGGTTGTTTTGTCTCTCCCACATATGCACAGCCTGCTTGAAGCAGCTTCAGATGGAAGAAGGGGGGTGCAGAAAACTCAACCTGTTGCTTCCAACTTGTTGGAACACTTATCTCCGACACGCATTAAAAACATATGGAAGGTCAAAGCTCCATGTGTTCTCTTGGTAGGGGAGCAGAAAATTGGATACGCAAATATGCATACCTCCCCGATCCCAACTGCTGGACTCTTATTGCCAATTTACGTAATTTCCTGTGCTTACTTCAAAATAGTGAGGGGGGGCAGGAGACACTGTGAACACCATAATGACGCTGCTTAGGCTAGCGGCTGCTTAGACTAGCAGCTGCTAGCACATTCATTCCCTTCTTCCTTGATTTAAAAAAAAAAAAAAAAAATCCAGTAGAACCTGAGGGGAAACGCATCATTTGGGAAATGAATGGTTTCTACTTAAGAGAAATCAGTTTAGATCCAACAAGCCATCCACAAAACAGGATCCCACTTACTCCTTCATCCAGCAAAAGTGCTTTGAGTGCCTACGCTGTGCTGGCACTGAGCTAGGTGCCGGAGAAAGGACAAGTACAGGAAGGGCCCTGACTGTAAGGAGATTAAAGGACAGAAATTGAACACCACTTTCTTTATTTATTTTTACTCTTTTAGGCAGGTCTCAGTCTGTCACCCAGGCTGGAGTGCAGTGGCACAATCAGACCTCACTACAGCCTCGATCTCCTGGACTCAAGCAATCTTCCCACCTCACCCTCATGAGTAGCTAGGACTACAGGCATGCGCCGCCACACTGGCTATTTTTTTTTCTTAATTTTTTTGTATAGACAGGGTCTCACTATGTTGCTCAGGCTAATCTCGAGCTCCTAGCCTCAAGCAATCCTCCCACCCTGGCCTCCCAAAGTGCTGGGATTACAGGCACGAGCCACCATGCCTGGCCTCAATACCACTTTAAATGTGATAAATGCTTAAAAGAAAAATGTTATTAAATAGATCTATTGTAAAGGCACATGCTGACTGATGTTTAAAAGAAAAAAGTTATTAAATAGGTCTACCGTAAAGACACACCCACATGTATGTTTATTGCAGCCCTATTCACAATAGCAAAGACATGGAATCAACCTAAAAACCCATCAATAGTAGACTGGATAGGCCGGGCGCGGTGGTTCACGCCTGTAATCCCAACACTTTGGGAGGCTGAGGCAGGTGGATCACTTGAGGTCGGGAGTTTGAGATCAGCCTGGCCAACACGGTGAAACCCTGTCTCTACTAAAAATACAAAAATTAGTAGGGCATAGTGGCAGATGCCCATAATTCCAGCTACTCAGGAGGCTGAGGCAGGAGAATCTCTTGAACCTGGGAGGCGGAGGTTGCAGTGAGCCAAGATCATGCCATTGCATTCCAGCTTGGGTGAAAGAGATACTCCATCTCAAAAAAAAAAGTTGCTCAACAGATCTTTGTGGTGACGGAGCAGTCCTGTGTCTTGGTTGTGGTGTTGGATGCACAAATCTACACATATAATTGCAGAGAAGTATATGCACACACACAATATACAAATGTAAAGTGCACATAAAACTGCCAAAATTCAAATAAGATCTGTGGATTATACCAAGACTGCTGTCCTGGTTTCATATCGAACTGTAGTTATGTAAAATGTTGCCACTGGAGGAAACTAGGTGATAGGTACACAGGGCCTCTGTTTTATTTTTGCAACTTGCTGTGAATCAGTAATTATTTTAAAATAAATAGTTTTGCTGGGCGCCGTGGCTCCTGCCTGTAATCCCAGCACTTTGGGAGGCCAAGATGGGTGGATCACCTGAGGTCAAGAGTTCAAGACCAACCTGGCCAAGATGTTGAAACCCTGTCGCTACTAAAAATACAAAATATTAACTGGGCATGGTGGTGGGCACCTTAATCTCAGCTACTTGGGAGGCTGAGGCAGAGAATTGCTTGAACCTGGGAGGTGGAGGTTGCAATGAGCCGAGATCACACCCCTGCACTCCAGCCTGGGCGACAGAGCAAGACTCCATCTCAAAAATAAATAAATAAATAAATAAATAGCTTTTAAAGTGGTTTTAAACAGTTTTAAAACGTATGGAAATGTTAAAATAGTTTAAAAAAGTAATTTAGAAACTATAGGAATGACCTGATGAACAATTTATGCTGCAATATATTACTCAGTAAGCAGATTTGTTCAACATATTGTTTCATTTATTTAGAGAATTAAAGGGTGCTCTAGACTGAATTGTGTCCTACCAAGATTTCATACATTGAAGCCCTAGCCCCCAGTATGATAGTATTTGGAGATAGGGCCTTTGGGAGGCAATTGGGTTCAGGTGAGGTCATGAGAATGGGGCCCTTGTGATGGAATTAGTGCCCTTACAAGAAAAGACACCAGAGATATTCCCTCTCCTTCCTCTCTTTTTCTCTTTGTCATGTGAGGATATATCAAGAGGGCCCTCATCAGAATCCAACTATTCTGGTACCCGATCTCAGACTCCAGTCTTTAGAACTGTGAGAGAAAAATGTCTGTTGCTTCAGTCATGCAGCCTATATGGCAGCTCAAGCTGACCAAGCCAAAGGGAAATAATTGGTCATTCATTCATCCATTTGCTCATGCATTTCTTTGTTCATATTACCCAGCAGTGACTGCATCTTTTGTCACCCCTGGTCCTTGAGACCATAAAACACACAGGGTTTATGGTCCAGGGCCTATTTCCCTGTAGCCACTCCCTATTGCTGGAGAAGATCCTTTCAAGATCAATTTATTCTAAAAGGAAATAATAAAAAATACTCAAAATGCACAAGTCTTGTGAAGAAAATGAAGAAAATCCACAGAACATGCCAAAGGCTGAGGGAGTCCACCCTGGGAAAGGTATCCCCCAGGAGGCAGAAGGAAGCCTCAGCCCTCATCAAAAGGTATAAGCCAGGAAGCAGAAGGAAACCCCAGACAAGGGCTGACTGGGCCTGGCTGGGGATTTAAAGAGGATGCTCCGTGTTAGGCATTAGGATCCTGGAGAAATGATAACAGCAGATGAGTTGGAAAGACTTACGGAAGACATAGGAAGAATAAGAACAAGTTGGTGAAGATCCAGTGGAAGCAAAGACATTCTCACAGCCAGCCATAACCTGTGTGCTTTAGGCCTTCCATTCATTTTTGTCTGATATTAAGATCTGGTCCCTGCTTTCTTTCTGTTAGCAAAAAAAAACAAAAACAAAAACAAAAACAAAAATACACAAAACACAACACAGAAGACTTCCCGAGATAGAGCAGAGACTGTAGGAGAGACCCACAGACACTAGCCAGGAGAGATGGATAAAGGGAAGTGAGCCAGGCAGAGAGACCAGAGTGCGTGAAGGCCCTGAAGTGGGACAGGGCGCTAGAGACAAAAGGAATCTGGCATCAAAGCCACAGAGAGAGCAGAGGGAAGTGGGAGATCAGAAGAGGCTGAGGAGGGAGGCAGGGACCAGGTCTCCAAGGGCCTTTTGGGTCAGTGATGTTGCCCTGGCATGATTTTCGCTGCACCCATTTTCACTTTCAAATACGTCCTTTTACCATACTTCGGTAAAGTAATTGTTTTTTTTTTAAAAAAAAAGAGTCCTTTGGTTGATCACTTCAAGAGTCACCCCACATTTGGGCCATGGGGAGGACTATAGGTTACCTTGGGATGATGGGCAGCATTGCAGGATTTTCAGCTAGACAGTTAGGTTCTCACTTTTATTTTAGAAAGGCTGCTCTGCCTCCAGGGTTAGAACTACTGCTGAAAGGGAAAATAAGCTGACCAGAAGATTTTGCTTATTCTCCACAGGGAGAGGAAAACAAGGGAGGGTGAGGTGGGTAAGGGATGGAGAGAGGCTGCCAGGCCTTCACCACCTATGGGAATCTATGGGCCAAACTCTACCCCAACCCCAAACCCTCTGGTGGCTCGCTGCCTTCCCACATCCCAACCCCACCCCTACCCTGCCACCTTCCACCTCCACTCTAGACAACCATCAGCCTAACAAAGGACAACCCTGGAAGCGGGTGAATAGAAAACAGGGTTTCTATGCTTTATTGCTTCTGCTGACTTGCTCCTATTCAGACCTGGGGCTAAAGAACCTGTCAGTCTTCAATCTGGACACACCTCTACCCATCCTTATGCCTGAATTTTCCTCTGCATAACAGTTAGAATCTAGTGTTGTCTTTGGGATGAATGTACCAATGCTTGAAATGATCATTATGAGCAGAGATTTCCTGCAGGGTTAAAAAACCAGACTTTTCTCGCAGTTTCTGTCCTGTGCATTCTAACCAACTCAGTCGAGTGGCCCAATCTTCCACTTCAAAAAGTGCTCTGTTCCCTTTGTTACAGAACTTCCTATGGATCAGTGAAATGTCTCTAAGAAATTCTGCTTTCTCTTCTTCATCCTTTTATCTTCATCCTCACCCCACCATCCATTTGACTTTGCCAACTACACAAGTTGTTATGGATTGGTGATTTTTTTAACATCACCCAAAACTTTCCTCTATGACCTTGGCTACAACTCCTGTTCTCAAGAATTTGTTATAGTGCAATATTCATTGTTACACAAAGCACCGTCAAAAAAGGAAACATGACTAATTTTCCATCTTTAATCCAACTTTAAAATTCAATCATTTTTTTAGTGTAAAACCAAGGTGGTTTCCTGTCCCTTTAAGTCAGGCCTTGTGGAGAGTGGATCTGAGTTTGTGCTGGCATGATCTTGGAAAGAGAATTATTTCTCGACCTTGCTAGGGAAAGAAAGCTTTCTGGCTATTCGTTGGAGAAGGCAATTTTGATGTAAACTGACATTTCTCAGATGCCCATCTTGGGAATATTCTATGTGAAACCCAAAATTTCTGGCAGCTGAAACCTCAGCCCAACTGCCAGGCCCTGGGCAGAGATAAAAGAATGTGGATGAGTGGCAGGCAGATGGGGTTACAACAAGAGGCCTTTTCTCTGGACCCAATGAGATGAGCTGGGGAAGAGGTCAGGGAGGATGATGGGGGAAGAGCAGTGCCTCACAGTGAGGGAATCAACAAAAAAGGCACTTTTTCGGCTTTTCATTGAGAGGGCCCGTTTCCCCTGTTTTCAAGCCCATTTTGAGCACCATTCATTGAGAGGCGCCTTTCTTCTGAAGTCTTTTATCCCAGGATGCTGAAAGCATTCCCGTGTCCTCCCTGCAAAGAGGATTCTCCCACACTCTAGCCCAGACCCCGACAGACCGGCCCCCATCAGTTCTAGGCCTGCTGAGCACAGTGGCTTCCTCCTCGGCTTCAGAGGCAGCTTTTGTCATTTCTTTTTCTTATATTCTTGAAACTACGAATTTAAAAATTGGAAAAGGTAATTTCAAAAAGTAGAAACAAATAAAGGGCTTTTCTTCTTCTTTTTCTTTATTCTTTTGCTCTTTGGGAGAGGATATAGAGGGGTTAAAATAGGGAAAACATGTTGGAATTTTTGTTTGTGTTTGTTTTTGTTTTGTTTTGAGACAGAGTCTGGCTCTGTCGCCCAGGCTGGAGTGCAGTAGCACGATCTTGGCTCACTGCAACTTCACCTCCCAGGTTCAAGCAGTTCTCATGCCTCCCCCTCCCTAGTAGCTGGGATTACAGGCATGCGCCACCAAGCCCAGCTAATTTTATTTTATTTTTATTTTTTTGTATATTTAGTAGAAACAGGTTTTCACCATGTTGGTCAGGCTGGTCTCGAACTCCTGGCCTCAAGTGATCCACCAGCCTCAGCCTCCCTAAGTGCTAGGGTTACAGGTGGAAGCCACTGTGCCAGGCCTGGGAAAATGTGTTTCAATTCACTTTGATTTGTTTTCTTATGTCTTCCATATAATTAGAGAATTGCATTTATCTTTTCATTAATAATAAGAATCAAAAGGAAAGTCCTCAAACACTTTCCTTCATCATCAGGTTTTCAGAATCTGATACCTGAAATGTGGATGTGTTTAAATCTGGACCTCACAAACAAGCCGGGGTGTGTAATGGTAATACACAGGAGAGCTCGCTTCTTCTCCGCAGGCAGCTGCCAGGATGGAAACCCCAGCTCCCCTGCCTCCAGGCTGTGTGACCTTGGGCAAGTTACTTTACCCCCTACATATCAGTTTTCTCCATCAAGAAATTGGAATAATAGTAGTACACATTTCATAGGATTGTTATGAGGATTAATTGGGGTATGAACTAGGAGATGCTCAAGAAATATTAACTATTATGTTTACTATATAACTATATATTTACTGTATGTTAATACTATCCATGCATTGCTTAACAACAGGGATATGTCTTGGTAAAAGCAGTTTTGCTATTGTGTGAACATCCTAGGATGCACTTTTGGCACAAACCTGGACGGTATAGCCTACTACACACCGAAGCTATATGGCATAGTCTACTGCTCCTAGCTACAAACCTGTAGATCATGCTACTGTCTTGAATACCATAAGCAACTGTAACACAATGGTAAGCATTTGTGTATCTGAATATATCTAAATACAGAAATGGTACACCAAAATTATGGTTGACCAAACATCATTGTCTGGTACATAAGTGTGCATATATATACACATACATACACATATACAAACACACATATATATATACACATACGTGTGTGTGTGTGTATTTCTTTCTGGGCAAAGATTGATTACCTTTCATTTTACTAATTAACAGAAAGCTAGGTACCCTTGCATCTGAGGCCAGTTCACTTCTTTGTTTCAATGTTTGGCCCCACCTGAGGCCTTTTGGCAGAGATAGGCCCCAGATAGCATGGCTCACAGGACAGAACTCCAAACCAATGGGTATTGGGAATTGCTCACTTAAATAAACATGAGTCTCTGGATTTTTTTTTTTTTTTCAAAGAAATTTCCAGAGTAAAAACAGGACATCTTAGCTAAAAGGAAAGCCCCAAAGCCTCTGTGCACACTTCTATTATTGCACTGAAGAGCAGTTGGGTGGGACATCCCAATTCTGTGGCCCATGGAGTCCTTCCTCCTTCCTTCAGGATCCCAAAGTCATTCAAGGTCAGGTGGGCCTCCAAGAAGCTAACAATCCTTTGCAACTAAATCTAAACACCCATCCTGAGGGAGAGTGGATTTTCCAAAGCCCTGCCCATGGGTTTTCCAATGTCCCAATTTTATGCTTGTTGTTATGACTTAGAAAAGCTTGCTGGGTTTGTTTTGAAGACAAGGGAAAAAATAACATTACGCTATTTTAAACGGCTGCAAATATTTCAAATATGACCCAAGGCAGTAAAAATGCTGTATTTCCCAAACCACAAACCCTACTCCTTGTTAAAATCCATTTGCCATGTGAGAGTGGGATGAGGAGTACGGATGCCAAGTCCACGGAGCATCATACATTTCATCTTTCTTTGGGTGACTGAAAAATACTGTTTTCTCCACCACTTTCATTCCTGCGTTTCACAGCCTGAGTTCCTAAAACTGCTGAAAAACCATACTCCAAATGTGATTTAGGCTTTACTCTCGTGATGTTTGAGACCCTGCCGCTTTTAGATCTCATTATGACTTGGTTTGGGAGGACAGGGCTTGGAGAGGACTGAAAAGGGAATGCAGATCATCTCTGATACTTCTTTGGACATTGGAGATGGAAAAGCACAGGTCATTTTAAGAGTGGCTGCCATTGTTTTCTTTCTCTTTCTCTATGGTGCTCAGAGCACAAGGACTAACGCTGGTTCATTCGTGTGTCAAGCATGGTGTCTGACACTGAGCATTCAACAGACATTCGTTGAATGAATGATCTATTTAAAGAATGAGGCCTAAAAGGGAAACAAAATTGGCATCACTAGCTTTATTTTTACTGTATTTAAGAAAGTGGACTGTTTTATGTTAACTGTATAGTTTAAAATTTAAACACAATATTTGGGCCTACATAAATAGTTGGAAAAGGTAAAATGTCATAACACTGAGTGTTTGTTATTAAAGTTGGAGCTTGCCTTTGGATTATGACAACTTGATTTAAAACAAGGAATGGACTGTTCCTTGCTCCGCTTGCTCTAAATTTCAGGATTTTGCAATATCAAATCTTCCTTCGAGATATAAACAGATGGTGACAAAGGGTAGGTGCCTTGTGGAGTTGTTGCATCTGAGCATTGACCTTTCTGGGTGGTTGAAGATAAGATGGAGAGAAGCTGACCCCAGACCCAGCATAGTGCAATTCTGATGGCAAACCCACCCAACCTTTGGTGTTCCACATTAAAACAAGGTACTTCTCTCAAAGCTCCATCAGTAGAAGACTGGAACGTAACCAAGAAGCAACAAGGAACAGAGACGTGACTTTTTTTCTCTTAACTTTTTAATTAAAAATTCAAGCATATGTGTGTTGGAGTTGTATGACCTTTACCTCAAGAGGATAGTTTTTTTCTCTTTGCCTCAGCACCCCACCAAAACACACACAAGACCTGCTTAATGTCAGCCTTTATGATTATCACAGAGCAACAAGGGTTGCGTATGAGGAGGAAAGCTGTCCTCCACTCCAGGAGGCTTGGAATTCTAGGGCCCTACCATGTTCGTGTAGTCACATTTTATCTTCTAGTAAGCCCCTTCTTTAGAAGCTCCATCTGTGATCACTGCCTGTCGGCTGAAGTGTCTGAGATGGGCTACATCCTTAAAATTCAGAGTTCTGTTGAAGGGTGGGTTAACAGATACAAAATTACAGCTAGACAGGAGAAATGAGTTCTGGTGTCCTACAGCACTATAGAGTGAATGTGGTTAACTATAATTTACTGCATATTCTCAAATAGCTAAAAGAGGGGATCGGGTGGGAGTTGTTTGTTTGAGAAGGGTCTCACCCTGTCACCCAGGCTGCAGTTCTGTGGCATGATCATGGCTCACTGCAGCCTTGACCTCCCAGGCTCAAGCAATCCTCCCACTTCAGTCTCCTGAGTAGCTAGGACTACAGGTGCTCGCCACCACACCCAGCTGATTTTTTGTATTTCTAGCAGAGACGAGGTTTTGTCGTGTTGCTGAGACTGGTCTCAAACTCTTGGACTCAAGTTATCCTTCTGCCTCAGCCTCCCAAAGTGCTGGGATTACAAGTGTGAGTCACCATGCCCAGCTGAGAGGGGATTCTGAATGTTCACAACACAAAGAAATGATAAATGGTTGAGGTGGTGGATATGCTAACTACCCTGATTTGATCATTACACATGGTGTATATATGTGTGTCAAAATATCACTCAGTTTCTCATAAAGATGTACAATTATTACATGTCAACTAAAAATAAAAGAAAAAAAGTTCTGTTAAAGGAAAACAAAACAACAAACAAACCAAAAGTTTAAGGGAAAGAGACTTTTGGAAGAATGAGATCAAGTTCAGATCCCAACCCACCACTTGCTGCCTGTGTGGATTTAGGCAAATCACTTGTTGCATTGAGCCTCCCTCTATTGCCTCATATATAAATATAGAAATAACAAGAGTGCCTTCCCCATGGAGTGGTTGTGAAGCCTGAATGAGATAATGCATTAAAGCACTTAGCAAACTGCGTGGCACACAGGAAGTGCTGCTCAGGGAAGGTTAAGAACAAATGTAAGTAAATCAGACATATTAAACTAAAAATCTAGGCCTACCCTAGGACCACAACAGTGGAATTTTCTGCAAAGAGGCATGACAGAGGGAGGCACTCAGCCTGTTTCCACCCGGCAGGGGGTTGATACTGTTACAACAACCAAGCCTCAAGGAAAAAAACACCCAAGGCAACCATCTGGGCTCCCACCCTCTGCTCACCTGGTTTCCAATTAGCACCTTATTAGGCTGCACACCTGGGGTGTGACTTTAAGCTCTACCAGCAATTCTTTAACCCTGTCCTGGGCTTTTCTTGCAGATGGGCAGAGCTGTGTAAGAGTCTCCTCCTCACCATTTGGAGCGATGAAACTAAGGGAAGGGCCCCATTTATGAACTCTAGACACTTAGTGTGGGTTTCTTCACCATTTCCTGGGTGTGAACTTTTCACCAGTCTGCTGAAGCCTGGGGACCCCTTCTCACAATAAGGTTTTGAAATGCATAAAACAACATATGCAGAACTATAAAAGAAAAAATTATATTAAAACACAGTATTTATATTTTAAAATCATAATTATAATAACATATGAACTTCTTTGGTAATACATCCTATAGCATGATCTAGCAGCCAGTCTAATAACTACCATAATTTTGAAGAAGGGATGAGAAAAAATGCTAGTTTAGACATGTACCACTACAGTAATGTGATCTGAAAATACCAGTCATTTCTGCTGGTGACAGAGTAGCTTGTGCTGTCAATGCAGGTATGGTTTTTTGCCTACAGTCATAATGGAAGGAAATGTTTAATTCTAGTTATAGACTGTAGAAAACTAAGAACATTTTCCCCATGCGAGTTTATCTAGGTTAGGAACCCCCAACCTTGATGCTTCCAAACTTCCCCTTTCCCCAGTCTCTCTTTCAAGCATTGGAACCAAGGCCAACTTGCCCATTGTAGGTACAACAAACACAATGCCCAGGGCCCATGATACTTTTAAAGGCTCATGAAAGTATTTTGATTTTAATTTCTTTTAAAACTGGAAGAATGACCGGGTGTGGTGGCTCACACCGGTAATCCTAGCACTTTAGGAGGCCAAGGCGGGCAGATTGCTCGAGCCCAGGAGTTTGAGACCAGTCTGGGAAACATAGTGAAACCCATCTCTATCAAAAAATTCCAAAATTAACTGGGTGTGGTGGCATGCACTTGTGCTCCCAGCTACTTGGGAGGCTGAGGTAGAAGGATCTCCTGAGTCCAGGTCGTTGAGGCTGCAGTGAGCCCATGATCACACTACTGCACTCCAGGCTGGGTGACAGAGTGAGAACTTGTCTCAAAAAGGAAGAAAAATGAACGTAGTAATAATGGATCTATAATAAATTCAGGCTGGATTATATTCCTCCTTATACAAATGCAGTCTTCAATGTAATTTTTAACTTTCTTTAAACAAAGGAAGGGGCTTATGAAGACATGAGGTCCTTGAGCCCTTGAAAGTCACAGGCAGCCCTGCCTGGGGTTGATGGTATTTCCTCAGGTTGCTCTGTCTTTGAAAGTCTAAGTATCAAACAAGCAATGCCGGGGAGATAAGGCATGTCCTTGGTTTGGCAATTCCCTTGTCCACCTGAATACTAGCCTACTAGGACTCTGCTCTTTTGCTACAGGAGCTGTGTGGGTTGGAGTCTCCATCAAGTGTCATCTTTCCCCATTCCAAGCAGGACCAGTAATTCAGTCAGGTGTGCTCGGTGCTTTCCCAATTTGGGCACTGGAAGTGTCATGTCCTAGAAGACCTCTCAGACCTGGGCAGACCAGGATAGTTTATCACCTTGTTTACGAGGTCAAAACATCCAGGAACCTGCTATGGTATAAATGGGATTGTCTGCCCTGGGTTCCTCGCTGAGCCTTATCTTCAGAGGGAAAAAATGCAAACCCACAAAGTGACCAGGATCACTGAGCGTGATCTACTGTGGCGAAACGCACAAAGTGAGCTCTCTCCATCTTAATTTGACTGCTGTAATACAGAAAACAATAAAAATTAAAAGGCCTATACCCCCAATGACAAGATGAGTCCTGCTGAGAAGTTTTTCCTTTACTAAAATGTTATGTACCCACTGGTATTTTTTGTTGTTGTTGTTGTTGTTTCATGTCATACAGAAAGATTTAAATACAGAAGAAGGAAAAATCTCTTCTACCCTCCATGTCAACTCCCCGGCCTTCTTTGCAGAAGTAGCCAATGTTAACACTTTCTTACAGATCCCTTCCCCAAAAAGATTCTAAGTCATAATGTTGTTAGCCTAATTCCAGAGTTCTCATTTCTAATTACTTAGCATCCTAGCTTCACAGTTCACTGTTGGAGTGACCTTGGCATATTCTTAATGGCTTGGTACTTCAGTTTCTCTGTCTGAAGACAGGAATAATGACTGGACTTAGCCAATGAGTGATGGTCCATGTGAAATGCTTAGTGCTTGGCACATACTCAGTTCTCCTCAAATGCTGTTGATTGTAGTCAGTCACAGTAATGTAGTAATTGCCATCATCGTTGTTGTTGTTTCTGTTTCTCTCTTACCCTCCCCTCACACTAGGTTACTAGTGGCCTAAGAAAGTAGAATGGGGCCAGGTGCAGTGGCTCATGCCTGTAATCCTAGTGCTTTGGGAGGCCAAGGTGGGAGGATTGTTTGAGGCCAGCAGTTCAAGACCAGCCTGGGAAACATAGGGAGACCCCGTGTCTAGAAAAACTATTTTAAAGTTAGCCAGGCATGGTGGCATGTGCCTGTAGTCCCAGTTACCGGAGAGGCTGAGGCAGGAGACTGGGAGCTTGAGGTTGCAGAGAGCCATGATCACGCCACTGCACTTCAGCCTGGTCAACAATGTGAGACCCTGCCAAAAAAAAAAAAAAAGAGAGAGAGAGAAAGGAAGGAAGGAAGGAGGGAAGGAGGGAGGGAGGGAAGGAGGGAGGGAGGGAGGGAGGGAAGGAAGGAAGGAAGGAAGGAAGGAAGGAAGGAAGGAAGGAAGGAAGGAAGGAAGGAAGATAGGAAGATAGGAAGATAGGAAGATCTGGAACAGGACACCATTTAGCCTGTCTGGCAGGCGAATATGGGTAAGAAGTAATAGGAATTTATGCCTAATCCTTTTCCAGGAGAGCAGTGAGCCCACCATCTCTCAGTGTGTGTCCTTGAAGAGCCTGAGACCTAGAGGCATATGGCTTCTTTTAGACCTGTGCTGTTCAATAAAGTAGTCACTAGCCACATGTGAGCTATTTAAATTTTACTTTAATTTAATTTAAAATTCAGTCCTTCACACTAGCCACAATTCAAATACTTGGTAGCCACATGTGGCTAGTGGCTACCATATTGGACAGCACAGATACAAGACATTTCCATTATTGCAGAAAGTTCAATTGGGTAATGCTGCTCTAGAGCCCTCCTGCATCCTAGCACTTAAAGATCCACCCTTCTCTGGGTGGTCAATTGAAGCCTTCATCATTTTCAGCTGCATTGCTTCAGCCCTCCATCTGAAGGCTTCTACCCCAAGCTCATGGATGGTCTTCGTGGGTTTTGTCAATGGAGGAATAAATAATATACTCGTAGCCATACTTTAGTCTTTCTTGGCACACAAGCAGACAACATACGTTCCTACTTTGCTTCTTGCTTCTTCCAGGCTGTAGCAATCATTTCTACTTAGCACAGAGCCGATGCAACCTCCAGCCCCAAGAAATTTCAAGCATATTTCCATGCATCTGGATGCCTACTTTAAAGTTTTGCATTTAGGCCCCTTTACACATCCCCTGGGGTTTTGCTTGGCTTCTTTCCCCTGCCCCCTCTTCCACCTGAGGTAGAGTGAAACCGGGAGAGCCCTAGATTCAGACTGCAGTGCATAGGCCAGCAGTCTGGGAAAGGTTCTTAATCTTTCTCTCTCATATCTGGACACTGGAAGTTCCATTGCTAAGCTTCTTCCTTTTCTTCCTACCTTCCTTCCTCTCTTCTTGAATTCAGTATTTATTAAGTACCTCTGCTAGACATTATTGTTTTGTTTTGTTTTGTTTTAAGATAGGGTCTCACTCTGTTGCCCAGGCTGGAGTACAGTGGCACGATCTCAACTCACTGCAAGCTCTGCCTCCCAGATTCAAGCAATTCTCCTGCCTCAGCCTCCTGAGTAGCTGGGATTACAGGTGTGCACCATCACACCCAGCTAATTTTTGTATTTTCAGTAGAGACGGGGTTTCACTGTGTTGGCCAAGTTAGTCTCAAACTCCTGACCTCAAATTGTCTGCCCACCTTGGCCTCCCAAATGCTGGGATTATAGGCATGAACTACCCTGCCTGTCCTAGACATTATCCCCATTCTACAGGGAAGAAAACTGAGGCACAGAGAGGTTAAATAATGTGACTAAGGCCACATAACAAAAGTGGTAGAACCAGAATTTGGACAAAACAGCCTGACTCAGGCCACGTGTGGTGGCTCACACTTATAATCCCAACACTTTGGGAGGCCAAGGCAGATGGCCTCCCAAAGGAGGCCTGAGGAGTTTGAAACCAGCCTGGCCTACATAATGAAACCCTGTCTCTACTAAAAATACAAAACTTAGCCAGGCGTGGTGGTGCACACCTGTAGTCCCAGCTACCAGGGAGGCTAAGGCTATAGCATTGCTTGAACCCAGGGGGCAGAGGTTGTAGTGAGCCAAGATCGTGCCACTGCACTCCAGCCTGGGCAACAACAATGAGACTTTGTCTCAAAAAAAAAAAACCTGGCTCAAAACCTGGGCTTTAACCATTATAATCTACTGCCCTTTATTATAGACCAGTGGCTCCCATCCGTGACCAGTTTTGCACCCCCAAGGAACATTTGGTCATGTCTGAAGATATTTCTGGTTGTCATAATTGACGGGAAAGAGGTGCTAATGGCATTTGGTGGGTAGAGAGCAGAGATGCTGCCAAGCGGCCTGCAGTGAGGCGTTCAGCCCCTCACAGCAGATACTTATCCTGCCTAAAATGTCAATAGTGCTGAGGTTGAGAAGTCCCAACACAGATTAATCATCAAATATAAAAGATTTGATAAAAGGCTATATGCGTACATCTTTCAACAAAGAATTCAGAAATTGTTACCGCCATTGTTATTGTTATAATTTTCACTGGTTTCATTTTTTTAAAATGATGTCATTTTCAAGCATTTCCCTCAAGTGTAACCCAATCTCCCAAATCCAAGCACCTCAATACTGCTCCTTCAGTATGAGACTTTGAGGGGAAAAGGAAGATGGATGGGCTGCTGGTCACCCATCTTTACTCCCACCAACCAGCCCCCACTGGGAGGCCACAAACCCCAAACCCCAGGCTTCCACGCACATCCTCCTGCCCCTGTAATCACTGGATCTCCCAGGTGCCCTTCTGTATACCACCGTAGGAAATAATTATCCTCCCTGGACACATGCCAATTAAATTCTCCCATGGTTGCTTGTTAGCAAGAGAGTGCGGGCAGGCAGGCTGGTTAGCAAACATTTCCTGTTCATCTCATCCAGGCTCCTGCGTCATCGAAAAGTGGAGTTTTTTCTCAGGATGCCCACAGCTGCACTCCCAGGCCAGCCAGCCAAACATTCTTGGCCCCACACAGAGGCTGACCATCTCATTTATAAAGAAAAGGGGAAGAGCCTTTTTGCTAAGAGAAAATGTTAAAAAAAAAAAAAAAAAAAAAAAAGGCCTTTTGGAGAGGCCTTGTCTGAAGGTTCTGCTCCCTGGCCCTGAGAAATCTCCCATCCAGAGAGTTTTATTTGGCTGTTGGCTCCATGCCAGGGAATGGCAGCTAAAGCTACTGGATCCATCCATCAACTGACATAATAATAATAAGGGACAAGACCCTTAAGACTACACCAGCCAACATTTCTCAAAGCATATTTCATGGAACACCTACTCCAGGGTACCTTGAAAGATGTTAGGGATAAAAAAATGTTCACGGGCAATTAAGTTTGGGAAAGCCTGAGCTGAAGAAAGGTGGATGGACAGGTTACTTTGCAACCGGACTTCTGAGAGCCTTGACTATGTTGGTGTGTATCGTGAATGTCTGAGAGAAGAACAAGCATACAGTGTTTCCCCAAATTAGTTGACATTGTAGCTTAATTTGGATTCTCCCAAAAGCAGAGACAAAAGCTTGGCATCAGGTGTAGTTTATTTGGGAGTTGATTCCAGCGATCAGAAATGAGGGAGTGGGAAGGATGAAAAGAAAAAACAAAAGGCAATAAAAGTGCATAATGGACTGGTTTCCATTGTGTTCAAGTAGAAATCAGTATTGCTGGAAAATCTAAGAAGGACCATATAAAAAATGCCTAAAAATTGTGCCACTAAAAGATGAAGCAACCAGGGCTTACATTCTCTGTTGGTTATAGGTTGCCCTGAAGAAGTTAAGTGCCCTGCACTTCCTGGGTTACACCTACATGCTGGTTGCTATGGTTTGAATGTCCCCTCCCAAACTCATGTTGAAATGTAATTGCCATTTTAAAGTTTTAAGAGGTGATTAGGTCATGAGGGCTGTACCCTCATTAATGGATTAATGCCATTATTGCAGAAGTGAGTTACTTATCACCAGAGTGGGTTCCTGATTAAAGAATTAGTTTGTCTTCCTTTCGATATCTCATGCACTTGTTTGCCCTTCTGCCTTCTGCCATGAGGTAATGCAGCACAGAGGCCCTCACCAGATGCCAGTCCCATGCTCTTGGACCTCCTAGCCTTCAGAACCATGAGCCAAAAAACTTTACATCCTTCATAAATTACCCAGTCTATGGTATTCTGTTATAGCAGCAAAAAACAGACTAAGACACTGGTGGAGCTGCTCTCTATGTCTTTGGAGAAAGCTCTGAGGCAGCAAAGAGACACCAGAATAAGCATTTGACATAGAACTCTAGCAACATGCATGGAACTTTCCACATGGCTACACTGAAATAACGTAGACCAGAGGTATGTGGTATGGAACACAAGTCTGCTCACCACAAAAGACTTCATTTTCCCAGAACCTATCAGATTTATAGCTCTTCTTAGAATACATAGAAGGAAAGGTTACTCTAACCAACCTGACCTTCTTACTTTATAGATGAGGGACAGACGTTTAGAGGGAGCATGACTTACCCAAGGTACAACACAATATTCCAAGAGAGGCACACTGTGTTTTAAATTCCTCTTCTGTAAAATGGCACTTATTACAATATTTACCTCCACAGTGAGTTAGTACACTGTGTGCTTAGAACAGTGTCTGGCATGTAGTAACGGCTCAATAAAATGTACTTGTTATTTGCCTAAAAATGAGAGCAATTGCACACACATGAACTGCTACCACAATGCCAAGTTCATACCATGTTCATAGAAAGACATAGCCCTTCAGTTCAAGAAGCTTATATTCTTAAAATGAACAGGGGCATGATTCATTTATTCAACAAATATATTTGAACACCTGCACTGTGCTGGATGATGAGAGTGTAATAATTAATAAAATAGAAGTGATCCCTTCCTTCATGGAGCATATAGCCTGGTTGAGAAGAGAGAAATAAAACAGATAACCTGGTAACTAATTAATTACTTCAAATGTGATGATGATTTTGAAAGAAAATTATGCATGCTATGATACATAGGCTATATATGTGGCCTCTTAAGTGGCAATAATCTCTCTTTTGCTCTACGTACACACATAAATAACAGCCCTGCTGCACCCACTAGGGCTGCTAGGAAGGTACATAGAGAACCAATAAATGAAGAGGCTCAGGCTATGTCTCCACAATGGCCACAGTCCCAAGTCAATTTAGAAAGAAAAATAATTAAGTTTCTTATCTGACATTATTGCCAACCCCCATCTACCAATATGTATCCAAGAGAGGGTCACTTGTATTTTTCCCATGTTTTGAACAATGTCCTTGGGCAAAATAACAGAAAACCCTGAGAGAAAAAAAAATGTTGGCTCTGGCGTAAAAATGTTTAACCTTATCATCATATTGGCCACTATTTGTTAAACATCAACCCAAGTGCCATTTTGTCGGGTACTTTATATGTTATTCATTTAATATTCAGAAAGTATTTATCAAGTACCTACTGTGTGTAAGGCTCTGTTCTAGGCACTGAGCATAGCTCTGAATAACACAGGCAAAAATCTCAACCCCCTTGGGACTCACAGTCTAGTTGGGGGAGAGAGAGATTACACACAACAAGTAAGTAAAGTAGATGGTATGTTAGCATATCAGGTAGCTTGTGCTATATAACAAACCACCCCAAATCTCAGTGGCTTGAAACAATAATTGTTTATTTAGCTCTTGATTCTATAAATCAGTGATTTAGGCTGGACAGTTCTGGTCTCAGCTGGGTTTGCTCCCCGGTCTGGAAGGCAGCTGGCAAGGTTGCAACTGAGGGGTCATACATCTGGGGTCACCTGGAGCAAACTAAGCCATTCTGGTCCATGTCTCTCTCCTATCCCTCCAGCCAGCTAGCCCAGTCATGTTCCCATAGTCAGACAGGAACAAAGGCAAACAGCCCAATCCTGCAAGGGGGCAAACAGAAATGTACACATGCTTTTCAAGTGTCTGCTTACATCATAGTTGCTAACATCCCATTGGCCAAAGAAAGTCACATGATGGAGTCCAGATCCAGAGAGGCAATAGTCTATAAAGTTACAGGGCAAAATATGCAGTTACAGGGAGGCCATTAGTTGGGACAATTAAATAAATCACTTTGCCACAGATAGAAAATAAATGCTATAGGCATAAAGCAGGCTTATGGAGATGGAGAGGATTGAGGCTTAGAAATTTTAAATAGGAGGGTCTGGGATCCCTCTCTGGGAGGATGACATTTGAAAAAGATTTGGCTTTCTTCATGTATTACTATATACTAGTATTATTTCTAATTATCTGAACAAAACTACACATTATAAGTTATCCCCATTTTTATTTAAAAAAAAAAATTGAAAAAAAAAATTAAAAAAATAAAGTTATCCCCATTTTACAGATGAGAAAATTGAAGCTCAGAGTTGCCTAGTTGCCCCCAAGATCTCATAAATAAGTGGTTTTAATATTAAATAGGACTCTTTCTATTACAAGCCAAAGACAACCCAACCCAAGCCAGCATAGGCCAAAAAGCAGGTCTGAGAGAGCAGACCGATTGGCTTACAAAACTGAAAAGGCCATCAGTAGATTGGCTTTCAGGCACATTTGGAGTCAGGCCTCTGACCCTATCATTAGGATCTCATTTCTCTCTATGTTCCCGAGCCCAGCTTCTCCTGTTCTTGGGAAGTGTCTCCTGGAGCGTCAGGATGGTCAGCAGCAGCTCCTCCTGATGTCAAATCCAGGAGGAAACAATGAGCCTCTTTTTGGTAGTTCCCACCTCAGTTTAGAGATTCACTCCAGTTGGACCAGCTTTAATCCTAAAGACCATTGACATTTTCAGTGACCAAAAGAATGTGATGCAAAACCTGCCTTATGCAGTCACATGCCCTCCACCAAGGGTGGCTGTCTTTTGACAGCTGGGCAACATAAGTGGTTGGCAATTCTAAAATAAATGAATGAATACATAAATAGACCTTAATGAGAACTTAGTAACTTGACATGCCTGAGTAGTATAGTCTACACAAGGCTATCTTCTTACCAAATAATGTCCAAACCCCCTCACTTCTTTATAAGGAATGAGAATAGCTTTTATCATGTCTTCCGCCACCCCCAATACACACCCACCATCTTTGTGGAGGCTTTTAAAGAATTGTTTATTTAGCACTGCAATGCACAGAGGTGGCTATTGGAGCACCTACGGCACAGAGGAGGCAGTCACTTTACCTGAAGTCCAGAGCAGGCCAATTCTAGAGCAGAAAATGGACAAGTCTGATGGCCAAAGGCTACCAAGCCATCACAGAAACTCTATGAAGGAAAACACAAGTGAAACGTCAAAGGTCTCTTTGAGAAGAATCAAGGGTGATTTCTCCTGAAGTGTGTGGCCAGTATGAAAAATTTCATGCAACCATCCTAATGAAAGCCTTCTTATAAGAATAATGTACATCCTCAACTGCTTTTCTGAATCTCACTGTTGGCAGTTTTGCAACATATCCTTTGAAAAATTGGTTTACATTGGATTTCAAAATATATGATAACATGTGAGATCATGATGTGACCCAAAGGGAAATGTGTTCTTTAGATGAATTCAGTTCAACAAACATGCGGTGAACTCCTACATTGTTCTTGAAACTGTGCTAATATAATATTATAATATAAAGATAACTAAAGCTCAGGCCATCTAAAGAAGTCAGGCATGTTCAATATCTAACCATCTTCCCTGATGACATTTATGAAGTCTATGTGCCAGCCACTGTTCCAGCACCTGACATGCATTATCTTTTGTAATCTCCAGAACAACCCTACAGGTGGGTATTCTTATTATTCCCATGTTTCAGATGAAAAAAACAGACACAGAGAGGTTAAGTAATTTGTCCAGGTTCACTCAGGTAGGAAGGCAGAGAGCTGGGAATAGGACCCAGGCAGTTTGACCCCAGAGCCTTCCTCCATCTCCCATCTATACAATTCTGCTTCCTTCTAATTCCTGCAAGCCCTAAAGATGGCATATGAGTCATATTCACCAAGCACCATCCTTTCCTATTCACCATAACCATCCTTTCTTCTGGGCCAACACACTGCATTAGGATAGTTATGTCTATTAGCCCACTTAGTCTGCTAGCAATCATGTGAAGTTGGTATTATTAACCCTCATTTTTCAGGTGAAAAAAATAAGATTCAGACCAGTTAAATAGCAAGACTGAATGATTAAATATTGGTTTGGTGATCGGAGCAAGGGAAATTCGAGCAGGACCTTTCCCAACTCCCACTCCCCCCCACACAAAAAAGTATTAGAACTACCATTTATGGTGCACTTATTATTTGCCAGACTTTGCACTAAATAAAGTATGTAAGTTATCCTCACTTCTCTTCTTGAGAAAACTGAGTCATAGAGCATTTCACTGACTTGTCCAAAGTTCGTACAGCTAAGAGGTGACAGGCCAAGAATCCAATCCTATTTCCAACTGATCCTGAAACTTCTGCTCGTAGCCACTGTGAGTGGACAACATTTTCATATAAGAAGAGATGATAACATGCCCCTCCAGTGGAGAGCAGATAAACAAACTGTGCTATATCCATATAATGTAATGGAATACTACATGACAATTGAAAGGAACTAATTAATGATACATACAACATAGATGAATCTCAAATGCATTACGCTAAGTGAAAAAAACCAGATTCAGATGCCTTCACACTATAAGGACAGAAATCAGATCAACGGTTACCAGGGGTAGCTAGGGGAATTGTGGGAATGATGGATCTATTCCATACCTTGATTATGGTGGTTGCATGACTGTATGCATTTGTCAAAACTTGCAGATCTGCACACTAAGGAGGATGAACTTTACTGTTTGTAATTTATAGCTTAATTTTTAAAATAGAAATAAAGAAAAGATGAGAGTGGAAGATCTTTTAGGAAGTTCAGCTGACACTGAATCTTTAGGGAGCACTAGCTTTCTTCCTAGAAAGTGTGTTGGATGGGAACATGTTGATTTCCTCGCAAATATTTACTGAGCACCTACTATGCACCAGGTACTGTATTAGGAATAGAGAATACTGTAGTGAATAGGACAGCGGGACTCCTCAACCTCCTGCAGCTTATGTTCTGGTCGAAGTTTAAAAAGTAATAACATAAGATAATTTCATCCGGTGGCAATAAAACAAGAAAATAAAACAGGGTCATAAGAGGCAGTGAATATATGGTAGGTCAGAGAATATGACTTTAGTAATTAGTCATGTGCAGGACACTGTAATCACCACACTAAATGTATCAATGAACAGTAATGGATTCAAGGGTTTTTTTAATCAAAATTAATACACCCAGTGAACTCTCATTGATCCATGCATATAATATCTGCAGGAAAGTTTTGACCTCAGGGAGGTTTCTTCATGTCACCCAACATACAGGTCACCTTTCCCCAGCCACTCAGGGAGTTCTCATTAATTTTAACAATAAACTACAGGAAACATTTAGAAAGAGAAATATGCTGGGGCAAGCGATCCCATTATTCATTCTCGAGACTTGGAGCAATGCTTTTTGGATTATTCACACGGCTGCTCCCATTAATTCTAAGTGGATTTATCATCTATTCTTTTACACAATATTAAAACATTACAATTCCTTTCCAACCTGCACTGTTTGCTTAGCTTTGTATTTTATGAACAAAGCATTCCTCCCTTCCTCTGGACTCTTTCCTGTGCTTTATACCCAGGAAAACCACACGACTTTAAATGCTTTGGGGTGTGGTGGCTTCTTCCTGCAGCTCAGCCCCTTATGTCCTGAGAACACAATGCCAGAAGTCGCCTCCCACATTTACAAGGTGTGTTCCTTCTTTGACTAGAACATATCCTTTCTCCCTTTGTCCTTTGCTCACCTGGAGAATGCTTCAAGTTCAAAATGTCGATAGTAGAGTCAGCAATTGTCAAAGGCGAGAGTAGGAATGACTTTGGTATCTTTACAAATATACCATGTTGTCACCAACACATTCATTCCAACCCCACTTGCTCCCCAGCCCCCCAAATATGTAGCTGATGCGGGGGGCCGGTTCCATAGCCATCTTTGGCTTCCCGGTTAAAGAACCCGGTTGGTTTGGTTATTGGCTCTGTAATGGCTCCAGGAGTAAGATCGCTATGTTAAGATACCCAAACTCTTGGAAAGGCTGCAAAATCTGACACAAGTTGTTCCTCAATTTCCAGTGCTCAGAAAAGAAAACACTTTGTCTTTTATGTCTGTAAGCTGTTTACTCAGGGCTTTGATCAGGCTCCCCCTCTCTCATATACAGAAATGATGACTCCTGGCCAGTTGGCATTGTCTTTTAATTTGTCCGCAAGCACATAGTTTTCTTCTTTAACTCTCTGTGAATGTCAAGACTCTTCACTGGGAACTAAAAAAGAAGTTGAGAATTTGGGGAAGTCTCTGGCAGAAGAGACAATAAAGTTGTTCCCTGCTAAAGGCTGATGTGCCCCGACAGGTTTAGACAATGTGAAAACCACACCTCAAGTGAGAATTGGCTATCCTGCCTTGCTTCTCTTACAACCTTACCCTCCCACCGGTGTTACTAGAAGGAGTAAAACATGCATTTTTCCACTTGAAATGTCTGTGTGTTTGCTGCTGGACCTGTGGTCTTGGTTCAATTCTGTGACAGCGAGTGGTTTCCAAAGCAGTGAGAGGCAAATTGATTCTGAAGAAGTCATCAGGGACATGTGTAAAGGTTAAGCCACAAAGATGTTCATGATGGCAGCATTTAGAGCAGAAAGGAGGAGGAGGAGGAGGAAGAGAGAAGGAAGGAAGAAAGGAACGGATTGAGGGAAGGAGGGAAGAAATGGAGGGAGGGAGGGAGGGAAGGGGACAGGAAGAGAAGAAAAAATGAGAGGAGGGGGCCATCTAAATGTCTGATAATAGAATACTGGCTGAATAAATTATGGTGTAGCCATTTGATGTTAATAACATGCAGTCATGAAAACTGATGCTATGGAAAGCTATATGATGGAGGCCTGTAATCCCAGCACTTTGGGAGGCTGAGTCAAGAGGATTGCTTGAGCCCAGGAATTCCAGATCAGCCTGGGTAACATAGGGAGACCCCGTCTCTACAAAAAAGTTTTAAAAAATTAGCCAAGTATGGTGACACACGCCTGTAGTCCCAGCTGCTTGGGAGGCTGAAGTGGGAGGATCACTTGAGCCCAGGAGATCAAGGCTGTAGTGAGCTGTGATCGCACCACTGCACTCCAGCCTGGACAACAGAGCGAGATCCTGTCTCAAAGAAAGAAAGAATGATCGCAAGAACAAAAAACCAAACACCGCATGTTCTCACTCATAGGTGGGAATTGAACAGTGAGAACACTTGGACACAGGAAGGGGAACATCACACACTGGGGCCTGTTGCGGGGTGAGGGTAGGGGGAAGGGATAGCATTAGGAAATATACCTAATGTAAATGACGAGTTAATGGGTGCAGCACACCAACATGGCACATGTATACATATGTAACAAACCTGCACATTGTGCACATGTACCCTAGAACTTAATGTATAATAAAAAAGAAAAAATAATAATTAAAATAAATTTGTTAGGTAAAATTCAAAAATTTAATAAAATAAAATAAATTATTTTATTAAAGTTAAAAAAAAGAAAGAGAAGAAGGAAGAGGGAGGGGAGGGGGAGGAACAGAGGCAGGGGGAGGGAAGGAAAGGAAAGGAAAGGAAGAAGGAAGAAGGAAGAAAAAGAAAGAGAAAGAAAGAAAAAGAAAGAAAGAAAGAAAGCTATATAATGGCATGAAATGATTTTTTTTTTCTCCTATATATACCTGCACACTAGAAGGAAACCAGAAATATTTGGTAAATGAATAAAGGAATGTTCAGGAATTACTCTTAACTTACAAAAACTTTGCATTTATATGTGCAGCATAATCTCATTTTTGTTTTAAATATATGTGTAGATATAGAACTGGAAGGATATGCCCTAGGATATTAACAACTTTTATATTTAGATAATAGGATTATGGATTATTTCATTTTCTTTGGGCCATCTGCATTTCTAGTTTTCTTCATCAGACATAGATTATTTGGGGGGAAAAAAATCAGTTAAAATTTTAGGAAAAGCTGAAGAGGCCAGGACCACTGAGGGTGAAGAAAAAAGAACTCTAACTCCTTTACCAAGGACTTATTTTGCCCATTTATTTTCCCCTTTTCCAAGGACATATATAAGTTTCAAAGTTACCCTCTGCCACTGAGGTCAGTTTTTTGAAACTACAGAAGTGGAGCAGAGCTAGCAACAAGACTGACCTGAGATTCACTGTTTATCTTCCTTTCATTCCTTCAATAAACTTCTCTTGAGAGGCTCATCCTAGGCACTGGGGAAATACAGATGCAACCCCAGCCCTGTGGAGCCTATGGCACAGCACAGAGTTCCTTAGACTCAGCACTGTTAACATCGGGGGCTGGATTATCCTTTGTTCCTGGGCACTGCCCTGTAGGATGTTCAGTAGCATCCCTGACCTCCACTCGCTATAGGCCAAGAGCACCTGCTTCCATTGTGACAACCAAATGTGCCTCCAGACAATGACAAACATGGGAAAAATTGCCCACAGATGAGAACCACCAGTCTAGCACATAATGATAAAATGTGAGAACTGCTGCAAAGAAGTACTTGAGGAGAATGCACTGAAGTGGACTTGGTCTGATCTATGAGGTCGGGAGATCCGAGGGGTGAATAGGAGGGAACTATACAAGACAGGGACAAAGAAGAGAGCATCCCATGGAGTGGAGAACAGGGCTAGAGAATTGGGGATCTTTTTCTGTTTTCAAGACAGGGTCTCGCTCCGTCTCCCAGGCTAGAGTGCAGCGGTACAGTCACAGCTCACTTCAGCCTCGACCTCCTGGGCTCAAAGGATCCTCCCACCTCAGCCTCCTAAGTAGCTGGGATGACAGGCATGTGCCACCATGCCCAGCTCATTTTGTAATTTTTTGTGGAGACGTGATCTCCCTGTGTTGCCCAGGATGGGCTTGAACTCCTGGGTTCAAGCAATCCTCTTGCCTCAGCCTCCCAAAGTTCTGGGATCATTTGGGCTCCATTTTGAGCGACCTGGCAGTTTGGGAATCCCAATCTTGGTGCCCTGGGTCTCCTCAGGACAGCAACCTGGAGAGTTACAACCTCTTCACTGTGCATAGGACTTAAAATAGCGGCTCACGGGATGGGGATTAGGATCAGAGCCCGGTAGTTTTCATCCTGGCTCCTCTACTTACTAGTTGCATAATCTTGGGCATGTTAGTGAACCTCTCTGAGTTGCAGTTTCCCCATCTGTAAAATGGGGAATCCAATCTCACAGGGTTTCTTTGAAGATTAATTTATTTAAGGCCCCTTGTGCAGCACCAGACACGTGCTATATGTTCCACAGATTATGGCTGCTGCTAACTCTTATTTTTTGAGCACTCACTAAGTTACCATGCATTGTGGCTTTTACACACGACTTAGGGCTTGATACATATTTCATTTAATCTTCATCACGTTCTTTTAATCTTACTCACTCTTTTAATCTTTTTTTACACATAAGGAAATACATATAGCAAGGTCAGGTCACCTGTTTAAAAATCACACAGCTATGAAGAGGCAGAGCCAGTATTTTCATCAGAGAAGTTTAAAGAAAGAGCTCATTTTCAGCAGGACGCAGTGGCTCATGCCTGTAATCCCAGCACTTTGGGAGGCCAAGGCGGGCAGATCACGAGGTCAGGAGATCGAGACCATCCTGGCCAACATGGCAAAACCCCATCTCTACTAAAATACAAAAAAATTAGCCGGGCATGGTGGCGGGCACCTGTAGCCTCAGCTACTCGGGAGGCTGAGGCAGGGGAATCGCTTGAACCCGGGAGATGGAGGTTGCAGTGAGCAGAGATCGTGTCACTGCACTCCAGCCTAATGACAGAGTGAGACTCCACCTCAAAAAAAAAGGAAAAAAGAAAAAGACAGAGCTAATTTTCTTCATCCCATGCTACACTGCCTCTCTCACTATTCACCTATGCATTGTCATACGTTTCATCATTCTTTTGCTGTGGAACAAATTACCAAAAATTTAGCAGGTCGGAACAACATAAATTTATTATCTTTCCAGTTCTGTATGTGAGATGCCTGTTCATGGGACTTAGCTGGAGTCTCTGTTCAGAGCTTCACTGAGTTGAAATCAAGATGTTGACCAGGGCTGCGGTTCTCATTTGGGGCTTTGGTTGCTCTTCTAAGTACGCAGGTCATTTTTCTGCCAGCTGTCAGCCGGGTACCACTGTCAGCTCCTATAGGCTGTCCCAGTCCATCACCACATCCTCCACAGGCTTTCACAAACCTGTGTCTGCTTTCTCCCAGGTCAACAGAGACCCAGCTCTCTGAGTTCCACCTCTGCCACCTTCTCCTTTGAAAGGGCTCATGTGACAAGGTCAGGCCCACCTGGATAATCACCCTATCCTAAAGTCAACTAATCTGGGGCCTTAATGACATCTGCGTATGTCTTTCACAGCAGTACCTGGAATCATGTTTGACTGTACATGATTCACTTACACGGAAAGTGTGTGTGCATCAGGTCCTGGAAATCTTGGGAGCAATCTCAGAATTCTGCCTGCCATTTTTAAATTCGGTGTTTTTAAGCAGTGGTTGCTGAGGCTATCAAAGAGAGTTGCCTGCCCATGCTGTGTTTCCAGGCCTAACACAGCTCTTTGGAATGACATCTCCCTTCACACTCCTGCTTCCCCCACCTTGCTCAGTGTCCCATGCATGCATACAGGAGTTGACCAATGCTTTCCTGGTGGTGAGGTTTGGGGGCTGCACCTCAATCGTTATCTTTATCAGCTCCATGAATTTCCCTGTGGTTCTTCCCTCCTCCGTTCTCTGTTAGGAAAGCCAGGTGATTCCCACTATGAAGAGGGAAAGTCCGTGATCTTGGAGCGGAGAGAGGGGTATCCGTGCCAACTGTAACTAGGACTGATTCCAATTCAGCTGGTCAGTGCCATTTGGTGGAATCCAAACCTTATTTCTGCCTTCTCAGCCCTGACTTGCCCTCCCCCACCTACCCTCCCCACTACTATGTTCTCTGGTTTCCCCTGAAAATTCCTGTGTTCTTACGAGCATGCCAAGAAAATTGTGCTCAAACCATCTGGACAAGTAATCCCAGCGTGAAAATATCTTGGTGCTTGCGCTTCCCAAACTAAAAAGGTTTTGATTTGAGTCACCCACAGAGACCCGCCCTAACAGCCTCATTTTTTTAAAAAAGAAGAGAAATGAGACCTTCATAGAAAGGCAGCCTCTAGACTAGAAAATTTCACCCTGCCGTAGATTTCTTCACATCTGATCTCCGTGAAAAATTCCACTAATTTTTCAAAAGTAACAAGTGAAAAATGTGAAAGACGGGATGTAGAGAATTAGCTGTACCACGTATGTGGACTAGGTTAAAGGTTTAAAAGTAACAGTCCTTCAGGAAAAAATTGTCAAATGAAGTAAGATTTTTGCTCCAACCAGACTATCTGGCATCTGTTTATTTGGTTCTTGATCATTTCAAGGAGAATATTGGTACTGGCCTATCTAGGAATCCCATAAAAGAGTGTAAAGTGACCATACGCTAGCATATGAGTTAGACATTTTTATAGAAAATGGAAGCCAATATAATTCTTAAATGAGCGTATCTTCTGCGATTATATTTAGTGGGATTAAAGATCAAAGAAATACTAGCTGTGTTCAGAAAGGTCTAAACACCTAGGATCGTAACCAAGTCCAAATTCTGCAACTGAACTCATCAAAGTCAACTCTCTCCCCAGTTGCCACTGAAAAAAATACAAAAAGGCCTGTGGAAGCCCAGTGTAGATGAGCTGGGGTATGAATAGGCCAACTCCCATGAGTCATTGTGAAATCGCCCTATTGTCTGGAGTGACAGCTGAGGTTTGTTGTCACACGGCCATGGAGAACAAGGACGCAGACACACAAAGAGTGAGGTTACGAGCAGTGGGTTTTATAGTTGAGCTGTTGAGGAGGTGGTATCTGATTTACATATACCATGAAAGACTGGTTGGACCAGGTGTGCCATTTGTATAGGGCAAGAATCTCTGGTAGCTTTCACCCTAATCTTTTATTATGCAGGTGGGTTCTCTGCCTGAGTTGCACCATGTTGCCAATTTCTTTATTACTGTACACATGGTAACAAAAAAAAAAAGGGAAGATGGAGTCTCCATGTTGGACATGCCTGGCCCCCAGGTAGCCCTTTTCTGTCGGTGGAGCTACTAGCATTTCCCCGTGCAAGCTTCCAGCTTTCTTATCTATGTTTACAGCTTGATTTTTCAGGCTGCTCTTTATTAGAAAAGGAATGATTTTGGAGGCTGCTTTTTGTTAGAAAATAAATTCTGCCAAAGACTCTTTTGCCCTCACTATCTGCCTAAATAATTTCTTTCTACCTCCTGTATCAGTTAGTTAAGGGCTGTTCTCAGGGGGCATTAACTCTCTAGGACACCATCTGCCTGCTTCACAGGGCAGTTCAGAAGACCCCAGCAGCCAAAGAAAGCCCTCAGGCAAGAAATGCAGGCTGTGATCCTTGAAAAGAAGATATGAGTGCCTGATATGTCAGGAGATTTAGTGAGATGCTTCATTTCTCCTAAGAAGGGATGTAACAAGCTCTGCTCTGAGTTCTCTTAGAACCTGTGAGGGCGAAAACCCCACTACAGAGAGAAAAATGTTTTTTGACATAAAAGGATGTTCAGAAAGTACATTATGATATTAAACAACAGTATAAAGATCAATATCTTAAATGTCTTGTCCCTGGTATCTCCTCATCTCCTCCGTCCGTCCTCTGTGTTCTTCGTGATCTGCCACCCTGGCCTTCTTTCAGGGACTTAAACCACCCTACTCCCTCCCTGGCAGAAGCTTTGTACGTGCTGTTCTCCCCACTCTAGTTTGGGGATCCTTTCGTGATTAGCTCAGTTTTTCCTTATATAAAAATGCCTCCTGACCCCACCCACACCCCAGACTGGGTTAGATCAGAACTTACATCCATTCCAAATGTGTACCCATCCTTTCATTAGATCAATGAGCTCAGTGAGGGCAAGGACACCGCCACCCGCAATTCCCTACTCTATCCCCAAAGTCTGGCACCATGCCTGGCACATAAGAGATTAGGGAACATCAGATGAATGAATGGATGCTAGGTGAATAAATTCCAAAGGTCAGCCATGCAAAGGGAACCCATTGTAAATATTTGAGATGACTCTAGCATATGCCATTGCTTTAATTTTTTTTTATTTGAATTGGTAATCCTTTCACATATACAAAATCCAAAAGCATACAATAATTTACCTCTTAAATCATCATAATGATTTAAAATATGCTCTCTCCTTCCCACCTCCCCTCCAGGCACCCATTTTCCCTCATCTAAAGTAACCATTTCTAGTGTTATTGCCTCTATAGTAATCCATTTCTAGGGTCTCCCTCAAGAGATATAGGCACATAGACTCAGATTCGCATATGCGTTCCTTCTTTTTTTCTGCAATTGGCAGCATACTGTGGATGCTGCAACTTTTTTTTGTTTTGTTTTGTCTTGAGACAGAATCTTGCTCTGTCGCCCAGGCTGGAGTGCAGTGGCGCGATCTTGGCTCACTGCAAGCTCCACCTCCCAGGTTCATGCCATTCTCCTGCCTCAGCCTCTCAAGTAGCTGGGACTACAGGCGCCCGCCTCTAAGCCCAGCTAACTTTTTGCATTTTTAGTAGAGACGGGGTTTCACCACATTAGCCAGGATGGTCTCGATCTCCTGACCTCGTGTTCTGCCCACCTCGGCCTCCCAAAGTGCTAGGATTACAGGCATGAGCCACCGTGCCCGGCCAACTATTTTTCTTTTGAAGTGGAGTCTCACTCTGTTGCCCAGGCTGGAGTGCAGTGGCATAGTCTCAGCTCACTGAAACCTCCACCTCCTGGGTTCAAGTGATTCTCCTGCCTCGTCCTCCTGAGTAGCTGATATTACAGACACATGCCACCACACTCAGCTAATTTTTGTATTTTTAATAGAAATCGGGTTTAAGCATGTTGGCCAGACTGGTCTTGAACTCCTGACCTGGTGATCCACCCACCTTGGCCTCCCGAAGTGCTGGGATTACAGGCATGAGCCACCGTGTCCAGCCTGCAACTTTTTTCGCCTAACAATAAAACTGGAAAAAAGTCTATATGAGGATATAAAAAGCTTCCTCATTCTTTTTTTTCCCCAACACTTTATTAAAATATTCAAAACTGGCTGGGCATGATGGCTCATGCCTGCAATATCAGCACTTTGGGAGGCTGAGGCGGGCAGGTCACTTGAGGTCAGGAATTTGAGACCAGCTTGGCCAACATAGCAAAACTCCATCTCTACTAAAAATGCAAAAATCAGCCAGCGTGGTGGCATGCACCTATAATCCCAGCTACTTGGGAGGCTGAGGCAGGAGAATCGCTTGAACCTGGGATGCAGAGATTGCATGAGCCAAGCCTGTGCCACTGCACTCCAGCCTGGGCAACAGAGCGAGACTTCATCTCAAAAAAAAAAAAAACAAACACACACACACACACACACACACAAATTCAAAATAGAGTGAAATTTAAGTAGTTTTACCAGGAATGCCTGTGAATACCCACCAGTTAGCTTTTACCGTTAACATTTTACTGGGCTTGCTTTATCAAATATTCACCCGTCAGTCATCTTTCTATCCATCCAGCAATCCATATTATTTGTGATACATTTGAAAGTAAATAGAAAGCATCAATAGACTTTTATCCAAATACTCCAGCAAGCATATTCTTAGTCAGAATTTCTTTAGTGGTTTATATTTTTTTACTTAAAAAAATACATGTAATAAAATGCACAAATTTTAAGTAAATATACTCTAAGCTTTGACAAACATATAAATCTTAGGTGCAAAATTCACTGAGTTTGGATAATAAATACTTTTGTGTAACCCAACCCCCTATCAAGATACAGCGTATTAACATCACCCCCAGAAACTTCCTTCATGCCCTTTACCCATCGATCCCACCCTTGTACCCTCAGAGGCAATTCTTGTTCTTTTTCTACCATAAAATAGCTTTGCCCACTCTAGAATGTCCTGTAAATGAAATCCTACAGTATGTTCTCTCTTGCTTTTGAGATCCATCCACCTCATTGCATGCATTCATAGCTATTCCCTTTTATTGGTGAGTCAAAGAATTTCATAGTGTCCACAGTTTGTTTACCTTCCTCATTCTTTCTAAAAGCTACATGTCACTGATGATGAAACTTTGGGCTGTTTCTACCTTCTATAATGACAAATAGAGTAACCTTCTACATGGATTACAAATATATAGGCTGAATTACTAGAAGTGGAATCACTGAGTCAGCCCTTATTTTTTGATTCTCAAATTTGAGAGCAAAACTGGTGCATGAGGCCAAGCATAGTGCCTCACACCTGTAATCCTAGCACTTTGAGTCGCCGGGACAGGAGGATCACTTGAGCTCAGGAGTTCGAGACCAGCCTGTGCAACATAGTGAGGCCTCGTCTCTGTTTTTTAAATAAATAAATTTTTTAAAATAAAAAACAAAAATCTGATATTACAGAGACATGCCACCACACCCAGCTAATTTTTTGTATTTTTACCAAAAAATATACTCCAGCCTGGGAGACACAGTAAGACTCCCTCTCAAAAAAAAAAAAATTCAAAAAAAAAATTCAAAACTAAGGCATGTCAGTTGTGTTTAAATGGCAGGTGACTTGCAAGGCATCTTATGAAAATGAGAATGGTGAATTACCAGATCAGTCATTTCCCAGTTTGCAAGGAAGGGCATCGAAGTCAAATGTTTGCCTTTCAACCTGAATGCCCACGTTCTAGTACACAGCTGAAAGCTGAGAGACTGGTTGCAAACAACAAATTTCTATGAATATTGGTAGGTTTTAAACTCCTCTAGAGTGGATATCATTTTGTCCACATTCCTCTAGTTTCCCACTAAACCTTTTGTTTCTGGCAGACTTTATCCCTGCAACTTTACTGCAGACTGGCTGCTGGTCTTGCTTTCAGCCATAATCCTTTGTTCAAGAAGTCACATCCCAGGAAGGCTCTGGGTTTCATTAGATAAGCTTTCTTTCCACCCTTTCTTCACACCCATTATCCCAGGCCCGGGAAGGTGGTGATATGTTTTCCTTACTTTTCCCCCTTCTCTTTTATTTCCCACTGATAAATGGCAAAAGCAGCTGTAAGGTTTGCTTTGAAGGGTCTGATGGATGAGCATGATGAATCGGTGATGGATTAGAGCAGATGAATCACAGAAGAGAACACAGAAAGGGAACCAGGGAGAGCGGGAAGCCGGCTCCCAGCTTTACGTTTTTCAAACTCGCCTTAAAAGCCAGCATTTCTTTTAATCTGTTTCCAGTTTCTGCGGTGACTCTGCATATGTTTAAAAGAAGGAGAGGCCGGGTGCAGTGGCTCACGCCTATAATCCCAGCACTTTGGGAGGCCAAGGCGGGCGGATCACTTGAGGTCAGGAGTTCGAGACCAGCCTGGTCAATGTGGTAAAATCCCGTCTCTACTAAAAATACAAAAAAAAAAAAACATAGCCGGGCATGATGGTGCATGCCTGTAGTCCCAGCTACTCGGGAGACGAAGGCAGAAGAATCGCTTCAACCCGGGAGGCGGAGGTTGCAGTGAGCTGAGATTGCGCCACTGCACTCCAGCCTGGGTGACACAGTAAGACTCCCTCTCAAAAAAAAAAAAAAAAAAGGAGAGCGAGAGAAGTCTTGTGGATATAAACAGGGAATTCCATTCTCCAGTCTGACTCTGAGGATGCATTGTCATTCAGCACGCTGAAATAGCTAGGAAACCACTTCAAGGCCCCTTAGAAACAACTGGGCAGCTCCAGGAAGAACAGTTGGCAAACCAAGTGACAGAATTTAAAACTGTAAATCTTTAACATGAGGATTGACTAGCAAAATACAGCTGTTGCCGCTAGTAGCCATATCCTTGTTTGGAAGGAAAATGTATGCTTGAGCTGATGATCATTAACTGCTTGGTTACTGTGAAATGGTAAGCATTAGCAGATTGGAATCTGGTCTTGTTTTGAACCCAAGAAAAATAAGAACAGTTATTGCATTGCTGTAATGTTTTCTGGTCTTAAAGGGACAAAGAAAATAAACTGCAGTCTGGAACTGCCGTTAAGATTGAGACTGAGAAATTCCAAATCCTCCTTTGAAATTCAAGAGATACTTAATAAAGAAGAAAGGTCTTGGTGGGATGGATGATTCCTTTGTTTTTGAACAAGAGGGGCCCTCTTCCTGCCTAGATGGAAAGCTATTCAAAGGAAATCATTAATGGACATCCCTTCTTGCACAGCTTAGACTTTGGCAATACATGTAAAACCAAGTGTAGAATTGATGCAATTACCCAAATAATGAGGGCCAGGAAAGAAAGGAAGGGAAAATCTAGGCTTGGCTATTTGGCTAATTGCTAGGACCTAACAATTCACGCCAACTATCTAAGACATAATCAACATGAAATACGTATTACTTTCACATTTCATATTTTAAGAAAGGCAGAGGAAATATTAAAGGCTACAAAACACTGTGAAGCGACAGGGAAGGAAATCTAGGTTTGATTTATCAAAAACCTTTTGGCCATAAGAGTTAGAGTTCTAAGATGATCAGTACTGATTCCAAGACTGAAGATTTGAAAGAGGCTCTCCCAGCATTGCTGAACACTGATAAACCTCGCCATCAATGTGATTGAGCACTGGCTATAGGACAGCCACTTTGCAAAATCATTTCCCAGGATTGTCTGATTTAATTTTTACTTCCTCCCTATGGAGATTGTAGCACCTCTTTCTCTTAGAGATATTTAAGAATAAAGTGAGTCATTTTTTAAAACAGTTCTTTCTTCCCTGATCAAAGTGAACCTAAAACCATTAAGTAGTGGTCAGAAAACAAATTTCTTATCCTGTGCCCCTCTTTGCCACACCTCTTGCATTGGATTTCCTGAGAATGTGGGTCTGTTGGGAGCACCTAGGGATTCCACGTCAATTGTTGCTCATGTCTTCGGTTCATTTTCACACCTCTTGTTGCCAAATACTGGACTGATTCTTGGCCACAAGAAGTTGAGGAGTAATCACAGAAAAGAAGGGAATTGATGGAATTGCTTTGTGTGCATTTTGACCATCCATATTTTGTACATCCACTTACAAGGCTGGCATAGCCCCCATCTGTTTGGGAAAGTCATGTTAAATATAAATAAAGGTTAAATGATCAGTCAGATTTTCCCCCATCATCATGATTTCAGAATTTAACAAGGTACCTGGACACTAATAAAACTAACTCAGAGTCCTAAAGAATGCTGGTGGTTTGTTTAAAAGACGTCTCCACCTACATCTTATTTCTGACCACAGTGAGCATCTTATGGTTAAATATGTTTCTTTCAGCAAGTCTTTATTGAGCAACTTCTAATGTACCAGTTTACTTGCTAGATCCTGAAGAGGCATTAGTAAGTAAGATATGCATTGTCCCTTTTATGCTTATAGTGCAGTAGAAGGCTGGCATTAAATATATAATCACTCAGATAAAAATATAATTACCAACTATAATAATTGCTATAGAAGAAAGGGATCTGAAAGAAGGAAAGCACACAGAGTTTCTAATTTTGATGGGGTGTCCCAGAAACGCCTCTCTGAGGAAGTGACATAGCAATTGGGATCTGAAGTAAGACATAGCCACGTCACAACTAATGGCAAGGATATTCCAGGCAGAGGTTCTAGCATTGGCAAAGGCTGTGCAGCTGGAAAGTGTTAGGTTAGTTCACAGAATTGAAAGAAGGTTGGTGTGCCTGTTGCAAGCAGAATGGGGGGTTAGGCACAGGGCCAGGGGCATAAGCAGGTATGGAATGCCAGGAAGGGACTAAATCTAGCAAGGCCTAGCCAGCTGGCCTGCATGAACATTTATTAAAGCTTTGCAAGAACAATGAAGAGACATTTCTCAAAAGAAGACATACAAATGGCCAACAGGTATATGAAAAAAATGCTCAATATCATTAATCATCAGGAAAATACAAATCAAAACCACAATGAGATATCACCTTACCCTAGTTAGAAAGGCTATTATTAAAAAAAAAAACACACACAAAAAAAACAATAGATGCTGGCAAGGATACAGAGAAACAGGAACTCTCATACACTGTTGGTGGGAATGTAAATTAGTACAGCCATTATGGGAAAAGTATGGAGATTTCTCAAAAAACTAAAACTAGAACTTCCAGCAGTCCCACTGTTTGGTATTTATCCAAAGGAAAGAAGTCAGTGTATCAAAGGGACACCTGCACCCCTATGTTTATTGCAACACTATTCACAATAGCAAAGATATGGAATCAACCTAACTGTCCCTCAATGGACGAATGGATAAAGAAAATGTGGTATATGCACACAATGAAATACTACCCAGCAATTAAAAAGAAGGAAATTTTGTCTTTTGTAGTAAGACGGATGGAACTGGAGGTCATGATGTTAAGCAAAATCAGCCTAGTTAAGCAAAATTGCACAAAAAGACAAATATCGCATGTTCTCATATGTGTGAGCTAAAAAAGTTGATCTTACAGAGAAAGAGAGTAGAATGGGCCAGGCATGGTGGCTCACACCAGTAATCTCAACACTTTGGGAGGCTGAGGTGGGTGGATTGCTTGAGTCCAAGAGTTGAGAGTAGAAGGATATATACAAGAGGCTGGGAAGGGTGTGTGGGTAGGGGGAGGAAAATGAAGAGAGTTTGGTTAATGGGTACAAACATACAGTTAGATAGAAGGAGTAAGTTTCAATGTTTGATGGCAGAGTAGGGTGACTATAGTTAACAACAAGATATTGTGTATTTCAAAATAGCTGGAAGAGTAGGCTTGAAATGTTCCCAAAACATAGAAAGGATAAATACTCAGGATAATGAATACCCCAAATATCCTGACTCGGTCATTACACATTCTGTACATGTAACAAAATACCACATGTACCCCGTAACAAATGTACAAATATGACATATCAATCGGAAAAGATTTAAAAAGAAAAAAGCGTAGGTGGATAAGCAAAAAAAATGAAGAAAGCTTTACAAGAACAACGAATGGGGTGCCATTTGAGGGTTTTAAGCAGGGAAGTGAAATTAAGAGATCTACATTTTAAAGAACTCGTTCAGGCTGAGGACTGGAGACTGGGTTGAGGGCCGCAAGCCTAGATAAAGGAGACCAGCTAGGAGGCTGCTCCAGTAGCACCAGCAAAAGTTGAGAGTGGCTAGAGCTAGGGTAGTGGTTCTAGAGATATTAACTGGTTTGAGAGATTTGGGAAATTAATATTATCCCACTCTCCTTATATTCCCAAACAGAGAGACAATAGGCACAACCACAGAACAAAAGCAAATAACAGTTTTCGGGTTGTCCATTTGGTCAACCAAATGAAGTAATTTGCACCTACCTACATAGATTGTTTTTCTAGGGAAAAGGGTTTCCTAAATTATTCTCATTAGCTGTTCTCATCAATACTGTTGATTGGCGATGACTAGCTGTCTAGATGTTGACACTAGCACTAAGAAGTCATAAAGATGAGCACATCGCTCCTTCCACTGAATTGTTTAAAAAGACTCTCCAAGAGCCCTATATGAGATGAGAGAGACACTGTGGGTTTATGTAACTACCAAGTGTTCATCAGAATTCATCATAAGCTTTATTATCCCTAGCATTAGCCCTACCAGAATGTATTTTTAATCTTCCTCAATGCAATCATTTCCTTTATCAGTCAGAGGCTCCTTCATCCTTGAGTCATGAAGTCTGTCTTCTTTTTTTTTTTTTTTTTGAGACGGAGTCTCGCTCTGTCGCCCAGGCTGGAGTGCAGTGGCCGGATCTCAGCTCACTGCAACTCCGCCTCCTGGATCCACGTCATTCTCCTTCCTCAGCCTCCCGAGTAGCTGGGACTACAGGTGCCCACCACCTCGCCCGGCTAGTTTTTTTTTGTATTTTTTAGTAGAGACGGGGTTTCACCATGTTAGCCAGGATGGTCTCGATCTCCTGACCTCGTGATCCACCCATCTCGGCCTCCCAAAGGGCTAGGATTACAGGCTTGAGCCACCGCACCCGGCCATGAAGTCTGTCTTCTAAACATCATGGCTTACAATGTATTTGGTGTCCCATGCATAGGAACATTCTGTTGCCTGGTCCATATTAATTCTTTGCTGTCTATATCTGATTGCACATGATGAACTGAGCTTTTGTGACCTTTACTCATCCTCAGCAGAGCGGAACAACAAACTCTGCTTTATGTAATATTTGTCTTTGCTCAAACCACAGCCCTTAACTGGATAGAGTCTAGAAGTTGCTTTCAGTTGAGTTGGCGATAACTCATTATTTGGAGGTCAAAGTTGCATATTCTGTTTCCAATAACACGTGCCTGTGATAAGCCAATAACTGGGGTGCCTGTATTTATGAATGAGCCATTGCAACACCCACTGCAGTCAGAGCAACACGGGGGTCACCCCCATAACCAGAATCAGAAGGACTTTCTTCATCTTAATGTATTGCTCAGGACTTGTTAGAATTTTTAAATATTTTTTAATATTAATAACACATTTATTCTCTACTGGAAGGTGAACATTTGATGGATTTTAGTGATGTCTCTCTTAAATTATCCCAGTTGTGTCTATGCACATACTGAAATGGGTACTCATGAAGATAATTATCTGGATAAAATACCAAGAGCTGAGATAAGAATCTGAATTGGATCCAAAGTCACTGCTTCACTGTCTTTTCTCACTTGGCTGGCAGTCTCTCTTTGCCACTTACTTCTCTTTTTTTTTTTGGTCTTTTTCACTGGTGGTAATATATAAATAACATAAAATGTATCATTTTAACCATTTTTAAATGTATAGTCTGTGGCATTAAATACATTCAGAATGTTGTGCAACCATCACTGTTACCTATTTCTAGAATTTTTTTATCATCCCATCCGGAAACTCTGTACCCATTAAACAATTCCCTTCTTCCCCACTCCCTCCTCCCCTCAGCACCTGGCTTTCTGTCTCTATGAATTTGCCTATTCTGGGCCCTTCATACACATGGAATCATACAATATTTGTCTTTCTGTGTCTGGCTTATTTCACTTGGCATATATTTTCAAGATTCATCCATGTCGTAGCGTGTGTCTGAATTCCATTTATTCTTGTGGCTGAATAATATTCCACTGTATGGAAACTATATTTTGTTTATCTACTCATCAGTCGGTGGGCATTTGGGTTATGTCCACCTTTTGGCTATTGTGAATAATACTGCTATGAATATGGCAGTACAAGAATCCTTGGGAGTTCCTGCTTTCAGTTCTTTTGAGTATATACCTAGGAGTGGAATCACTGGCTCATATAGTAAATCTATGTTTAACTTTTTGAGGAATTGCCAAATTGTTTTCATAGCAGCTGCACCATTTTACATTCCCACAAACAATGCACCAGGGTTCCAATTTCTCTATATCCCAACAGCACTTGTTATTTTCCATTTTTTGGATAACAGCCATGCTAATGGGTGTGGCCATTTCTTTTTAAGTGGTCCTATGTCTATATGCCCAGTCCTGTTGACATAATCGCCTGACCACTCTATTCAATATGGCTGAAATAGTTGCACATATAGATGCAAATTTTCATTCATGCAAAAACTGAAGAAAAAAAAAAAGAAATGTCATCCACATTCAAAGTAAGAAAGCAATGATAATCCATGAGAGACAGTGTAGCCAAGTGGCTGAAAGCTCAGATTCTGGCATCAGACTGCTGGAATTTAAACCCCAGTTCTGCTGTAACCAGCTGAGTCTATGTGTCCTCATCACAGTGAGCTGCACAATTGCTAGGTAGCTTCGTCTCCTATGAAATGAAGATAATAATGATACCTGCCTCCTATGGTGATGGAAGGATTAAATAAGTTAATAAATGCAAAGCACTTAGAACAGTGCTCTATAAATATTAGTTTAAGCAACATTGATCTAGTACATTTCTGGGGTACATGAAGACTTTGGGGCCTCATCTCATATCCCAGGCAACTAAGTCAGAATCTTGGTGGGAAGTGGGATCTGATTTTTTTTTGAGACAGGGTCTTACTCTGTCACCCAGGCTGAAGTGCAGTGACACCATATTGGCTCACTGCCATCTCCACCTCCCAGGGTTAAGCAATGCTCGTGCCTCAGCCTCCTGAGTAGCTAGGATCACAGGCGTGTATCACCACACCTGGCTAATTTTTAGTATTTTTAGTAGAGACAGGTTTTTGCCATGTTGCTCAGGCTGGTCTTCAACTCCTGACCTCAAGTGATCCACCCACCTTGGCCTCCCAAAGTGCTGGGATTACAGGTGTGAGACACTGCACTTGGCCCAGGATCTGCATTTTTAACGAGCACCAAGTGTCCATATGACCCCCATGTGTAATAGCTCTTAACCGCCCCTGCCCTAACCCATGGCCAGCCAGTCTCATCTTTGGGTTTCATTTGACCGTCGGACAAGTAGGTCAGGTTCCAAGAAGGAATCAACTTTGTTAATTAAGTTGTGGCACCTTCTTCTTCTCAGAGGAAAAAAATAGATTGTTTTCCCCATGGAAAATGATAAAGTCATTACATTTTTTAAACCAATTCTGGCATAAATCTTTTTAAAATCTTAAAAAATTACCCTTTATTGTTCTAAAAGATGATCCTAAAACTCTACAAAATGCCAGCGCACTCATGTGGCCAGTCACCTAGTTATTTCCAAATACCCAGATGTGTGACATTAGACAGACAAAACATAGGAACCGAAGACACAACTTCTATCTCGACCTAAAAGGGCCACAGAAATGTTCTGTTTCTTAAAAAGCATTTTACACAATCCAGGGATGGAAGCTATTGTGAAACACTTTTCATGTTTTACATTTCAGAAGTTCTTTCAGCAACCTGGGTTTTTCAGAAGACCGGAGAGTCAAAAGACATGAATACTTCACCTGGGCCAGTCACACTTTTACAACTAGGCCAGTCTTATCAAGTTCCCACCAGGAAAGCGATCGGAATTTCCACTCCACAGCAAAAGGAAGTGGAACTGGAAACTGTGTGAAGGTTTTCTTCAAGAAAAAGGTGGGGTTACTAAACAGAATGTAAGAGAAAAGAAGTAAGAACATTTCAAATATAGAGCCCTAAGATCGTTTTGAAAGAAGAATTGCTCTAAAAAATTGCAAATAGTAGAAATATTTTGTACTGAAAAACGAGGACCAGAGACATCCTATCAGTGGTTCACCAAGATTTCCCAAAGGCCCCATAATTTTAGGGAGTGGCCATCCGGAGATACAGAAGCTGACAGAGAAATTGTAGCTTTACCAGCGAAAAAAAAAGCCTGAGCTTCAAGAACACGCTATCAGATCTTAAACACTTCCCAGGCCTATACTAGCATCAAGATCCAGAAACACCCCCAGAATATAAAAAGGAACAACCATTATGAGGTTTTACCAGGGGCTAGACACTGTAAAAGTCCTTCTTCCGTGTTACTCTTCAAATCCTCACAACGCTCTACAGTAGACTCAATTTACAAATTAGGACAACATCAAGCTCATTCATTTGTTCATTCCATAAATATTCACTGGGCACGTCTTAGGAACTCTAGAATACGGTGATTAAAAATGGACGGGGTGTGGATTGCTAAGTGAAAGAAGTCTATCTGAAAAGGGTACATATTTTATGATTCCAAGCGTATGACATTCTGGAAAAGGCAAACCTATGGAAGCAGTAAAAATCAGTGGTTGTCAGGTGTTTGGGACAGGGAAGAAGGATGAATAGGTATAGCCTATTCTTGGGGCAGTGAAACTATTCTGTATGATGCTGTCATGGTGGATGCATGACATTAAACCTTTGACAAGAGCCATAGAATGTACAATCCCAAGAGTAAGCCCTAAAGTAAACCATGACCTTTAGTTAATGATAATAAGACATCAATATTGGCTCATGAATCCTAACAAATGTGCCACACTAACTCAAGACATTAGTAATAGGAGAAGCTGGGGGGAGGAAGTATATGGGAATTCTGTACTTTCTACTCAATTTTTCTGTAAGCCTAAAATTGTTCTAAAATATAAAGTCTATCAACTTAAAAAAAGATAAATGGGAAGTGGGGGAACCACAGTCCCTACCATTATGAGGACTTATAGAGGGTGAGGTAGATTCAAAACAAGGAAACAAAGGTATAAAAAGAGATATGTAATTAAAGAAACCAACAAGGCAAATGACTGTGCCTGCATTGATGGAGGGTGGTCACAGAAGGCCTCTTTGAGGAGGTGACATTGAAGCAGAGACCTAAAGGAACCACCACACGAAATGAGGGAAGGGTGTTGCACGTAGAGGTAACAGCATGTCCGAAGACCTTGAGAAGGAAGGGAAATCTCTGAGTACGAAGAGGTTACATAGCTGACAATGGTGGGGCTGAGATTTCACTCACGTTTTGGTCCCAGCACCTCTCCTTTATAAGGCCGGTCTTGAATGTCAAACCTCATTCTTTCCAATTCTCCCTGGATCCCCTTTCCTATGGCGTGGCTGGATAGGTAAACATTACTTAAAATGGGAATAAATTCTTCCATCTCCCATGGTAAAGTGTTCTGCCCACACTTCAATCAACAGAGAAAATTCCACCGCTTTGCTTTCCAGCTATCTTTAAATTCGGTGGGGTGGGGAGGTCAGTGGGGGAGGTTATTTTGTCATTTGGAAAAAAGGGCATCTATTCATTTTCCAAAAACGTCCAACACATACTGCTCAACTCTTCTTGGGCACATCTCTTTGCATTATGAGAAAAGCTCCTGTGGTCTTTATAAATATTTATGATACATGACTGACCATGTTATATATACTGTGCTGTGCTAATATTAGTCATGGCTGAGAGTCTTTCTGTGCATGGAGCATGGTGATCATGAATAAATGGAATGGCTTGCTAGCCAGGGGAGTGCAGACATTCACTGCCATTGTTCTGTGGGTCTGCTTAAAGAATTTGCGCATACCCAAATCAAAACACGGGTACTCCTTTCTCCTGAAGAAAAAAAAAAAAAGAAAATCCAGACTGTTTCAGTCCATATGAAAAAGCATTTCAGAACTGAAAACATGGCATGTGAAGAAGAAAGAGGTAAATGTGTTCTTTTCAATGGAAAAAACAGCTGCTTGGGTCAGATAGAAACCAGATGGGAGAGAAAGAATCAGAAGAGCAAAGCTGAAATGCATTCAGGAAAAAGACATCAGAGGCGAAATGTGCTCCCAAGTCAGAGGAGTGGTGACTCCCAGACTTTTTTTCCTGTGGTGCTGGACGGCGGGGAATGAATGGTCCTTCTCCAGGAACATGGAAGAAAAGCCGAGGTGGACGCCCCAAGTCATCCAAGGAACTGGAACTGGTCCCCAAAACAGTTCTGTCTGTCACCCCCCGCATGACCAGGTATCTCCATTAGAGACATTTGGAACTTGGCATATTCTCTCAGGGAGCCCGAGAAGTAAAAGGATGTGTCTGTGTTCTCACCCAGCCCCAGTGCTGGCAGAAATAATCCAGGCAGGCAGACTTCAGTCTTTTTTAAGCTTGTGTTTGTAGGAGCTCTCCTTCGTCATGGTCCACCTGTCTTTTTACACGATTCTCCAGGGCGTATGGACTGGTGAACTCAGAGGCTTTGCTCCAATCCCAGCTGCAGCGGCCACCTTGCCCAGCAGACACGTGACAGAAAGTTCTGGTGAATGGTTCCCTCCGTGCCATGTTGTGGCTTTCTCACACTAGTGGAGCGTATTATTTGAGCTGCCACATGCTGACCACAGGCTTCCACTTGCACCACATGCAGACCTCAAAGGAGACTTGCTCACGTGTGGGCTTCCCACCGAGGCTTGCTGTGGTCCTGAGGCCGCGGCCTGGGTGCTGGCACAGCATCTGCCCACACAAAGCTGGAGACGAGCCTGCCTCTCTCTCCATCTAGTGAGCGTCCCAGGCTCAGACTCAGAGAGTCCAATCATCCACCTTATGTGACCAGTGTGGTTATCTAGCAGATTATCTGCTTAGCATGATCCTAGCACCTAACAATGTATTAACACACCACGCTAGGAAGAACAGCATTAAGAGGACGGCTGGCCCCTGACCATGCCATGAAAGAACAGAACTGTGTCCAGACTGCTCAGATCTCTCCACCCACCCCCAATACCCCACCACCCTGAAGTCAGCCATGCTCATAGTGCAGTGTTTCTCAAAGTGTATTATGGATTCCAATCACCTGGGGGGCTTGTTCACAAGCAGATTCAGATTCAATCGTTTTGGGGATGAGGCCTCAGATACTACATTCCTGTCTACACCCCCAGGTAATGCCAATGCTGCTGGTCTACAGATTGCGCTTTAAACAGCAAGGCCTTAGTAAATAGAAAAAAGGAAAGGATCTTGTAAAGCTAGTTTGTCCAACTCTTCAGTCCATGGCTTTGAATGCGGCACAAAACAAATTTATAAACTTTCTTAAAACATTATGAGATTTTTTGTGATTTTTGTTTTTTTAGCTCATCAGCTATCATTAGTGTTATTGTATTTTATGTGTGGCCCAAGACAATTCTTCTTCCAATATGGCCCAGGGAAGCCAAAAGATTGGGACACCCATGTTGTGAAGAATAGCACAGACTGATTTCACAAAGCTCTATATTGTTAGGCCAATCACGAAACATCGCCGAGTCTCAGTTTTCACATTCATAACATGGTGATTATAATAATATCTATCTCACAAGTGCCTGCAAATATCAAGTAGAATAATTTGTATAAAAAGCTTATTCTAAACAGGATCTTTACAGTTAAAAGTAAGACAACTTCAACTTGAACTCGTTTAAACAGAAAAAATAAAAGGTACTTACTGGCTCCCATAAACTGAGAAGTCTTGGAGTGTATCTGGCTTCAGGCATAGCTGGATCCAGTTACTCAAATTATTTCTTCCAGATGCTTGCTTGCTCTTGCATTTTCTCTCTCAACCTCTTGATCTCTCTCTCGCTCTCTCATCTGTTTCTTGCTCCTGCCCTTCTCCTCACTCTACCTTCCTCATTCTTTCTTGTTTGGGGCTCTGCTTTTTTCTGTGTTGCCTTCACACACAAGCAGTCTCTGTCAAATAGGTCAAATAGTCTTTACAGAGGAAGTGAGACTTCCATACATCCCATTTTGGAGGGACTCTGATTGGATCCACTTGGATCCAGAACCCACTGCTTGCTTGAGCCAATATCAATAAACATGGGTGTGGAGAACTATGAATGGCCAGGCTTAGTGGCCTCTCCTAGACTCCCAAGGCTGGAGTGGAAGGACTTTAGTCTCCTTGACTGATTCTCATCTCCCTTCCTATCAAAACCTGCTCACCCTGGATCTCATTCCCTTTTTTCAGCTGTTACTTTAGAAAGGAATAGTACACGAACTGGCCTCTAATCATGTGATGTGGAAATATCTTCTATTAGAGGCCAGAGATCTGCATTCTAATCCAAGTTTTGCCACTAACTGGCTTTGAGACTTTGGTCTGATTTGGTTAACCTCCTTGTGGCTTAGTTTCCCCATCTGTAATATGAGGGTTGCCATCAATTATCCCACAGGCCTCTTCCAGCTCAAAGGTCTGAGTTGCTATGATTTGTTCCTTATTACATGACGCCACTCAGGGGCACTCATGTTTTAGCAGAGACTTTCTGGGGTGACAATAACTTGGTGCAATGAATGAGCCACCAACAGCCAAAATGTAATAGGGATACTTGCACAAAGGAGACCAGGAATCTCTTTCTAAGCCTCCTGAACATCACTCCATGTGGCATTCACCTAATCATGGTACCTTGAATTTGCTGTTCAAGTCTTTCAAAACTGTGGCTTTGTTGCCTGTGTTAACACAATGGCAGAAAACAAGGCTGGGTGACCACACTCTAGCCTACTTTCCTCCGACCAGTGGCTTTCTACTTTCTCTCCTACCAATGACTCTAGTCCTCTTTTATGATGACTTGGCCAGCCCTTCCATGGCCCTCAGTCAGGTTTGTTTCAAGCCTACTTATGCATCACACAGCTCCTGCTTCCAAAGTGTTCCTAACCTGCAAGTCTCCACCAACACTTCCCTGTCCTATTTCCCATCTCTTCAAAGTCCTACACCCTAAGTGGCAGATACTACATTCAATAAACTGTAGATTGCTAATAGATACATACCCTCCAAAGTAATACAGGTGTGTGAATAAAAATTCATGCTAAACTTCTTGATAACCAAGGCAAAAGTAAAACATACCTGATTAAATCAACTTCTTTTTTTTTTTTTTTTTTTTGAGACAGGATCTCACTCTGTTGCCCAGATTGGAAGGCAGTAGCGCAATCACAGCTCACTGAAGACTCAAACTCCCAGGCTCTGATGATCTTCCTGCCTCAGCCTCCAGAATAGCTGAGACCACAGGTGTCCATCACCATGCCCAGCTAATTTTTGTATTTTTTTTTTGTAGAGATGGGGTTTCACGATGTTGCCCAGCCTGGTCTTGAACTCCTGAGCTCAAGCAATCTGTCTGCCTTGGCCTCCCAAAGTGCTGTCATTACAGGTATGAGCCACCACACCCAGCCAAATCACTTTCAAGCAGTGGTTACAAGGGAAAACATTCAATCCTAGTTATAAATTAGCAGAGGAATTCATAAGAGGGACTAAAACAGTATAAAGAAAAACCACTTAAAAGGCTGCTTTGTTACATCAATGCCAGTGTGTTCTTCACAGGGACATTTGGTTAGGCCCTTTTGAGAAGATGACCCCGCAGGGTAGACAGTTGCCTAGTTTTCCCATATGTGGACCTGTCCATACAGTACACACTGAAGCTGAGAGTTATCAGGTACCACAGACAACCAAAGTTGTTCATTTAAGTCACTTGCCTGATTTCAACAGTGGACATTTGCATTGTCACAAAGTCCTATCATTTTTACATCCCAAATTCTCTCAGATCTATACACTACTCTTCTTCACCACTGCCCCTAGCCTTGCGCTGGACCACCATCACCTCTGGAGCTCATTCATCTCTCTACCTCCAACCGTCCAGTCCATTCTGCCTACACAGCCGTTAGACATAACCCTTCCAAGACATGAAGCTCATGGTGTGATATGGTTTGGCTGTGTCCCCACCCAAATCTCATCTTGAATTCCCACATGTCGTGGGAGGGACCTGGTGGGAGGTAATTGAATCATGGGGGCAAGTCTTTCCCATGCTGTTCTCATGATAGTGAATAAGTCTCATGAGATCTGAGAGTTTTATAAAGAGGAGTTCCTCGGCACAAGTTCTCTCTCTTTGCCTGCTGCCATCCGTGTAAGATGTGACTTGCTCCTCCTTACCTTCCTCCATAATTGTGAGGCCTCCCCAGCCACGTGGAACTGTAAGTCCATTAAACATCTTTCTTTTATAAATTGCCCAGTCTTGGGTATGTCTTTATCAGCAGCATGAGAACAGACAAATACATGGTGCTATTTCAGAGCCTTCCCATCACCACCACGTTGCAAAGGTCTCAGCCTGGTTTCCTGGACCCTTCATGATCTGGCCTCCTGTCTGTTTGCCAGACTCATCTCTCTTCCTCTTCTGGCCTGCTCCTTCACTTCTTTCCCATCTGAAACGTTTTTAGCCCTTCCAGATGCCCCACAATCTTTGCCTAACTATTCTTGCTCATTCTTCAGATCACAGCGTAGACAGAACATCTTTCACAAATGTTTCCTCGGCCTCTCCAGCCTGTCCTTTCTCTGTGTCCCCATTATATCACTTCTCAAACCATCTTAGAATTGCCTATGAGCTCACCGACCTGCTCTGTTGGACTCAACTCCGTGGCAGCAGAGCTCTGCCCCTAGAGCCACATTTGCTGCTTCCCTGGTCAGCCACATGATCCTGAACAATCACTCCATTCCCCTGTGCCTCAGTTTCCTCATCACTAAATAGGATTCATAAAGGTGCCTACTTCATAAAAATATTGTGGGCACTAAGGGAGAAAATTCACTAAGAGCTCTTTCACTGTGCTAAGCACATAGCAAGTGTGAATAACAATTATTATTATTGTCATGAATAGTGTTATTGTATTAGGATAGGCATTTTTTCTGTCTTATTCACTGTTTTATCCCCACACCCAGCTCAAAGCTGGCACAGAATAAATGATCAGTAAACATTTATGGGATGAATGAATGAATGTCGAATTATCTGGTTTTGTCCTGCACGTAGTTCTGGTGGGTCTTCACTTGATTGAGGTCTGTCAAGACGAAAAGAACCAATTGTGCTAGCACCTCCCCAGTTTGTTTGCTCTGGTGTTTTTTCCATTTACTCTGTGAGGAGAAGGATTTCATTTTATGAAGAAGGGAGGAGGGGGAGCCTGGTTCCAAAGGCCTGTTTGTTCTCATTATTAATTTTCCTCTCCTCTTCCAAGTAGAGTTTGAATGATTTTGAATGTGCACTCATCTGGAAAGGCACCCTCATTCTCTCATTTCATGCCTGGCTGCAATTAAAGTCAAAAGCAAAATTTAAAAATACAACTTTATTATAATGTGAAAGAGTTGTTGATCCAGATTACAGATCCTGTAATCTCACAACATTACCATTAAAAAAAAAAAAGAAAGAAAGAAAGAAAAGAAAAAAGGAAGAAAGAAAAGAAAAAGAATACTAAGCTGCCAACTTGTGGGTTTGGTCTCGCCAACAGAGACTCAAAACTCCAGAATCAATAACTAGGTTAACTTTGCTGGTTTCTAATGCAATTATAAGCATTGGAATATTGCCCAAATACTCAAAAAGGAAATAAGGTTCTACTTTAGAACATCCCCACCCCCTTCCCTAAAGAAATACTTGGGCGATAAAGGCAAAATAACTGAATGGGGTGGGGCTCAGCAGTTTCCAATGTCAGATCAGAGAGCTGTGGAATTTCAGAGCTGGAAGGAAGCTTAGAGGTCATCTCAAGGCCGTTTTACAGATGCAATAACTGAGCCCCAGAGAAGGAAGGAACTTGCCCAGGTTCACACAGTGGCCGTGAATCTCGGGGAATCTCCCTCTTGATTTGTTCATTTGTGCAAGGAATATTTAACTGCTATCCTATTTGGGGCCAGGCAGTGTGTTAAGTGTGAGAAATTCATTAGTAAATCAAAGAGATGTGTTCTCTGCCCTTGTAGAACTCAACATTCTACAGGGAATTCAGACAGTTGATGAGTAAACCAGTGAACAAGTATATAATCGATGGCCAGAAGGAAACAAATTGTTGTGATAGAGAGCTGCTTACATGTAGTGTCAGGAAGGCAACTCTGAGAAGGTGATAGTCTCAGCTTCAGCTGAGTCCTGGGAAAAGAGAGCTAGGTCAAAGGCCCAGAGAAGGGAAGAGCTTGGCAAATTCAAGAAACTATAGGGAGAAGAACGTGGCTGGAGCATAGCAGGTGATGTGGCATCCACATCCTTAAAGTGGAATATGATAGCACTTGCCGACTCCTTTCTTCACACAGAGATGCCACCGGCCACTGGCAGGATAAGGAAAAGCTGAAACCCAGCCTCCCACCCACTCTTTTCTCAGAGCTGGGAAACCTGTATCCACTGCTGCATGCGGACCTGTTCAACTTCCTTGGGAAAGTACTTTTCCTTCACAAGCGAGGAAAGAGTTTGACCAGACTTAGTTGTCAGCTTCCAAATCAGGAAAAAAACCATGCCAGGGAGAGCATGGCTCCAGTGAGGAAAGTCTGGAGAGGAAGTTCCGGTGTGGCAAAGTGGTTAAGAGCAGAGACTCTGGAGTCACACACGCTGGGGGAGAGGCCAGGTTTGACCATCATGGAGCTAGGCAAGTTGCCTAACTTCTCTGAGCTGTGTTTTTCTCCTCTGTAGAATGGGTACCTTGGAGTGGAGTTGGAGGGAATAGAGGAGATCATGCTTATAAAGTGTGCAGCACCTATCAAGCTCTCACTTGGAGCTACGTGCTGGCACTGGCTTCCTTGGATATGCACGCCAACTGCCTGCGTGAGCATTCTAGCTCCCTCGATCCAGCACTGGTCCTGGTTCCACAGCCCCACTCTATCATCCTACCTCCCATAGTGACCCGCTAGATACTCACATGAACCAAAAGCCTACACTTCACGGACCAAGGACCATTTGGCTTAAGACCCCATAGGATGCCTGCCCACACCACCCTCCAAATCCAACAGCAGAAGACAGACGACCTCACCAGAATTAATAAGATAAATTGCACTGTTTTTGTTTAAACACCGATGAGGTGATGTCTGGTTTTTATTAAGTATCATAAGTAAATTATTAATTCATACCAGAAACAAAAGTATAAACATGACCATATGATAAACATGGATACTCGAACAGTCTGTGGATCGCACAAAGGGCACCAAGTGGCCTGTGGGTGTGGGACCCATAGGCTTAACTGGCTTGAGGCCTCAGCTACACTGAAATCCCAGCAAGCTGACATTCTTCTGGAAGTCAGGAGAATAGGGTGTTCCTCTGCTCTACTCCACACAACCACCACCCCACACCCATAAAAAGTCCTTGACTCCATTGCTCAACACTGAATAACAACAATGATGATAATTATAACAATAGTAATACTTACAGAGCACTTCTGTGCTAGGCCCACTTTGCCCACCACAGCAGCCACGAGCCACATGTGGCAAGTGAACACTCGAAATGTGGATCATCAAAATCGAGACAAGTTATAAGTGTAAAATATACACTGGATTCCAAAGATACACTATGAAAAAGATACATGCAAATCTTAATAATTTTTATATGGATTCCATGTCAAAATAATATTTTGAATATGTTGGGTTAGGTAATATATATTATTATTATTATTTGAGACAGAGTCTTGCTCTGTCGCCCAGGCTGGAGTGCAGTGGTGTGATCTTGGCTCACTGCAAGCTCCACCTCCTGAGTTCACGCCATTCTCCTGCCTCAGTCTCCCGAGTAGCTGGGACTACAGGTGCCCGCCACCACACCTGGCTAAGTTTTGTATTTTTAGTAGAGACAGGGTTTCACCATGTTAACCAGGATGGTCTCAATCTCCTGACCTCATGATCCGCCCACCTCGGCCTCCCAAGGTGCTGGAATTACAGACATGAGCCACCGCTCCTGGCCTATATTATTAAAATTAATTTCACCTGTTTACTTTTTTCTTTCTTTTTTTTTTTTTTTGAGACGGAGTCTCACTCTGTCGCCCAGGCTGGAGTGCAGTGGCACCATCTTGGCTCACTGCAAGCTCCACCTCCTCAGTTCACACCATTCTCCTGCCTCAGCCTCCCAAGTAGCTGGGACCACAGGTGCTTGCCACCACACCCGGCTAATGTTTGTGTTTTTAGTAGAGATGGGGTTTCACCTTGTTAGCCTGGATGGTCTCGATCTCCTGACCTCATGATCCACCCACCTCGGCCTCCCAAAGTGCTGGGATTACAGGTGTGAGCCACTGCGTCCAGCCTCTTTTTTTCTTTTTTAATGTGACTACCAGAAATGCTTACTTGTATGGTTCTCATCATTTTGCCAGTGAACAGTGACTAAGTACAAAGCATGGCACGTGCATTATTGTTTTCTTTTTTCTTTTTCTTTTCCTGAGCAGAGTCTTTCTCTGTCTCCCAGCTTGGAGTACAGAGGTATAATCTCAGCTCACCGCAACCTCCACCTCCCAGGCTCAAGCAATTCTCCTTCTTCAGCCTCCCAAATAGCTGGAATTACAGGCACGTGCCATCACGCCTGGCTAATTTTTGTATTTTTGTAGAGATGGAGTTTCACCATATTGGCCAGGTTGATCTCAAACTCGTGGCCTCAAGTGATCCTTTTGCCTTGGCCTCCCAAAAGTCTGGGATTACAGGCATGAGCCACTGGGTCTGGCCAACATGCATTATTTTCTTCTAGTCTCACAATAACCCCTTTAGATAGGGACAATTATTACCCCATTTTACAGATGATAATACTGACATTTAGTACCAAACTTGAATCCCTCAAGGCCTAGGGATTGTTAGAGTGTCCTTCCCTGACTTTTTCCCTGTGAATTCTATTTCATTCTCAAGGCTTATAACTCTGTATCCTGCCTCTCCCTGGAAGCCTCAGTTCTCTTACCTCCCCTATTTCAATCTCTCTCACTTTCTCTCTCCCTCAAATGTTTGACTGTAATACTTGTCACCTGTACCCAGCAATAACATACTTAAATGACATCTGCCATGTCTGACATTCTTGCTATTTCACATTGGTTGGCTTTCTTGGTGTAAAATAGTATGTTCTCATGCAGGGTTTTTCAAACTATGGGTTATAACCCAATAATTAGTGGGATGTGAAACCAATTTGGTGAGCCATAGCTAAAAACTTTTTTTTAGCTGAAATAAAAGAGCATAGAAGAAAATAGAATAGGAAAAAAAATGTATATTGTTTCCTGTGTGTACTGGGCCATGACATAGTTTACATTTCTAGCTAATGCATGCCAGGCTTAATACCCAGGTAATGGGTTGATGGGTGCAGCAAACCACCATGGCACACGTTTGCCTATGTAACAAAGCTGCACATCCTGCACGTGTACCCCAGAACTAAAAATTAAGAATAAGAATAAGAATCATTTGCATTTCCGACTCTGAGGCTTAGTCCACAAAAGTCTGAGAAAAGCTGTGCTAGTGGTTTAGAGCATGGGCCCCGGGAGCTGGTGCCTGAATTTGAATCCAGGTTATTGCTGGTTAGCTGTGGGACCTTCTCCAAGCCTCAGTTTCCTCATCTGGGGGGGCTTGTGACACCAGCTTGCAGGGCCCCACTCTCAGAGTTTCTGATTCAGCAGGTCTTGAAGGAGGTCTGAGAATGTGCGTTTCTAACAAGTTCCTGGGAGATGCTGATGCTTCTGGTCAGGAAACCACACTAGAGAAACCACCAGTGGCATGCTTAAGAATATGGGCTCCATTAGACGAACCTAGGCGGAATTCCACATGGTGCTGGCATACATACCTGCTCTACAAACTCAGACTTCAAACCTGATTACATGTTTTAAACTAGTCTGTGCTTTAATGGCAGGATGTTCTGTACCATTCTTTTAAGACCTCTCCCCACACACAAAACTGACCAAGAACCCTAGAGTCTGAGTTGGTAAGGATTTTACCACACCTCTTCCCCAGGCCAGAGAAACTCTGCGCTGATCAGTTACTACTACCATTGCTTCCCACTAACGCCCGGGGAGCTGTTGAAGACTGGCTCCGCCCCACTGCTTGTGGATGGATCGTTGATTACTGGGTTGTCCTCACTGATCCAGGCACCAACTGAAGTTCATTGAAGTCTCATTTTGGCCTTTAGCGTTACAGCCTTTTTTCCCCATTTACACTCTCATACTCAGCCATTTCTTACCAAAGCACATCCACTGTGCTACCAGGGCTGGCACCTGGAAGTTCAGACCATCATACGCACACTGCGCCCAAACCAGCCCACCCCTGTGAATTCTCAGCCCTTTGAGTTGAACCTAATCATCTGTAAGGCTGTCCTCAGGGTAATTTTATCTTTGGTACTTCGTCACCCTGTCTCGCCATTCTGAAAGACTCGGAATGTTGGGGGAAAGAGATTTGAGGCAATTTCCACAAACAGAGGTACCGACTCTCCCCGGGTACCAGGTCTACATAACAAAGGGTGAGGGAGCTTTTGGTAAACCACTCAAAAGAACAAAAAGGTGTTCTTCATTCTCTTTATTATGACAACTGGAGCCTATTTATGCTTCATTTTGCAAATAAGAGGGACTTTTCAAGGACCTTTTCCTGACCTGGCTGTTCTACTCCAGAGACTTTTAGCCACTACTTGGATTTAATGTTTCCTTTGTCAAGCACTAAACCCATCCTCAGTTTAGGCTTATAATGTTCAATCAGCACATAAGTACTCATTAATGGGTCATCAAAACAATTTAGTAGATTGCAACCATACTTTTTTTTAATGAATTAAAATAGAAAGTAAAATTATTTTGCGTGTATTAGAGAATTGATGCATGAAACTTTTGTTATGTACAAAAATGTACCTATACTAGATCAAGATTTAGAATGAATTTCTCACTGTGGGGCAAAGTCAAAAAGTTTGTCTACTGCTCTCTGCAAAAGGTCTTTTTGCTCTTTTGTTTGGCTTTCTCTTCATCCTTTAGGCTCAACTCCAGGAAGCCTTTTCTGGCCCCCTCTTCCAGCCTTCAAGCTTCCAGAAAATCCTGTGTGTCTCTAAGAACACTTGCCAGGTTGTTTTGCAATAATCTGTGTAAGTACTCTGAGACCCTCCCCTTCACTCATTCACCCCCTATAGACCTTGAGCTCCTTGGGGACAAAGACTGTGTCTTAATCTCCATTGTATCCTCAGCATGGGGCGCACAAAACACTTGGTACAGTAAATATTTGCTGAATGTACCAACCTGCCCTTACGAGTTGTTGCTGTTGGCACCTTTCAGTTGCCACCTTATATATAAACTTTTCTCTAACCTTGTATTTGGTCACTTAGTGCACGTTTTTATAGGTCATCAGTTTCACCAAGTCGAATTTGAACCCCGGGAGGACACAGAGATCACCTCTTATCATTCTGTGTATCTTGAGTCTTCCGAGAAAATTTGTCCCAGGTAACTGATGGGTGGATGCTGAGCAAGAGATTAGTCCTATCTCAGCTTGTTCCAGAAAGTATTTAAGGGTGCTTGACGGGATACATTAAATGAAGCAACATAAGTTAAAAGCCAATGAAAACTTCTAAGAATTTTCACCGAAAGATCAATCTACGCATGAAGATTTTGATACAAGAGTGTTTATTACATGTTTTTGGTTGTTTTATAAAAGGGAACATTTAGAAACAGCCTAACATTCAACAATCTTATATTGATTGAATAAATTATGGAACATCTACAAGACAGAAGTCACCTAACCACATAGAAAGATGTGCATGATGTAGTAAGTGGGGTGAAACAAAGGACAGTTATAAAACACTATATATGATATAATCTCATTTTGTATTAGGTTGGTGCAAAGGTAATTGTGGTTTTTGCCACTAAAAGTAATGGCAATCATAGGCAAGGCATGGTGGCTCACACCTGTAATCCCAGCACTTTGGGAGGCCGAGGCAGGCGGATCACTTGAGGTCAGGGGTTCGAGACCAGCCTGGCCAACATGGTGCAACCCCGTCTCTACTAAAAGTACAAAAATTAGCCAGGCGTGGTGGTGCACAACTGTAATTCCAGCTACTTAGGGGGCTGAGGCAGGAGAGTTACTTGAACCCGGGAGACAGAGGTTTCAGTGGGCCAAGATGGCACCACTGCACTCCAAGCCTGAGTGACAGAGCAAGACTCCGTCTCAAAAAAAAAAAAAAAAAGTAATGGCAATAACCACAATTATCTTTGCACTAACCTAAAATATATGTATAGCCTGTGGGTTGAGTGGGGGTAGGGAGAAAATATACCAAAATATAGATAGTGTTCTCTCTGGGTATGACTAGGTGAGTTTTACTCATTTTGTGTTTGCTTTTCTGTGTTATATACATTTTTAAAGATTTTGTATGCACGAAGTATCATTCTTTAGTAAGGGCAGAGTAGGGACTTTTTTTTTTTTTAAGTAGGAAGGCCAAAAGAAAGAAAAATACAAGTGGAAAACTAAGAATGAGGCTTATTCCAAAAGAGAACAGCTTACAAATCTAAATAAGCAAGTCACAAATTTGACTCTGAGCTTTCCAGCAGTTAACACAGAAAGGGAATCAGGACGGGCTATCTAACTCACACTGACCAGGAACAACATGGCTTTTCCTGATATAGAGGAGCAGGAGGACATTCTGCAATGTAAGGAATAACATCCTCAACAAGATCCTGTCACCGAGGTGAGTTTCCTGGAGTTGGTTTGGAATAGAGCAGCCTCTAAATGAGACTACCATGTTCCCTGTCCTTATTATTATTATTATTATTTGGTAGAGGCAGTGTCTCACTATATTGCCTGGGCTGGTCTTGAACTCCTGGCCTCAAGAAATCTTACTGTCTTGGCCTCCCAAAGTGCTGAGGTTACAGGCAGAAGCCACCATACCACCTGGCCTCCCTGCCTGTCTTCTAAGGATAGCTTTAGGCAAAGTATTTAATTCCTCACTAAGTACCTCTACTTAATAGTGGTGAATTAATTACTTCATATTTAAATAACTAGTGATTATTAATAGCTGCAATGAGTAATTATAGCGATTAACCCATCCTAGCCTCAGGCTGGCTTCTCAGAATCAGTTCCCTCTCCCAAATTGCCAGGAGCACCATTCTTGAGGAGTGGTCTCCTAAGCCTTGCACTGCAGTGGGGCCAAGAGGCAACTCAGTGACTCACCTACATTTTCACTTCTGGCTCATCCACGCATGCAAAGGCAAGAAGCCAGAAAGACTTGGTTATTTAAACTATCTCCTATCTAAAGCCCAAAGTGCTCAATAAAACCAAATTAGTAATTTTTTTTTTTTTTTTTTATAGACAGGGGCTCCTGGAATGGACACATGGAGAAAAGAAGGCGAAAGGCTACAGAAAGGGATTTGGTCTCTGAGAAAATTCCCCTCGCTGGATTCCCAGGCCTTCTCTAATGGAAGCATTTGGAGTCTGAGTTCTTATGACACCTGCCCCGAGGTATGCCTGACACTGCACTAGGTGCTGGGCTACAAAAGTGAATGTAGGCAGGTGAGAGAAGTTCCCACTGAGGGGACTACTGGATAAACAGATCATCTCAGTATCATAGTTAGAGAGGGCACAAGAAATTAGGGGAACGTAAAGAGATCCTTATCCAACCTCAAGGGTCAGGGAAGGCCTCTTGGAGAAGATGATATCTAAACTGGGTCTTGAAGGAACATACGGTTCAGTAGAACTGAGAAAAAGGTACAGGTCGTTTAAAGGAACCAAAGGCATACTCTATTCTGGGAACTACAATCATCTCCTTATTACCAGAGCATAAAGTTCCAAATGGGATGGAGGTGAAGCAAAAGAGGCAAGTTGAGGCCAAATCACGGAGGGCCATGGATGTAGCACTAAAGAAACAGTCTTTTGTCCCTTAGACCTGGCCCAGACCGGGCAGGTGCTGTGAATTAATGCACTGGCCCAGGGACAAAAGACAGTGGGGACTGTGGCAAACAGGAGTGCACTTGAGTTAGTACTCGTATTGCCAGATCTTTCCATCATTCAAGAGAGGCCAAGATCCAGATCCCTATGTACAACTCTCCCTCTTGGGAGACACTGGTGATTAATTCAAATTGAAAACACAGAGAATAACCGGCAAAGGGAAGGCCCCAATACTGTGTCTGTGAGCCTGATTTAACCTGAGGGCCAGATTTGGCCTATAAGTTACCATGTTCCCACTTCTGTCTTAGAAAGTAAGAACTTAAATGTAAAAGTCAAAACCATAAAAAACCCAGAAGAAAATCTGGGCAATACCATTCAGAATATAGGCACAGGCAAAGATTTCAAGACAGAAATGCCAAAAGCAATAGGAACAAAAGCAAATATTGACAAATGGGATCTAATTAAACTAAAGAGCTTCTGCTCAGCAAAAGAAACTATCATCAGAGTGAACAGGCAGCCTACAGAATGGGAGAAAATGTTTGCAATCTATCCATCTGACAAAGGTCTAGTATCCAGAGTTTACAAATAACTTAAACAAATTTACAAGAAGAAAAAAAAAATTAAAAGTGGCAAAGGACATGAACAGACACTGCTCAGAAGACATTCATGCAGCCAACAAACATATGAAAAAAGCTCAGCATCACTGATCATTAGAGAAATGCAAATCAAAACCACAATGAGATACCATCTTACACAGTCAGAATGGCAATTATTAAAAAGTCAGGAAACAACAGATGCTGGCAAAGCTGCAGAGAAAAAGGAATGCTTTTGCACTGTTGATGGGAGTGTACATTAGTTCAACCATTGTGGAAGACAGTGTGGCGATTCCTCAAAGACCAAGAGACAGAAATACCATCTGACCCAGCAATCATACCCAAAGGGATATATATCCTTCTAATATAAAGATACATGCATGCATGTGTTTGTTACAGCACTGTTCACAATAGCAAAGACATGAAATTAACACAAATGTTCATCAATAACATAATGGACAAAGAAAATGTGGTAAATATACACCACAGAATACTATGCAGCCATTAAAGGGAATGAAATCATGTCCTTTGCAGGGACATGGATGGAGCCGGACGTCATTATTTTCAGCAAAGCAACATAGGAACAGAAAACCAAACACCACATGTTCTCACTTATAAGTGGGAGCTGAATGATGAGAACACATGGAGACAGGGAGGGAAACAACACACTGGGGCCTGTCAAGGGGGTGGAGGAAGGGAGAGCATCAGGAAGAATAGTTAATGGATGTTGGGCTTAATACTTAGGTGATGGCAATGAGATACCATCTCACACCAGTTAGAACGGCAATCATTAAAAAGTCAGGAAACAACAGGTGCTGGAGAGGATGTGGAGAAATAGGAACACTTTTACACTGTTGGTGG
>NW_012102144.1:3578417-3597825 GCF_000951045.1 Mandrillus leucophaeus | reverse complement strand
CGGAGGGATAGCATTAGGAGATATACCTAATGTAAATGATGAGTTAATGGGTGCAGCACACCAACATGGCACATGTATACATATGTAACAAACCTGCATGTTGTTCACATGTACCCTAGAACTTAAAGTATAATAAAAAAAAAATATTTAGATGATGGGTTGATCTGTGCAGGAAACTACCATGGCACATGTTTACTTATGTAACAAACCTGTACATCCCACACATGTACCTGGAACTTAAAAGTTGAAGGAAAAAATAAAGCAAAATTCTGCACACACACACAAAATAATACAATAAAAATAAAATAAGCAGCCATGAACAGCTCTGAGGCAGGGGGCAGCATGTAGACTTGCAATTTTCAAAAATGCCATGTGCAGTTATATGAAATGTTGGTTAGAAAAAGGGACAACTGGAGGTCCAAAGCATGTTACTTAAAGTGTATAATTCTAAGAATGAATATGGTGAAATGCCCAGTAGGCAATTCTCTCTTATCACCTCAGTGGTTTCACTATTAATATGCAATATCAAATATATCTGGCAGAACTTAATAACCATTCATAAAGGCAAATAATTAGAAGTGGACAATGAAGAACATAGGATTCTACTGGTCTGTAATTTCTACTGTGTGCTAGACACTGTACTTAAACATGTGGAGAACCACAGGGAACAAGTATGTGAGAGTAAGGACTTGTCTCATTCATCTTGCAACCTCAGCCATCACCTATGACAGAATCATATGGAATCAATGAGCATTTTAATGAATTGATTAGTTTAATTATTTGGTGGCTAAAGACCAAGCTTCAAGTCCTGGCTTGGCTACTCATTAACTGGGTAACACAAGTCAAGAAACTTGATATTTTAGAGACTTAGTTTCCCGCTCTGTAAATTGGGGATTATAATACCCGCTATGTCTACCCCATTGGCTCAAAATCCAAATGCAGAAACGCCCATAAGGAAGAGCTTTGTAAACTTACAAGTGCCCTATAGGGTTGACTGGGATGATTACAATTACTTTGCCAAACCTGGGTATCTTTAAGAGTAGTATTCTTAGGTATACAGAAAACAAGAGAGAAAATGTTCAGAACTGGATACCTTTAAGGTAGGCCTTCCAAGCTTTGACAGATTCCCACCTCATTGCAAGAATTGTGGCACTAAATGCCAAGGCTTCAATCTCATGCCAATGAACAACTATAAGGCAAAGGAATCCTCCCACAAACCACTCCATCAGCTATGTATGTGCTGTGAACTGTACATTCCAATCACACAGAACCACTGTGAGTCAGACTTCTATATGCACAGTGCTCTGTAGAGCCTTTGCACATACCATTCCCTCTGCCTGGAACACTCCTTCTTAGCTTTCAGGTCTCAGCTTCAGCTCCTTGGTATTTTTATAAAAAGAGTTTTGGAACTAATGAATCACATGAAAGATCTCAGAGACTACAGAGATTCCAGACCTCTGCTGACTAAGCTATTATTTAGCAACCATTTCTTATGTTTCTCCCTCCTTTCTCGCTGAAACTAAAAGTTCATTCTTTAAGTAATAACTACTACATTGAATAATTGAGCCAAACCCCTCCATAACTCCAAAAGTACTGTAGGCAGCAGACATCTAACCACTTCGAAAGAATTTACTGTTGGCTGGGTGCAAAGTCTCACACCTGTAATCATAGCACTTTTGGGAGCCTGAGATGGGAGCTTCACTCAATATCAGGAGTTCAATACCAGCCTGGGCAACATAGTGAGACCCCATCTCTACCAAAAATTTGCCAGGCATGGTGGCGTGCATCTATAGTTCCAGTTATTCAGGAGGCTGAGGCAGGAGGATTACTTAAGCCCAGAAGTTTGAGGCTGCCGTGGGCTATGATCACATTAATGCATCCCGGTCTAGGTGACAGAGCCAGACCCTGTCTCAAAAGAAAAAAAAAAAAAGAAAGAAAGAAAGAAAAAAGAAAAATAAATAATTTGCTACTAATTTTAGTCAAGCAACTAATTAGCAGCGTTTTTTCCTAATCTTTCCCTTTTTTTTCTTTCCTGTCCCATAATATTTTTTAAAAATCCCTGGCAACATGTAATTTACCCTTTAACACTTCTGTATAAACCTCTGAAGTATAAGAGCATTTTCCTATAAAACCGCAGTACCCTTCTCACACTTAGGAAATTAACAACACAGGTAATTATTTTAATTATTTAATACCAACTAGCCAGTTATATTCAGATGTCCCCAACTATCCCAAAAGTGTCTTTTTACAATTTAATTGTACATGTATTGCACTTGCTGATTATTTCTCTTCCATCTCATGAAAGTTCCCCCTTCCCTTTCTTTTTTTCATGCAATTGACTTGTCGCCACACACACACATACACACACACACACACACACACAGAGTCAATGTCCTACCTCCTGAATTTATCTAATTGTTTCCAAAGCATAGACCTGTTTCACTTGTTACCTCTTCCTCCTGGTTGGCTCTGGAGGCTTGATTAGGCTTCGTTGTTTTTGACAATAATATGTCATACTTGGGTTGTATGTTTCACATATTACACCTCAATACTGTAGCACTTCTGTGATTATTCAGACCTGCGCAAAGAGCGGGGAGATTTGAGTCACCTAACGTGCATGTTCCCAGGTCAAATACTTGTTTCAGCCCTCAGAGTATAAACAGGGGTCCTTTTCTAGGTCTAGCTAGCGCCAGGTTTTTCACATTTGTGTGCTTTTGGTTGGTGATTTTGCTGTTTAAAACAGCCCCAAACCATAGTTCTCTTGCGTTCCTAAGTAAAAGAAGGCTGTGAAGTGCCTTTCGGAGAAAATATGTGTGTTAGATAAAATTTTGTGCAGATGTGAGTTATGGTGTCTGTGAGTTCCATGTTAAAAATGGATCAGCACTGTGTATTAAATAAGGTGTCTTTAAACAAAAACATACATAAAACAAGGTTATGTGTTGATCAGTGAATAATCATGTTGTGACCACAGGTTTGCAGGAACTTAACCCTAAGATTCCCTTAGGGTCAGTGATTTGCTATTTACTAATTCAATATTTGCTACAACTTTAAAGAACATAGCTACCATGAATAATATAATTGACTCTATGTATGTGTGTGTATATATGTACATAAAATAGATACATATTGTTTTGTTTTTGGTAATCTTTTTCTTAATTCCTATCTGACAACAGAACCTATATATATGTGTGTGTATGTATATCTGCACTCACCTTAGGGTTGTTCTATTTTTAGTTCCCTGAAATCTGATTAAGCTAATTTTCTAATTAAATATTTTGAATCAGACCTTTACAGAATTGCAATGAGGGGGAAAAAATGCACTGAGGACATGATGAGGGGTGGGAGTTTAAAAATACGTATATCGGATTTTGTTTTTTCTGCTCCAATCAATTTAGGATAAACTTTCCCACTGAAGCACGTCCTGGTACTGCCAACCTATCTGAGGTAAGTGGACTTGGGGGAGTAGGATCCAATCTGCTCCCAATTTAATGTTACTCAGAACTGAAGTATTTATAATTTTGTTTTGCTGAATCATTATAAGGTATCTGAGTAAAAGAAAATCAATTCCTGAAGTATTTATGCCTCTGGGGTTTTGGGGGGAATTCAACTAACAATTTTCATTTATTGTAATTAGGCTTTCGGCCATCATTGGTGTCTATAGCCCTAATGTAAGTAATTTCATATTTACTCAGGGTCTTCCTTTTAATAATGAAAGCTGGGTTCCCATCAGGGAATCCTCAATATTCTTTCAATCTCACTGCTAAAGGATAGACTAAAAAAATTCTTTTAGAAAGCAATAACAAAGTGTCCCCCTTCCCTAAGATATACAGTGCTAGCTTTATAGTGTTTTCATAAGGGAGAGGCTTTACAACATAGCACTCATTCCAATGTTTCCATTTTTAGTGCAATTTTTCATTTTGTTTTGGTTATTTAAATTTTTTCTTATTAAACATGTTTACAAAAATGTAGAAAATGACTTTGATGAAAACCATGATCTGAAACACAGCTCTTTGAAAGCCAGAAAAATCACACCTTGTAACCCTTTAAATCCAAGTATTGTTTTCTAGCTGAAAGTTCTGAGTCCCACCTTGTACACAACTTGACTGATTGAAATTTTGAAAATAAATATCATAAGACTGAAATGACCTTGGGCAGCCAACTTCATGGTGTTTACCAATAGTTTTCAAACAACCAATTGAAAAGTTTTACAACCATAATCTTAATAACTGAAATTAAATATCCAAGGCATGTAATGGAGGAACACATTTAGAAATTTTCCTTTTGCAGTCCTTATTTGTCAAGTATCCATGGACAAATACAAGTTTGTCTTTGAAAAAAAAAAAGAAAGGGGAGGTGGAGAAAAAAAAAATTCCCCAAGAAAGGCATCTTGGTGTAGATTTTCTAAATAAAAAGAGGATTGGCTACCCTGACTCCCTGTTGCTTTCCTGTGGCCACCAAAGCTGAAAATTAGTTATCTTGAGACACCTGTTTCTAAGACCTAATTCTCCCAACATACCACAGGAATGGTTTCTTGGATGTGAGAAGAGAGAACACCTCCTCTTCAATTCTCCCCTTGGATTTCCAATAAAAGCATTTGTTTGAACAACAAAGCAACATGGCGGCCAGGCACAGTGGCTCATGCCTGTAATGCCAGCACTTTGGGAGGCCAAGGTTGGCAGATCACTTGAGGTCAGGAGTTCAAGACCAGCCTGGGCCACACAGACCAAGACTCTATTGGCAACAGAGACAATTGTCAACATAGCCAAGACGCTATTTCTCTATTTTAGAGAAACAAAAAGCAAAACCACAAAGCAATGTGGGAATGATTGTAAAACCACAGCCATTATCCCTCCTCCCTTAAACAGGACTCTTCAGGCATCAGTGTGCCCAGCCCCAGAGGATAAACTGATTCGTCTAAGTCAGTTATGACTTTCCCATTTCTTTTTGCCACTCACTGGTCTAAGACAATAGTTCTCAACTTCAGGCAATTTTACACACACACACACACACACACACACACACACATTTGACAATATCTGGAGACATTTTTGGTTGTCCTAACTGGGACTGTGTTCCTGGCATCTAATGAGTGGAGGCCAGGGGTGCTGCTGGATAGCCTCACACAACAAAGAATTACGTGGGCCAAAACATCAATGAGGCTGAGGTGGAGAAACCTCAGCTTAGGGGTTGACATGTAACACAGTTCTGGGCAATGAAATGTGACAGAAAAGAGGTAGGGGAAACTTACGCAAAGTGTTTTTCCTCCTTAGAAAGAGGAAATATTTTTTGCCTTCCCTCCTTCTTTTCTTCTTGGATACCAGAGAATGAAGATGTGATGCTTGGAACTACCACAGCCACCTTGGGACCATGCGGGAAGTCAACACCAACATGCTGAGGATCTTTGAGCTGCTGCACCAACCTAAAACCACCTCTCTCCAGACTTCTTGTTGCATTAGAAAGTTAATTGTCTTTACTTTTAAAATGATTGTCAGTTGGCATTTTTGTTACCTGTTGTCAAAAGCATCATAATTATTACATCTAACTAAATTATATGCCATCTACTGTGGCATATAATTTCTTGCAAAAGCTCCACATTAGGTTGATCAGAAAACAGCAAAACTTTTCTGAGATTCAGATGTTCTTCAATGAGCTGGGCTCAGTCACTAGCTAAGTGACTTACTTCTTGCACAAAGCCCTTTCATGACAAGTGAATTCAACCCCTGCCTCTGAAGAATGACAAATGATTATATCATGGGTCTTCAGAGTGACTCATGAAGAGAAAGTTGTGAACACATCCTGTCCTAGTTTAAATCCAAGCTATGATACCTCATAGTTGTGTGATTCTGGGTGAATTTACTGCTCTGCTTCAGTTTATCTATAAAATGGGGATAATAATGGTGATATGGTTTGGCTGTGTCTCCATTCAAATCTCAACTTGAATTTTTTTTTTTTTTTTTTTTTTGAGACAGTTTCACTCTTATCACCCAGGCTGGAGTGCAATAGAGAAGTCTCAGCTCACTGCAACCTCCACCTCCTGAGTTCAAACAATTCTCCTGCCTCAGCCTCCCAAGTAACTGGGATTACAGGCAACTGATACCACACTGGCTGAATTTTTTTTTTTTTTTTTTAGTAGAGACAGGGTTTCACCCTGTTGGCCAGGCTGGTCTTGAGCTCTTGACCTCAGGTGATTTGCTTACCTCTGCCTCCCAAAGTGCTGGGATTGCAGGCATGAGCCACCACGCCGGCCTTCAACTTGAATGTGTCTCCCAGAACTCCCACATGTTGTGGGAGAGACCCAGAGGGAGGTAATTGAATCATGAGGGCCAGTCTTTCCCATGCTATTCTCATGTAGTGAATAAGTCTCACTATCTGATGAGATCTAATGGGTTTATCAGGATTTTCCGCTTTTGCTTCCTCCTCCTTTTCTCTTGCTGCTGTCATGTAAGAAGTGCCTTTGGCCTTCCCCCATAATTCTGAGCCTCCCCCAGCCATGTGGAACTCTAAGTCCAATTAAACCTCTTTTTCTTCCCAGTCTCAGGTATGTCTTACCAGCAGCATGAAAATGAACTAATACAGTCAATTGGTACTAGTAGAGTGGGGTGTTCCTGAAAAGATACCCAAAAATGTGGAAGTGACTTTGGAACTGTGTAACAGACAGAGGTTGGAATAATTTGGAGGGCTCAGAAGAAGACAGGAAAATGTGGGAAAGTTTAGAACCTCCAAGAGACTTGTTGAATGGCTTTAACAAAAATGCTGATAGTGATATGAACAATAAAGTCCAGGCTGAGGTGGTCTCAGATGGAGATAATAAATTTGTTGGGAACTGGAGCAAAGGTGACTCTTGTTATGTTTTAGCAAAGGGCCTGGCGGGATTTTGCTCCTGCCCCAGAGATTTGTGGAACTTTGAACTTGAGAGATATGATTTAGGTTATCTGGTGGAAGAAATTTCTAAGCAGCAAAGCATTCAAAATGTGACTTAGGTGCTGTTAAAAGCATTACTATTTAAAAGGGAAGCTGAGCATAAAAGTTCAGAAAATTTGCAGCCTGACCATGTAGTGGAAAAGAAAAACCCATTTCTGGGGAGAAATTCAAGCCAGCTGCAGAAATTTGCATAAGTAGCAAGGAGCCTAGTGTTAATCCCCAAGACCATGGGGAAAATGTCTCCAGGCCATGTCAGAGACCTTCATGGCAGCCCCTCCCATCACAGGCCTGGAGGCCCAGGAGGAAAAAGTGGTTTCATGGGCCAAGCCCAAGCTCCCCATGCTATGTGCAGCCTAGAACACTAGCCCTAGGCTCAGGCTGTGGCTTCAGAGGGTGCAAGCCCCAGGCCTTGTCAGATTCCATGAGATGTTGAGCCTGCAGGTGCACAGAAGTCAAGAACTGAGGTTTGGGAACCTCCGCCTAGATTTCAGAAGATGTATGGAAATGCCTGGATGCTCAGGCAAAAGTTTGCTGCAGGGGCAGGGCCCTCATGAAGAACCTCTGCTAGGGCAGAAGGCACATGTAGGGTAGGAGCCCCCACACAGAATCTCTGCTAGGTCACTGCCTAGTGGAACTGTGAGAGGAGGGCCTCTGTCCTCCAGACTCCAGAATGGTAGATCCACCAACAGCCTGCACTGAGCCTGGAAAAGCCACAGACACTCAATGCCAGCCTGTGAAAGTAGCCAGGAGGGAGGCTATGCCCTGCAAAATCACAGGGGCAGAGCTGACCCACAACCATGGGAACCCACCTGTTGCATCAGCGTGACCTGGGTGTGAGACCTGGAGTCAAAGGAGATCATTTTGGAGCTTTAAAATTTGACTGCCCTGCTGGATTTTAGACTTGCATGGGCCCCGTAATTCCTTTGTTTTGGCCAATTTCTCTCATTTGGAATGGCTGTGTTTACCCAATACCTGTACTCCCATTGTATCTAGGAAGTAACTAGCTTGCTTTTGATTTTACAGGCTCATAGGCAGGAGGGGCTTGCCTCATCTAAGATCAGACTTTGGACTGTGGACATTTGGGTTAATGCTGAAATGAGTTAAGACTTTGGGGGACTGTTAGGAAGGCATGATTGGTTTTGAAATGTGAGGACATGAGATTTGGAGGGGTGGGGGCAGAATGATATGGCTTGGCTGTATCCCCATTCAAATCTCAACTTGAATTGTATCTCCCAGAATTCCCACGTGTTGTGGGAGGGACCCAGAGGGAGGTAATTGAATCATGGGGTCCAGTCTTTCCCATGCTGTTCTTGTGATTGATAGTGAACAAGTCTCACGAGATCTGATGGGTTTGTCAGGGGTTTCTGCTTTTGCTTCCTCCAACATTTTCTCTTGCCACTGTCATGTAAGAAGTGCCTTTCGCCTTCCGCCATGATTCTGAGGCCTCCCCAGCCATGCGGAACTGTAAGTCCAATTAAACCTCTTTTGCTTCCCAGTCTTGGTTATGTCTTTATCAACAGCGTGACAATGGACTAATACAAATGGTGTCCTCAGATGTCAATGAGTTGTCACGTGAAAAATGCTTAACACAGTGTCTCACACATATTAAGCACTATGTTCATATTATAATTGTCATTGTTATTATTAAGTATTACGTCTGAGAATGCCAAGTGTCTGCTGAACAATTTTTTTAAAATCTTTTTGTAGAAATAGGGGCCTTGCCATGTTGACCAGGCTGTTCTTGAACTCATGGCCTCAAGTGATCCTCCTGCCTTGGCTTCCTAAAGTGCTAGGATTACAGGCAGAAGCCACCATGCCTGGCCAAAGAATTTTAATATCTAAATCTTACCCAAACACCTGACCATCCTTCAAAGGTGATACCAACAGCTAAGTGGGCATTTTATGTGAGCTAGTAATAAAGGAATTAATTAGCAATACTCTCTGTATCCATTCTTACCAAATTCCACCATTGTTTAGGGGCATAACCGGTGGTTTGAACTCATTTTTCCCCGAACAACAGTGGCATGATGCCCGCAGGCCCACTGTAGGTATGTCACTGGTAGAGGAGCTAATTCCATAAGAAACATGCCTCCTGTCTTCCAGTATTAATGATTTCTTCACATGGTTATGTGTGGATCCAGATGGTCAGTCTAGCATCCTGTATGCCTCTGCTTCACATTAGTTCTTAACTTTGTTAAACCAATACCAGGAAAGATACCATGAAGCTCTCAGTGTCCACATATTCACTGGGTAGGGAAGCCTTCCTCAGAGCCTGCTGTCTTCCTCTTTGTCTTTAAAACCTCATCTGTTGTCTGAACATCTGCATGCAGCTTTGACATGAGGCATTTGGGAATTTGAGTTGATTTCTGAAGCTAAATAGCCTGTGGGACCCGGGTGAGTTACTTCATGTCGCTACATTTCCTCATCCTTAAAATGCAGGCCCCTTTTATATAATCAAATTCTTTTTTTTTTTTTTTTTTTGAGATGGAGTCTTACTCTGTCACCCAGGCTGCAGTGCAGTGTCACGATCTCGGCTCACTGCAACCTCCATCTCCCGAATTCAAGTGGTTCTTCTGCCTCAGCCTCCTGAGTAGCTGGGATTACAGGCATGCATCACCATGCCTAATTTTTATATTTTTAGTAGAGATGGGGTTCCTGACCTCAAGCGATCTGACCACCTTGGCCTCCCAAAGTGTTGAGATTACAACCATGAGCCACCATACCCAGCCTATAGGATCAAATTCTGTCTGGTTCTCTTCCATTCCTATTCAGCTCTTTAGTAATAAAATCAGTGTTCCAGCACATTTCAAGGCTTCGTGCAAATGGATTGCATTGAACTGCACCGGTCCTCAGCCAAATTTTATGCTCCCTTTTCATAAATACCTGAGTAATATTTAAACCCAAGAAGGCAGGGAAAAAGCAACAGAGACCCAAAGAGAGTAAGCCAAGAACCTACGTGAGTTTTGTATTCGGAGTGGTGCTCCTACCATCCTGGAGCATAAATCTTAAACTCTGCGGATCTGTTCTTTTTTGTAGACTCCACACCGGACAGCTTGACAACCACTTTAATGTCCAGGTCTCGCTAGGCAAAAGTAGTCCAATGCGCAATGAGGTGTCCTGTCTTGTGTAAATGTTCAAGAGCTTGGCACCAACATGTCTATTTTCACCCTTCCTGAAAGAAACCAACCCTTTCCCCCATCTAGCCACTCTCAGTCTCAGGCAACAGGCTGCACACTTCCTCTAGTCTTGACAAAAATGTTAGTAAGAAATGTGATCTTGAAACCATTCTTTTCCATCGGCCTGTCCTCTTTTCATTGTTTCTCCAAATCCGTTATCCATGTGGGCCTGAAGAGTGGAGCCTGCAGGAGGACTTTGGATGATACCTAGATAACCTTTTCAGTATGAAGTTCCTTTTACTACATTTCAGATTTTCAAAGGTGAAAAAATAATTATAGTGATACGGACGAGTTTTCTTTCTTTTTTTTTTTTTCTTTTTAGAGATGAGATCTTGCTCTGTCACCCAGGCTGAAGTGCAGTGACATAATCATGGCTCACTACAGCCTCGTCCTCCTGGGCTCAAGTGATCTCCCCACCTCAGCCTCCCAAGTAGCTGGAACTACAGGTGTGTGCCACCGCACCCAGCTAATTTTCTACTTTATTTTATTTATTTATTTTTATTATTATTATTTTTTTAAGAGATAGGGTCTTGCCATGTTGCCTGGGCTGGTCTCAAACTTCTAGCCTCAAGCAATCCTCCCTGCTTAGCCTCCCAAAGCACTGGGATTACAGGCATGAGTCACCAAACCTTGCTGAATTTTATTTTTTTTATTGTGAGTTAATACCGGTAAAAACAATGTAATCTGACGTACCTTTCTTAGTAGCCAACATCGATGGCGTGCTCGGGATGTTCCAGGTAGAGCTGGCAGGGCTTTGTGAGCCCTCATAACCCTCCATGGTAGATAGTATTATTCTCACTTCACAGATGAGGAGGGTGAGGTTCAGAGACAGTTAAGCAACTTGCTCAATTATTGTATCAGAGCTGCCTTCGACTCTGCTACTGTGCTCTTTTTTTTTTTTTTTAAATGGAGTTGTGCACTGTGGCCCAGGCTGGAATACAGTGGCACAATCTTGGCTCACTGCAACCTCTGCCTCCTGGGTTCAAGTGATTCACCTGCCTCAAGTGAATCAAGTTCAAGTGATTCACCTGCCTCAAGTTCAAGTGATTCACCTGCCTCAGCCTCCCAAGTAGCTGGAATTGCACCACCATGCCTAGCTATTTTTTTTTTTTTTCTGTATTTTTAGTAAAGGTGGGGTTTCACCATGTTGGCCAGGCTGGTCTCAAACTCCTGACCTCAAGTGATCCACCCACCTCGGCCTCTTAAAGTGCTGGGATTATAGGCATGAGCCACCATGCCCAGCCTATTCTGCTCTTTTGATACACTCAGTTTAAATTGTTAATCATTGAAATGAAACTCCAAAGCAATGGAATTAGGACTCAGCGAGTCTGTTGTTGGCCCAGGAATCTGTTTATTTCCCTCATCTCAGCAGATGCTGCTGCAGCTCTCTAGGGAGGTCTGTGAAAGCCTCTGAACCAGATGATCTCTGCAGTCCCTTCCAGATGGAAAAGATAGCAACAAACATCATCTATAGAACACAATGAGCCCTGGACACTAAACTGGGCATATACTGGGCATACACTGGTCCTTTCCTGTCCAGTCACACTCTCCCCTTTTCCCTTCCAGGAAAAGCCCCAGATCCTTCTGGCCTCCACCCAGCAATCCTTCCCTAGAGAAGCCAGGATTCAGTGGAAATTCAGCAACGGTGAGCACTTGACTGATTCCCCTAGGGATATGGCGCATTAGTCACCCCATAAACATTTAATTTTATTTAGCCATATTTTATAAGCTGGCACATCATCAGAGCTGTCTCTCTCTGTTGTCCCAAGTGCCACTGTTTGAAGGTACCCATAAGACCTCTTAATGTTGGTAAACCTCTTGGCTTCTGGTAAAACATGGGCATATATAACAAAAGAAACTAGGAAAGGCAGATGCTGAGTTAGCCAAGAGTGCTTGCAGAAACCCCTTGAAGAAGGAAATATGTGTGTCATTCAAGTGCAGTGTAATTTTCAAAGGATGTCACCCTAATGAGCTGCATGGAAATGCCTGGGGACACTGTTGACCACACACATGCACAGACACACCCACACACCTGTACTTGAGAGAGGGTGAGTCTGTCAGTCTGGGCTAGGGCCCAGGAATTAGCATTTTAACTTTTCATTGCAATATTAATGTACAGAAAAGTACAAAAAATAGACACCTCAATTTTCACACCCATGCAACCAGAACCCAGATCAAGAAACAAGATTGCCAGCACCCCTGAAGTCTCTTTTTATCCCTTTATCATTACTTCTCTCCAACAGTTACTGTTTGTTTTTTGTTTGTTTGTGTGTGTGTGTGTGTGTGTGTTTTGTTTGTTTTTTTTTTTGAGACGGAGTCTCGCTCTGTCACACAGTCTGGAGTGCAGTGGTGCGGCGTGATCTCCACTCACTGCAACCTCCACCTCCTGGTTCAAGTGATTCTCCTGCCTCAGCCTCCCAAGTAAGTGGGACTACAGGTGTGTGCCACCTCGCCCAACTAATATTTGTACTTTTAGTAGAGACGGGGTTTCACCATGTTGGCCAGGATGGTCTCAATCTCCTGACCTCATGATCCGCCCGTCTTGGCCTTCCAAAGTGCTGGGATTACAGGCGTGAGCCACCGCGCCCGGCCCCAACAGTTACTATTATTCTAATTCATAACCCATGCATTAGCTTTTACCAATTTCTGTATTTATAGAGATGGAAATATATATTATATACCCTTTGGTGTCTGACTTCTTTTGCTTGACCTTGTATTTGTGAAATTCATCTATGTTGCTGCCTACAGTTGCAGTTTATTCTTTTTCAGTGCTGCATAGATTTTTTTATTGTGAATATAATGCAATTTTTAAATTTATTCTAAGACTGCTAATGGGCAATTGGATAGATTTCAGTTTGCAGCTATTGTGAATAGTGTTGCTTTTGATCATCCTAGTACATGTCTTTTGATGAATATATGTACACTGTTCTATTTCTAGGGATGGAATTGCTGGGGGAAATCATCATTTTTAACAAGCAATTCAGGAAATGCTGACTCATGCTGACATTTAAGGACCACACAAATAGACAAACAAGTAAGTTACCATCTACGAAGATTATTAATCAGGCTTGGCTTACACATCAATACAGGAGATGTAAATTGTGTCCCCAAAACTCTTACAGTCTTATTGAGAAAACAAAACTTAGACTCACTAAGTATATATTGAAGAAAACATTGTATACAAAATAACTCAGAGAGCCAATCCAAATATTCTAGTTTAGAACAACATACACGTATATAGAACAAAGTTGCAAATTAGCTTCCTATAGGAAAGACACTCATTATGTTTTGTTTACTTTGGCATAAATAATGGTGGTTTTTTGTTTGTTTGTTTGTTTGTTTGTTTGAGAGCGGGTCTTCCTCTGTCACCCAGGCTGGAGTGCAGCAGAGCGATCACAGCTCACTGAAACCTCAACCTCCCAGGCTCAAGCCGTCCATCCACTGCAGCACCCACCCAGCCCCCTCCCCAAGTAGCTGGAACTATAGGCGCATGACACCATGCCTGACCAATTTTTCTACATTTGTAGAGGTGGTGCTTTGCCATTTTGCTAAGGCTGGTCTCAAACTCCTGGGCTGAAGAAATTCACCCGCCTTGGCCTCCCCAAGTGCTGGGATTACAGGCATGAAACACCGCACCCAACGATGTTTCAAAATCAAATGATGTAACTTAAAGTCTGTGTTTTTTGTGTCTCTTGAAAAATTAAGCTCTGGTAACACTGGGTCCTCATTCCTGAATGGCAGTAATTGGCTGGAGCTGAGCAACAGCTGTCTCTTTAGATGGGACATGTGGTCTCCAGGGCACCAGACCCACACCAATCCCTGTTGCCTTACACTGACCTCCTTCCCTCATTAGCTGCTTGATTCTTGTGGGCATTTGGCTTTCTAGTCCCTGGTCTAGGGAATTACATTTTTTAAACATTTTCCCATACAATAGTCAAGTCCTCACAAGAACCCTGCAGGTCCTCCAGGGTCTAGTAAGATTATGTCCATTCAGGGACTGAGGAAATTGAGGCTTCAAGAGTGATTGAACAAAGTGGCATAACTAGTACATGGCAGTTTTCTATTTCCTAACCCAGAGGGCTATTTTGAGAAGTGTTTTTAAATCCTATGTGTGCTTTTTTTATGTTAAGTATCAACTGAAATAAATCAAGATAGGTGCCGCAAGATGTTCATAATAATGTTCACAGAATTTTTTCTTTTTTTGAGGTATCAGTAAGGGAAAAAGCTCTGTGGACTAAAGTGGTCACAGACACATTTCCCCCAAGGATGCAGGATTTCACCTGAGCTGTGACAGATGACCGGAAAGAGGGGGAGGGCGATAGCATTCCGAACAGGGGCTCAGCTGGAGCAAAGACAAGGAATGAGAAATAGGCAGGTCTGAGGTGGAGATGCACAAGATAGAGGCTCAGCGGTGTAGTGGGAACTGAGTCTCCTTTCAGTTGCTGGCTGTGTTGCCTTGGGCAAAGGGCCCCACCTTGTTGACTCTCTGGGTTGTTTTAAAGGTAAATCCCTCCCTAGGTTTCGAGAGGACTAAAGGAAACGATGTGTGCTAAGTTCGTTGTAGTTTATTCATCCTTATTAGGACGAACAGCACAGTACTGACTGGCAACCACATAAGAAATGATAGCTATTGTGCTCTTAATATCACAGTGTTGATGGCTGGCTTGCCAGAGGTTGGCAGCACAATGAGGAGAAGAACTGAGTAACTCCCCAGGGAATCTGATCTTGAAGCAAGATCTTCATCCATATGCCGTACCCCTCAACCCTACTCAAACCTCACTGCTCCTTAACTGTAGGTGGCAGTTGTTTTATCTGAACTCTGTTCCCCAATATTACTCTTTAGTTTGCTCTTGAAGTCACTGTTAAGAAGCATCATCCATTGGGTAAAATATATTAAGACAAAATCTTCCTTCAGAGGCACCCACTTTGGAGCTAGCCCTGTCATGAGTCTGGTAGGCTTTGACGCTTAGGAAGGGAGGTCATGTGATATAGTGGAATTAGAGTGGACTCCAAGATCTGACATAGGTTTGATTTCATGAACATCTCGCTGTGTAGCCTGGGTGAGCCATTGAACCTCTCCAGGTGGCAATTTTTGTTGTCTACAAAATGAGAAAAATAATACCAACCACTCAGAGTGACTGTGAAGATTCAAGATAAATATATAAAATGGCTGTCACATAGCAGGTGTCCAGCTCATTGTCATTATTGTTGATCCAGTGTAAGATCTGTATCCGAAGAGTATATGAATTAATTCATACTTAATTTTCTGGGACCTTCCCCAGGCACAGGCACAACATTGTAAATACACTAAGGGCTCAATCATATCAGCTGACTTTCTAGTCTCAGCTGTGTTGCTAAAAAAGCTGTGTGACCATAAGCAAGTCCCCTAAATCATTTAGGTCTCAATTTCTACATCCATGGAATCAGGGAGGGACCCTGTATAAACTCTAGCATTAACATTTGTAAAAGGCTACATGTAACACAAAAGGAATAGTAATTTTTTTACATTTTATTTTATTTTATTTATTTATTTATTTAGAGACAAAGTCTCACTCTGTCGCCCAGGCTGGAATGCATTGGCATGATCTCAGCTCACTGCAACCTCCATCTCCCAGGTTCAAGCAATTCTCCTGCCTCAGCCTCTCAAGTAGCTGGGATTACAGGCGCCCGCCGCTATGCCAGCTAATTTTTTTGTATTTTTAGTGGAGATGGGGTTTCACTGTGTTGGCCAGGCTGGTCTCGAACTCCTGATCTCATGATTCACCCATCTCGGCCTCCCAAAGTGCTGGGATTATAGGTGTGAGCCACCACGCCAGGACAATAGTAAAATTTTAAAAGAAACTATTTTAGGCCAGGCACAGCAGCTCACTCCTGTAATCCCAGCACTTGGGGAAGCCACGGTGGGTCAATCACTTGAGCCCAGGAATCCAAGACCAGCCTGGGTAACATGACAAAATCCTGTCTCCACAAAAAAAATACAAAAGTTAGCTGGGCATGATGGCACATGCCTGTGGTCCCAGCTACTCGGGAGGCTGAGAGGGGAGGATCATCTGAGCCCAGAAGGCAGAGGTTGCAGTGAGCTGAGATGCCACTGCACCCCAGCCTGGGTGACAGAACAAGACCCTGTCTCAAAGGGGAAAAAAAAACCAAAAACAAAAACTATTTTACCAATAGGAAGTCCAGAGCAGTAAGGAGGTTGCAGGATTGTTTCCAAGACTCAGCAATGTCGCTGAGGAGGTCGGTGTTTTTCCTGTCTCATCTCTGCCATCTTTTGTATTAATGACAAAAAGCAACTACAGCTGCAACCATCATGCTTTTCCCCAAGCATATCCAAAGGCCGTAAGGAAGGGCAGTTTCTCCTCATGCATTTTTTGTATCAGGGATAAAAGGGTTTTTTCCTTCCAGGATTTCTCTTGAGCTCACTGGCCACAGTTTCACCACCTGGATAAAGAAATGGAATCACCATGATTGATTTAGACCAAGGTGTCTAAAACTTGGTACTATTGACATTTTGGACAAGGTAATTCTTTATTGTGGGGAGTGCCTTATGTATTATATGAAGCATCCCCGGCCTCTATCCACTAGATGCCAGTGGCAACCCCTTTGATAATAAAAAAAAAAAAAAAATGATAATTGTAAAGTCTCCGATATTGTCTAGTATCCCTGATACGGCAGAATGGCCCCAGTTGAACTCTGTATAAACTCTAGCATTAACATTTTTAAAAGGCTACATGTTGAAAACCACTAATTTATACTAATCAGCACTTAATCCTCCCTGGAGATGGAGAAGGATAACCTTCCCAAAACACATAGCAAAATTAATGACTGACATCATTAGGGTCCTGCCAGCAAGGAATAAAGCAGAGGGCTTGAGAGGAACAGAGAAGGTGACACTTGGTTCTGTGTGATACAAGTGAGGAATTGGTAAAACAACTAGAGGTACCCACTCTTCCAGCAATATGATTTCAGATAAGAGAACTGATAGCTAGTTCCAAATGTTGGTGGCACCAGCCTATGGAAGGAAAGGAGAATAGAATGAACACTTGCTGAGGATCTCCAGTTACCCATCCTTTGCCGGATTCTTTATATGAATTTTGCTTTTAATTCTGAGACTACCACAGTGAAAAACTAAGCTTGCATCATTTCACTCCTGGAGGCTTTTGTTCAGGGAGCAGGCAGATACTACATTCACTTTTTCTTGTTCCATAGACCCCTTTGGTAGCCTGGAGAAGTAAGCTGGGTCTCGTATTAGAATAATGTTTTTAACTGCATAAAACAGAATATCAGTACTTGTACTTGTTTTGGTATAGTGAAAGGATACAGGTGAGTTTTTTCTCACCAAGGACTTAGGAAGAATGGTTGGAGGGATTCAAGAGGGAATTTGTTTCATATGAGTTTGGACCTTTAAGAAACCCTCCAGTTTATTTGCTTTAATTCTTATTTTTCTTCCCTTTTTTTTTTTTTTAATTGAAACAGGGCCTCACTTCGTCACCCAGGCTGGAGTGCAGTGGCACAATCTTGGCTCACTGCAACCTCTGCCTCCTGGGCTCAAGGGATCCTCCCACCTCAGCCTCCCAAGTAGCTGGGACCACAGGAATGCACCACCACACCCAGCTAATTCTTTGTATTAATATTTTTAGTAGAGATAGGGTTTCACCATGTCACCCAGACTGGTCTGGAGCTCTTGAGCTCAAGCGATCCACCCTCCTCAGCCTCCCAAAGTGCTGGGATTACAGGCGTGAGCCACTGTGTCCAGCTAATTCTTACTTTTCTAACCATAAAATTAATGTAACCTGATTGAAAAACAATGAAAGAATATAGAAAAGTATAGAGTGTTCATATTCCCATCACCCAGAAATAATCACCATTGACATTTTAGTAAGCCCTTCCAAACTTGTGTATTTTTATACATGTATATATATGCACAGGGACATACATAGAGATACACTTTTTTCACTAAAATGGAACACTTCAGAATTATTTGTAACCTGCTCTGTTCCATTTAGCAGTTTAGGAACATTTTTCCGAGTTAGAAACTTTTATTCTAGACTGCAGGCAGCAAAGTATACTCCATAAGCCAAATCAGGTCCTCTGCCTGCTTTAGTAAATAAAGTTTTATCAGAATACGACTATGCTCATTTGTTTGCATATTGTCTGTGACTGCTTTCATATTAAAAACAGGAGAACTCAGTAGTTGTAACTGAGACCGTATGGCCCACAAGTCTAAATTTTTATTATCTGGTCCTTTATAGAAAAAGTCTGGGGACTTATAAGCTAGATCACGGATTTTAAACCTGAGGGTTTATGAATTTGGGTTGGGGGGAGATTACATCTCTATTTTTAGCAATTCTAGCTGAAATTTAACATATCCTTCAAAGTATTAGTATAGACAATAAATCACAGTTGTGTTAGCAGCACCTGTGAATTTGTCTCCACTAAAAATCATAAGTATTATGGTTTATTCTTTATATGAATTTTGCTTTTAATTCTGAGAGTACTACAGTGAAAAACTAAGCTTGCGTCATTTCACTCCCAGAGGGTTATGTCCAGGGAGCAGGCAGATATTACATTCCCTTTTTCTTGTTCCACTTTTTCTTGTTCTTATACCACGGAGAGTTTGTCACAGGTAACTTGATGCATTTATGTTTACCGCTACTTGAAAATTATAATTATTAGACCTGCTGCTAGATCTTTTTATGTTATGCCTTTAAAAAGAAGAATCAGCCGGGCACCGTGACTCACGACTGTAATCCCAACACTTTGGGAGGCCAAGGCAGGACGATCACTTGAGACCAGGAGTTCAAGACCAGCCTGGGCAATATGGCAAAACCTCATCTCTACCAAAAATACAAAAATTAGCCAGGTGTGGTGACACATGCCTGTAGTCCCAGCTACTTGGGACACTGAGGTGGGAGGATGGCTTGAGCCTGGGAGGTTGAGGCTGTAGTGAGCTGTGATTGCACCCCTGCACTCCAGTCAGATCCTGTCTCAAAAACAAACAAACAAAAAATTATTAATACATTAGAAAAAAATTTTATTATTCTGATTATTTCATTTCCATGTATCTGTTTTCTTCACAATCCTGTGTATTCAGTTTTATACCATTAAAAACATTATTCTGAGAAGACATTGATTACATTTCTCCAGATTGCCAATGGGGTCCATGGAAGAAGAAAACGTTAAGAATTTCCAATCTAGATAATTTTTCAAGACTGTCTATTATTTCACTGTTGTTGCTATTTAATCAATCAATACATAGGCTATTTCCAATTTATCATTCCTATTTTAAAATAATTTTTAAAATAATTATT
>NW_012102144.1:3570297-3578162 GCF_000951045.1 Mandrillus leucophaeus | reverse complement strand
TTAGCCAGGATGGTCTCGATCTCCTGACCTCGTGATCCACCCGCCTCGGCCTCCCAAAGTGCTGGGATTACAGGCGTGAGCCACCGCGCCTGGCCGTCTAAGTAAATATTTACTTGGGATAAATTCATTCAACTGAACTGTTGGATCAGTGGTGAGACCCTTTTTTAAGTTCCCTGATACATGTTGCCAAGTTTTTTGTTTTTTGTGTTTTTTTTGAGACAAGGTCTCACTCTGTTGCCCAGGCTCAAGTACGGTAGGGCAATGAGGACTCACTGCAGCCTCAACCTCCCACCTCAGCCTCTTGAGTAGCTTGGACAACAGTCACATGCTACTAACCTGGCTAATTTTTTGTACTTTTAGTAGATGTGGGGTTTTTACCATGTTACCTAGGCTGGTTTTGAACTCCTGAGCTCAAGCAATCCACCTGCCTCAGCTTCCCAAAGTGCTGGAATTACCAAATATTTCATAGTGACAATGAGGATGGTGGTGGTAGTGATGATGCTGACATAAACATGGTACTTACTATATGCCAGACACTGTTGTAAGCATTTTTCATGTAATAACTCATTTAATCTTCTGAGGACACCATAATTATACCCTTTTGCAGATGAGCAGACTGGAACAGAAAAGTAAACTCTCCCAGAGCCACACGGCTACTCAGGAAGGATAGCTTCATAGTCTCTACTCTTCATGAGACACTCTGAAAACCCACTGCGAAGGAAGCTGAGATATGAATGACAGGTAGGAGCTAGCCCTGACAAGACCAGGCCAGGAGAGTATTCCAAGAGAAAGGGAACAAGGAGAGGGGATGGTGTAGCCAGAGCTGATGGGCAAAACCTAGATTGGAGAGATGGGAGAGGAAGCCCAGATCACGGAAGGCTTTGGGAAGCCAGTGATGGGTGCTGAGCCAGGAAGTGGTGGAACCTGACCAGCATCGTGGAAACAGCCCTCTGACTGGTGTGGGGATTATTCCCAGGGAGAGGGCAAGAACAGAAGCAGGGCGTCCCATTGAGAGGCTATTGTGAAGGCCCAGGCTGGGATAGACGTGGGCAGGCCATGCCTTGTCATCAAATTTGTTATATATTTGAATATAGAGCCAAACACTACTTTCATGGTATATCTTCAGCCTTTTCTGATCATGGGATCTTCCTCTACTACCTTTCAAAATATGTTTCTTTCTCAGGGATTTTAAGATTCTTGCTACAAAATACAAAGTGAAATACACATTTTATTTAATTTATTTATTTATTTATTATTATACTTTATGTTCTAGGGTACATGTGCACAACGTGCAGCTTTGTTACATATGTATACATGTGCCATGTTGGTGTGCTGCAACCCATTTTAAACTTGTCTGATAAATTTGATGTCTAGACCATCACTATCCAATAGTAGTATACCACAAGTCACATACGTAACTTTAAGTGTTCTAATCATGACATTAAACAAGTTAAAAGATACAGGTGAAATTAATTTTAATAACATATTTTATCACTAAATATTAGTTAAATATATGACCCAATATAGTATCACTTCAATATGTAATCAACATTTAAAATTAGTAGTGAAATATTTTACATTCTTTCTTCATACCAAGCTTGAAAATTCTGGTATGTAGCCAGGCGCGGTGGCTCATGCCTGTAATACCAGCACTTTGGGAGGCTGAGGCAGGTGGATCACCTGAGGTCAGGAGTTCAAGACCAGCCTGGCCAGCATGGCGGAACCCTGTCTCTACCAAAAACACAAAAATTAGCCGGGCGTGGTGGCGTGCGCCTGTAATCCCAGCTACCCAGGAGGTTGAGCCAGGAGAATCACTGGAACCCAGGGTGCAGGGGCTGCAGTGAGCCAAGATTGTGCCACTATACTCTAGCCTTGGCGACAGAGCAAGACTCTGTCTCAAAAAAAAAAAAAAAAAAAAAAAATTGTGGTGTGTATTTTACCCTCACAGCAAATCTCAATTTTCCTTGAGAGCTTGTAGTATTTTGTCTACAAAATACAAAGTGAAATACATATTTTAAATTCATCTGATAAATTTGTTCTGTCGGGAACATGACCATTCCACAGAAATATAATTTGTCACATATGTCATTTTAAATGTGCTAGTAGCGACTTTAAAAAGAAACAGGACCAGCCATATTTCATGTGCTCAATAGCTGCATATGTCAAGCAACTACTACATTGTACAGCATAGCTCTAGAACACTCAATTCATTCAAAATAATAACAAAAACCTAAACCATCTAGAAATCATTCTAACAAGCAATGTATGGAAGCTATATATATTTTTAAAATGGGAAGATTGCATGAGACCAGAGTTCGAGACCAGCCTGGGCAATATAGCGAGACTCCATCTCTACAATAAAAAAATTCTTAAAAAGTAGCCAGTCTTGGTGGTGCACACCTGTAGTCCTAGGTGCTCAGGAGGCTGAGGCAGGAGGATGGCTTGAGCCCAAGAGTTCAAGGTTTCAGTGAGCTATAAGGCAAATTTATAAGGACTTCAGACAGATTAGTGATAACCTGGGGCTAAGAGTGATGGAGGAATTGGGGGAGTGCTGCCTAAAGGATAGGGAAATTCTTTTGGAGGTGATGATATTGTTATAAAACTCATGTAATAATGATTGCACAACTCTGTGAATATACTAAAAACCATTTGATTGTTTTCTTTAAGTGGGTGAATTATATAATACATGAATTATATCTGAACAAAGCTTTTCAAAAAGAACCCACATATTTAATAATCTAAGACAAGATCATGAGTCATGAAGACTGATAACAGAATGTACCTGATAATAGAAAGCCTATGAGACAGGAATTCAGAATCCCTATGACCATATGAGCTACTTGTCCCTTATCTATAAACAGTACCTATACTACCTACTTAACCACACAGTTAATTGGTATGATCACATAATAACTTAATCTTTCAAGTAAAAATGTATTGGTTACCTACTGTGCACCAGGCATTGTTCTAGGTGCTGCGATGTGGACACAATAGTGAACAAAACAAGTGTATATTATGCTCTCAGGAAGTCTTTCCTAGTATAGGCAATGGGCAAAAAATAACTAAACCAATACTTGTCATGATTCTTTTGGGTATGACACCAAAAGCACAGGCAACAAAAGCAAAAATAAATAAGTGGGACTACATCAAACCCAAAAGCTTCTACACAGTAAAGCAAGCAATCAACAAAATGAAGAGGCAGCCTACAAAGTGAGAGAAAATATTTGCAAACCACGTATCAGATACGGGGTTAATATCCAAAATATATCCAGGAACGTATACAACTCAATAGCAACAACAACAACAACAAAAAACCCACAACCCAATTAAACAGTGGGCAATTGAATAGGTACTTTTCCAAGGAAGACATACAAATGGCCAATAGGTATATGAAAAAAATGTTCAACATCACTAATAATCAGGGAAAGGCAAATCAAAACCACAATGAAATATCACATCATACCTGTTAGGGTGACTATTGTCAAACAAAAATAAGAAATAAGTGTTGGCAAAGGTGTGGAGAAAAGAGAACTCTATACACTGTTGGTGGGAATGTAAATTGATACAGCCATTATGGAAAACAGTATGAAGTTCCTCAAAATATTAAAAACAGGACTACCATATGATCCAGCAATTTCACTATTGGGTGTATAACCAAAAGAAATGAAATCAATATATCAAACAGACGCCTGCACCTTTGTGTTTATTGAAGCATTATTTATAGTAGCCAAGATACAGAAAAAAAAATCTAAGCATTCACTGAAAGATGAATGGATAATAAAAATGTGGTATATATACACAATGGAATATTACTCAGCCTTAAAAAAGGAAACCCTGCCATTTGCAACACCGTAGATGAACTTGAAGGACATTATGTTAAGTGAAATAAGACACAGAAAGACAAATACTGTATGATCTCACTTATATGTGGAATCGTTAAAAAGTCAAACTCATAGGCCAGGCACAGTGGATCATGTCTGTAATCCCAGCACTTTAGGAGGCCAAGGAGGAAGGATTGCTTGAGGCCAAGAGTTCAAGATCAGCCTGGGTAACATAGCAAGACTTCATCTCTACATTTTTGTTTTTTAAATTAGCGGGCCATGGTGCTGCATGCCTACAGTCCTAGCTACTCAGGGGGCTGAGGCAGGAGGATTACTTGGGCCCAGAAGTTCAAGGTTGCAGTGAGCTATGATCATGCCACTGAACTCCAGCTTGGGTGACAGAATGAGATGCTGTCTCTTAAAAAAAAAAAAAAAAAGTCAAACTCGTAGAAGTAGAGAATAGAACTGTGATTGTCAGGGGCTGAAAGGGGATGAAAATGGGGAGATGTTGGCCAAAGAGTCCAAACTTTCAGTTATAAGATGAATAAGTTCTGAGGATCTAATGTATAGCTTGCTGACTATAGTTAATAATACTGTTTTATAATACTGTATTATAATACTGTATTATTTACTTGAAATTTGCTGGGAGAGCAGATCTTAAGTATCCTTATCATACACAACACACCCAAGATGGTAACTTGCATGGTAATGAATGTGTTAATTCACTTGATTGGACTAATCATTCCACAATGTATATGTATATCAAATCATCACACTGTATACTTTGAATATATGCCATTTTTGTCATTTATACCTTAATAAAGCTGAAAAACAAATATATTGGATGATGATAAGATGATAAATTAAAAGTAAAGCTATGTAAGAGGTGAGAGAAGAATGGCTGGGGACAGTATTATATACACATAATGCCACATGATACATGGGGTGCTATTCAGAGAAGACCTCAGTGATTAGGTGGCATTTGCATGATTTGAGAAAAATACATCAGCAGGCTTTATAAGTTGCAAAATATTAAGGAATATTTATTGTTACTGCCATGAATGATATTAGCATACCTCTGCACACTCTGAAAGACATAAATATAAATTTCAGATTTCTCCTTCCTCCACAAATATATCTATTGTGGACTCAATTGTATTTCCCCAAAATTCATAGGTTGAAGCGCTAACCCTCAGTGGGTCTCTGCAAGAGGTGGAGAGGATTCAGCCCTGTTCTGCTGATGCCAAAGCTCTTACCTGTTTTCTTATTACTGTTGACATTTACTTATATTTCCTTTCCATATTTTTCTAAGCATATATATGACGTGTAATATAACATTAAACTTGTAATATATATATTTATGACTTGCCATTTAAAAATAACATTGCATCATAAATAATTTCAAAGGCCCTTTTGTAGTTTTATAATATATATATGACATACATTTCTTATTGAAATCGATTCTAGTTCGTTATTTGTTGTTACTTTTATTTGGAATGAAATCTACCTTATCCACTGCATTTTCTAGCTAGTTATTGCTGGTATGCAAAATGCTACCAATTTTTATTTACATCGTATCCCAGCAATTTACTGACCTATCATATAGGTTAGTAAGAACTTCGTCTCTTTCTTTCAATACTATTTCTCATATTTTTATTTCATATATTATTGGTATTAGCCAGAGCATCCAGAACAATCTTAAATCTAATTTTAATGGGAATATGTTTTGCTATTCAACATTGTTTGCTGCTGATATGAGATAAATGTTCTTCGCACACTGAGGAAATAGACTACTCTTCATGTTTTTTCTAAGAAATTTTTATTAGATATGAACTTGATAATATTAGGTGCCTTTTCTACATTTATTAAACACTAATTTTTATATTAAACCTTCTGAAGTATCACATGTATAAAACTTACTTGAAATGTCAGTGTTTGAAATACTAACATAATCTGTACTTGGTCATCAAAAATGATTATTATAACATTAAATTTTATTTGATAATGTCTGACCTTATCTTACTCTGGAAAAGCTTATGTAGTAAAGATAGGAATTATTTGTGATGGTCTGAGACCTCACTGGTTTGGCCTTGGAAGCTACTTTAGAGATAGTTTTTTAACAAATAGTTCAATTTTCATCCATGATTATTTGGTAGTTTTATGTTCTCACAAAATATCATCCATTTCTTTCAAATCCTCAAACGCATTAATAGAGGACATCTGTTTTTCCTTGCTGTTTTTCATTTGGAATTTCTTTTATTCTGTTTTCCCTCTTTTTCCGGTTAAAAATTTTACCCAGGTTTACCCTGACAAATCGTGAGATTTGTCTATTTTACTGTTTTTCTTTTAAAACTTATCTAATTATTTATCAATTAAATGTTCTTTTCAAATCCACTAACTTTTGCTCAATATTTATTATTTTTCCTTGTGCTTTCAAAGCCTATGTTTTATCACTTTGATAAGTTCTGTGTTGAACATTCACTTCATTTATTTTTGTACTTCCTTAAGCCAATGATTTTGCTCAGTTTGGTTTTGCTGGTTTTCTGAAAATATTCTTTTTACATTAATTTCTAAATTGTCAGAAATCATACTTTTTATTTCTCTTTTGACTCAATATTTTTGGGGAAAGTTTGTTTGTTTGTTTTGAGATAAGGTCTCACTCTGTCACCCACGTTGGAGTGCAGTGATGCGATCTCGGCTCATTGCAACCTCCACCTCCCTGGCTCAAGCAATCCTCCCACCTCAGCCTCTCAAGTAGCTGGGACCACAGGCGGACCCATGCCTGGCTAATATTTTTGGTAGAGGCAGGGTTTCACCATGTTCCCCAGGCTGATCTCAAACTCCTAAGTTCAAGCGATCCACTGGCTTGTCCTCCCAAAGTGCTGGGATTACAGTTATGAGCCCCATCACACTTGGACCTACTTTTATTTATTTCTAAAATTTCTTTCTTTTTCTTTCTTTCTTTCTCTTTCTTTCTTTCTTTCTTTCTTTCTTTCTTTCTTTCTTTCTTTCTTTCCTTTTTCTTTCTTTCTTTCTCTTTCTTTCTTTCTTTCTTTCTTTCTTTCTTTCTTTCTTTCTTTCTTTCCTTTCTTTCACTTGGACCTATTTTTATTTATTTCTAAAATTTATTCCTTCCTTCCTTCCTTTCTTCCTCTCTTCCTCTCTTTCTTTCTTTTTTTTTTTTTGAGTCAGGGTCTCACTCTGTCACGAAGGCTAGAATGCAGTGGTGTGATCACAGCTCACTGCAGCTTTGACCTCTTGCACTCAAGCAATCCTCCCACCTCAGCCTCCCAAGTAGCTGGGATTATAGACACACACCACAAGACCTGGCTAGTTTTTGTTTGTTTGTTTCTTTGTTTTTTTAATTTAGAGCTAGGGTTTCACTATGTTGCTCAGGCTGGTCTCACACTCCTGGGCTCAAGCAATTCTCCCACCTTGGCCTCCTAAACTGCTGGGACTACAGGCATGAGCCACTGTGCCCAGCCTAAAATTTCTTTCTTACACTTTTGTTATTCACTTCTAATTTTATTGCACTATCTTCAGGACATTTGATCTGTATTTTCATTTGGGGAAGTTATTTTCTCACTGTGCTAACATATAGTCAATTTTTATAAAAATTAATGGGTGCCCAAGAAGAGGATATAGTTTCTAGATAAAAAATATACATATTAAATCTTATTATTCAAATTTTCTCGTTTCTCTATTTTTTACCTACCAGATTTGTAAAAGTATATGAAAAATGTTTCAGAAGCTCCCACAATTACCTTTTATCCATTCTTCCTTTTTATCTGGCTCTTTGATAAACAATGCATGTACATTACTGACTATTCTACCTTTGGTGTGAATTTTAACTTTTATCAGTATAACATTTCCTCTTTTGTCTCATTAATGCTTTTTCTGCCTCAGATTCTACACTGTCAGAAAATAATTTTTCCACCTCTGTGTTCTTTTTGTTTGCATTTGCCAGAAAAATCTTACTCATTCTTTTATGTCTAACCTTTTCCGGTTAATTTCCTTGGGCGGTGTGGGGGGCAGCGGTAGGTG
>NW_012102144.1:3565677-3570247 GCF_000951045.1 Mandrillus leucophaeus | reverse complement strand
GGGGCGGCATTTTGTAACCAACATGCTATATTTTGTTTCTTTTCTTTTAACTGGTGTCAGTTACTAGCAAAGAAAGTGTGTTTTAATTTCTTTTGAGGGAGCAGGCTTCACTGTTTCATGAGTACTGCAACTTGCTTTCCTAATACTGCACCATTTGACTTAGTGAAAATTCTTCTGATGCTGTACATCAGATTGTCTGTCAGGGCTGGTTTCTATATTTTTCTTAGTTCTCATAAGTATTTGAGTGTAAGTTGGCAGATACTGTGTCAGGGCCTGCAAGCAGTTGCCATTTTAAATTAGGCCAAGTTTTCATGCTTCATAACTTAACAAAAGAAACAAGTTGCTGCTGGAAGTAAACTCTAATCATGTGTTCATCTTTGTGTCACTTACTAGATTCAATTTCCACCCAAGTGAGCCTGATGTAGAACTAATACTAATTCAGTTCTGTTTCACAGGTATTTATGGGCCTGCCAAGCACTGGGCTAGCTTTCATTTATTGATTCACTTCACAAAAATGTCCTGAGCACTTACTTGTGCTAGGCACTGTTCTGCACCCTGGAGATAAAGTGGTGAACAAAACAGCGTTTGTATCCTTGAGGAGAATACAGTACATTGTAGTACCAAAAAAAAAGAAAAGAAAAAAGAAAAAAAAAGCAATTTAAAATAAATATATAATTCTGTATATGTGCCATATGCAAAAATAAAGCCTAGTTAGAGAACAGAGAATGATGAGAAGAGGTGGTGGCTGTTTTAGATGGCCAGGGGAGTGACGTTGGAGCCGAGACCTGAAAGAAGTAACGGAGCTGCCACGGGAGATCTGGGGCAAAAAGCTCCAGGCAGAGGGAGCAGTACTATGACCAAGGTCCTAAGACAAGAACAGGCTGCGGTCGGGAGTGAACTGTGATAATGTTCCTCTGTGTCACTCAATCAAGATTGAAAGCCCTGCACAGAAGTAGCACGGGTTCACGTGCTCCCACCCTGGCATCCAGGCACAATGAAGAGGAACAACCTGTCATCTCCCTCTGACTTTTGTAATAAAAGAGGGAGCACATGCAATCGGTGACTCCTCCTAAATTAGAACAGGAGTTAGCTGCTAAATAAATACAGTTCATTCCTTTGGCTGCTCAGCATACCTTTCCATACGTATATATTTTTTTAAAGTTTCCAGTTAACATTTTGCCACCAAATCTCATCTCGATTTCATCCACTTCCCAGAAGAAGGCAACACAAAATCTCTTTGGTTCCTGTATCCAACCCAAAGTCTGGGATTTCTGCATGAGAGCTGTTCTTCTAATTCTTTTGGATCCCATCTCAATATTATAAGCCCTGTGGACTCGACTGTAAACTTAACCACAATAACACACCCTATATAAAAATAGTGTGAGGAAGAAGGAGAAGGGAAATCAACAAACACACATAAATATGCATGCATTCTATTTAAAATATATATATATAAGTAAACACAAAATATTAAAATATTTTAAATGGTTTCTATTCTAAAATGTTTTAAATTATCTCTTAAATTTAAAAGGCAAAATATAAATTAAAACTGACACCTATCAAAATTTTAAATCAAATTTTTTAAATAAAGCTGCATTTTAAATTTAATTATCCACAGCTCTGGGTATGAACTGCTGCTTGCGATAAATTTAATTAAAAGAAGTTACAACAAGAACAAAAACAAAAAGGTCTAAGTTTAGCTACTTCATCTTTTAAAGGATTTAAAATATTTTTGATGTAAAAAAAATTTTTAGGTCACAAAAAACAACATGTGAAACACACCACAAAAAAAGGCATTCCAATATGCAAGGAAATTACATCAAGGAAACAAAATCCTTTATATGACTGGAATTTTCCAAAGTAACCCAACTATTTCATATTTCCATAGGCAATGCATGGGTGTTCCAGTTTCTCTACATCCTTCTCAGCACTTGTTATTGTGTATTTTTTATTACAGCCACTCTAGTGAGCATGAAGTAGCATCTTATGGTGATGTTAATTTACATTTTCCTAATGTCTAATGATATTACCACCTTTTCATGTGCTTATTGCTCATCAGTATATTTTCTTTGGTGAAATATCTATTCAGATCTTTTGGTCATTATTTAATTGGGTTAATACTGAGTTGTAAGGACACAACCCCTTTATCAGATAGATAATTTGCAAATATTGTCTTTCACTGTGTGGCTCATCGTTTCACTTTACAGTGTCATTTGAAGTGTATAAATTTTTAATTTTGATAAAGTCCAATTCATCCTATTTTTTTATGTGCTTTTTTCTGTGCTTTTGGTATCCTAAGCTTTTTAATTTATGTTCAAGGAAGACAACATAATTTTGCCTTAAAAATATATAATAGATACAGTTTTCTTACCTTTCCATCATTTTTTAATAAGCCTCACATTAAGGTGACAATACTCTTCTCCTAATCTAGTGTCTGCTTTGCAAGGGAAAAATAAATCACTGCGGAAAGCGTTTTGCTATCAGTGCAGACTAAGCGCAAGGTCATTGAGTTTCTCCATTGAGTTTTTGCCTGTGTATCATGCATTGTCTGTCCACATCTTTCATCTGACTTCATGGGTAACTTTGCACCACTGGCTTAGTCCTGTAGCACAGGAAAATCCTCCATTTAGAAAGCAAAGATCACACTTGATATGTTCAGCCTCACTGAACCTAAAATAAGACAAAGGGAGATGAAAGACAGTACTATTTAGAGCTCACTTGTGAAGTCAAATAGTCTTTGAGTTCCTGCTCTGCCACTTACTACTGACGATGAGACCTTGACCAAGTTATTTACTGTCTCTAGACCACACGTAGTCCTTTCATAGGTGGGAACAGTTATAGTTAGGCTAGGCTAGCCCTGCACATACTATGCCTTCCATAAATGTCAGTCATTGTTGTTATTGTAATTATTATTGCTGTCACTAATATTTAACTGAGACAGGCAAGAAAGAACCCTCAATTGTCAGCTTTCAGAAAGTTCTTTTCAATCTAGATTTTTTTTTTTTTTTTTTTGAGATCGAGTCTCGCTCTTATTGCCCAGGTTGGAGGGCAGTGGCATGATCTCGGCTCACTGCAACCTCTGCTTCCCAGGTCCAAGTGATTCTCATGCCTCAGCCTCCCCAGTAGCTGGGATTATAGGCGTCCACCACCACGCCCGGCTAATTTTTTAAATTTTTAGTAGAGACAGGGTTTCACCGTGTTAGCCAGGATGATCTCAATCTCCTGATCTCGTGATCCGCCGGCCTCAGCCTCCCAAAGTGCTGGGATTACAGGCGTGAGCCACTGCGCCTGGCCTTCGATCTAGATTTTAAAGATGCACAGCTCATGACTGAATCCCAGCACTTTGGGGGACCGAGGTGGGAGGATCGCTGAAGCCCAGGAGTTCAAGACGAGCCTGGGCAACATAGGGAGAACCCTCTATCCCTACAAAATTTTTTTTAAAACTTAGCTAGGAGCGGCAGCGCATCTCTGTGGTCCCAGCTACTTGGGAGGATGAAGCAGGAGGATCCCTCGGGCCCAGGATATCAAAGTTGCAGTGAGCCGTGATTGCGCCACTGCACTCCAGCCTCCGTGACAGAGTGAGAACCTGTCCCAAAAAAAGAAAAAAGGAAGAAAAAAAGATACGTAGGAAATCAGAGATATTTCTTGCTACTCAAAATGTGGTCTGAGGATCAGCAGCACCAACATCACTTGAAAGTTTGTTAGAACTGCAGAATTTCAGACTCCATCCACCTTACTGAACTAGCACCTGCATTTTAACAAGATGTCCAGATGATTTTTGTGTGCACATTCCAGCTGGTGAAACCCTAGAATCTCTCTAGTGTGGTAGGTGGAGAGGTTGTGAACGCTCTGGCCTACTCCTTTACCTCCTTAAACTCCACCCACCATTCCCACCATTCAAGTACTAAACAACCCTCCCTTCATTCTGCTAACGTTCTTCAAGGAGCTGGTGCTTTGGCTTGTGGCTTCCTTCATGCGAGCAAAGGCAGCTAGGGAGAGTCCTGTGTTATCTGAGAGGCACTATTACAGTTCATCAGCATTTAATCAGGAGGCTCTGTCATGAGTGGGTTTGCTGTACTCTTTCAAGAAAAAGACAGCAAACAATTAGCACAGAAAAGATATGGATAGATACATAGAAGTAGAAGGATTTGATTTTCCCCTCCCCAGAAGCCAATTACAAGCTGACAAAACCAGCTATCAAAGCTTGCAGTTAATCTTTTAGAGCCAACATCTGCTGAAACTGCTTCAATGCAGTGTGGCCCTTCTGATGGGCATTTGTGGATTGGAGCTCTTCCCAAAGTCATAGGCTTTTCCTGAGAAAAAGTCATCTTTTCCAGTATGAATTAATAGAATGTATTAGACTTGGAGCTTGCTTGACTGCTAACTCATCTGTCCCCAAATCTTTGAAAAGCAGTGCCTCCAAATGGAAAACACAAGTTCTCTCTCTCATTTTTTGATTTAGCAGCCCTAGGAAAAAGTGTGAGAAAAGTCACACCGGAAAATCACACATCTGAGATTCTGTTTGACTGAAGTAGAAAGTGAGATTTGCTAGGAACTTCTTGGATCAAAG
>NW_012102144.1:3556078-3565277 GCF_000951045.1 Mandrillus leucophaeus | reverse complement strand
CCACCACACCCAGCTAATTTTTTTGTATTTTTAGTAGACTCGGGGGTTTCACCGTGTTAGCCAGGATGGTCTCGATCTCCTGACCTTGTGATCCGCCTGCCTCTCGGCCTCCCAAAGTACTGGAATTATAGGCGTGAGCCACTGCGCCTGGCCAAAAATTAAAATTTTAAAAAATTAGTCGGGGCCAGGCACGGTGGCTCACACCTGTAATCGTAGCACTTTGGGAGGCTGAGGCTAGCGGATTACTTGAGGTCAGGAGTTCAAGACCAGCCTGGGCAATGTGGTGAAACTCTGTCTCTACAAAAAATACAAAAATTAGCTGGTCATGGTGATGCATACCTGTAGTCCCAGCTACTAGCAGGGCTGAGGTGGGAAGATCACTTGAACCTGGGAGGTTGAGGCTGAAGTGAGCCAAGATTGCACCACTGCACTCCAGCCTCGGTAGCAAAGTGAGACCCTGTCTCAAAAAAAAAAATTAGCCGAACATGGTGGTGTGCACCTGTAGTCCCAGCTACTTGAGTACTGAGCTACTGAGTCCAGCAGTTCAAGGCTGCAGTGAGCTATGATCATACTACTGCACTGCAGCCTAGGTGATAGAGAAAGACCCTGTCTCTATAAAAACAAAAACAAAACCCTGAAAACACAGCAAGGAAAACTATTATAACCATAGGCATTGCATGCAAAGGCTTTGGGGGACAAGATGACATCTAAGTTGAATCTTGCAGGACAAATGAGTTAGAGGAGAGGAAAAGTGGCCAATAGGACCATTTTTTCTTAATTAACATATAACTCACATACCATAAACATCACCCTTTTAAAGTGTATAGCTCAGTGTTTTTAGTATACTTACAAAGTTGTGCAACCATCATCACTATCTAATTCCACAACGAGCATTCATCACCCCAGAAAGAATCCCGGTAGCATTAGAAGTCACTCCCCATACTCTCCTCTTCCTAGCCCCTGGCAACTAATCTACTTTCTGTAACAAGATAATTTTTAAAACAGAGAAAAAGCAAGCCTGCAAGGTGATGAGGTAAAACTTATTCACAATTAGTAAGAGTAGTTCAAACGTATTCTTTCCCCATTTTAAAATCCAGGGATGGTGAGGCCATCACATCAGAAGACTGGCTGCCGCTGAAAAGAAAGTTTGTTATTCACAGTTCCCAAGAGGAGGGACAGGGTATGTCATGCAGGGCCGGGTCAAGAAGCACCAGGGACAATCAGGAGGGAGAAAGAGGGAAGAAAATGCATGGGCCAGAGCCTTTATTATGGTTTTCACAGGAAGAAATGGGCAAGGCAGGTTAGTCAGATTTAGAACTGAATAGTTTGAATAATTTCAGTGAGCTCAAGACGATAGGAGGTGGTCCCTAATTGTCCTGTACCTGGCCCAGTGTGATTTAGGGCAGGAGGCTACTGTCCCAAACTGCAGGAGCGTAATGAAAGAAGGTGGGTGGGAGGTATGGACACAGGATTGGTTGGTTTGCATATCAAAGGCATACTCTAAAGCAGTTGTTTGCTATCTCTAGGAATTAGCTAATCTTCAGAGAAGCAGTCCCTTCCTGGAATGGAAAGGTCTCCAGATATCAAAGCACCATAAAATGTGCAAAATAAAAAACACGATTAATACGCACCAGCCAACATCATCAGCCGGGATATATATCTTAGGAAATCAGACCAGTGTCTAATACAGAATGTTTTCATCTGTTTTTGCTTCTTCTTTCTAAACTTAACTATGTTTAGCTTCATTTTGAGCAATAAGATCCATGAAATCACAGGGCTGATAGACTTAGTACATTTTCCTTTTTTTTAAATTGAGACAGAGTCTCACTCTGTCGCCCAGGCTGGAGTGCAGTGGCATGATTTTGATTCACTGCCACCTCCGCCTCCTGGGTTCAAGCAATTCTCGTGCCTCAGTCTCCCAGATAGGTGGGATTACAGGTGCGGCACCACCACACCAGGCTAATTTTTAGTATTTTTAGTAGAGACAGGATTTCGCCATATTGGGCAGGCTGGTCCCAAACTTCTGGACTCGAGTGATCTACCCACCTCGGCCTCCCAAAGTGCTGGGATTACAGGCATTGAGGCACCACGCCCAGCTACCTCATATATTTTCTAAGTGCATATTAAAGTAAGTACATAGCAAAATTACCTAAACAGTGTCACACAGCACCCATGTTTTGCATGTCCCAGAATGGGATGCATAGTTCAACTTCTTCATTTTATGGAAGAGAAATTTAAAACCAGAAAGGGCAAGTGACTTGCTCAGGGTCACGTAACTATTTCTGGCAAAAGACGGATTAGAATCCATTACCCTTGATTCCCCATTCCAATGCATATTCTCCTCTGTTGCAATTCAAATTTCATTGGTGTTAACAAAAAGCAAGGCAACCACTTTGAGTCACTCTTACCAGGGACCTGATGTGCTACTCTAATAATTTCATGGTCCAGTCATCTGTTCAGAACTAACAGTGTCATTTGCACAAAAACAAAAGCACCTCTTCTGGTTGTTTATCTGTGTTCTTCATTCTCTACTGCAAGTCACTATAGAGTAGGAAGGAAGGTCTTCTAACTGGATTTCAGATTTCCAGTAACTGATGCATCCCTTGCTCTGAGAACTGGGCCAGGAAAACAGAAGTATAATCCTGTTCTCAACAAAAGTCTAGTTCAATTCATACATGAAAAAGATCAGCATCTAGGCTGGGTGCGGTGACTCATGCCTGGAATCCCAGCACTTTGACAGGCCAAGGCAGCTGGATCACTTGAGGCCAGGGGTTCGGGACCAGCCTGACCAACATGGCGGAACCCCGTCTCTACTAAAAATACCAAAAAAAAACTTAACCGGCTGTGGTAGTGCTGAGCTTGTAATCCCAGCTACCTGGGAGGCTGAGGCACAAGAATCGCTTGAACCCAGGAGGCAGAGGCTGCAGTGTGCCGGATCGCATCACTGCACTCTAGCCTGGGGAACAGAGCAAGACTGTCTCTCAAAAAAAAAAAAAAAAAAGTTAGCATTTAAAGGAAATGCCATGAAAGCCACACTATAGAAGATTTCAAAAAGTACATAAGAGTATAGATACAGGACTTGAAATTTTATGCATAAACGCCCATATATTTTACAAAGCAGGCAAGGAACTTCATTAATATAATGCATGACAAGAAAGCAATCCAGTCCACTTGGCAGGCTTTTCCTTGAGGTATCTGTGGTCTTAATGATGGTGAGAGCTGACACTGAGTCTTCACTTCCCACCAGGCATCTGTCTAGGCCCTCAGTACATGAAGAAGGCGCTATGATTCTCTTCACTTTACAGAAAAGGCTACTGATGTGAAGAGAGATAAAGTAACTTGCCTAATGTCATACTCATAGTGGCAGAACTGGGATTGATACACTGGGATGTCTGACCCCCAGAGCCCAGGTCTTAGCCACACCATGTAAAGGACTCCTTTCCCCACACTGTGTCATCCCTTTTTCAAGAAATCCATGTGCTTTGTGTCTGGGCGCCTAACTCGAATTGAACTGCCTTGAAAATATTGAAATACTAAGATTTAGAACTATTCCTGGCACAGATGCTCAACATGAAACAGCTCCAGGGCCACTAAATAGACTGCAGCTCAGGCAGGCCTGCTGTCGATATTGATCGGTTTCCTTGCTACCCTGTTTTCGTTCTTTCTTATTCAATAGGAAGTTTATTAGGAATTACTAGAAGGCCCTTGGCCCTAGCTCCCTCCACAAATTCAGAATGAAGTTTTGTGTGTCATTTCCTAATGGTATAACTACAAGTCTAATACTATTGCTATATTAAGGGTTTGTTCAGTTTGGTTGGGGGTGGAGACTCGGGGGAGGAACTTTTTTTTTTCTTTTAATGATTTAGAAAATGGTTTTTTCCCCCTTCACCTTCTTTCACCCTTCGAGCTGCAAGTGTTTCCCCCTCAATTAATTCAGGCCACTCTTCAATTCCTAAAACTATTCCATTTCAGCACTAGGAAGAGTATTACCAATGTCTAGCCCAGTGTTCACATTTACTATTAGTATTGTGATATTAATAGTAAAGCTTCATTGCTTATATTTATGATATATAATGTTTTCTTGTTGATGAGGTTTTTTTGTTTGCTTTGTTTTTTTGAGACAGGGTCTCACTCTGTCACCAGGGTGGAGTGCAGTGGCACAATCATGGCTCACTGCTGCCTCACCCTCCTGGGCTCAAGCCATCCTCCCATCTTAGTCTTCTAAGTAGCTGGGACCACAGGTGTGTGCTACCACACACTCGGCTAATTTTTTTTCTTTTTTTTTAAGAGATGAGGTCTCCTTATGTTACCCAGGCTGGTCTCAAACTCCTGAGTTCAAATGATCCTCCCACCTCAGACTCTCAACATGCTAGGATAACAGGTGTGAGCCACCATGCCCAGCCTATGATAGATTTCTTGTTGTGCATTATATTAATGTAATTCTGTGTCACTTTTATAAAATATTATGATACATATACATAAATGTCCAAACCCTGTAACTAAGCTCAATAAATTAGAGTAAATATAAAGTTATCCCTATCAAACATCACTTATCACTTATATTCTGAGGTGATTTTTTTTTTTTTTTTTGAGACAGGGTCTCACTCTGTTGAGGCTGGAGTGCAGTGGCACATTCACAGCTCACTGCATCCTTGACCTCCTGGGTTCAAGTGATCCTCTCACCTCAGTCTTCCGAGTAGCTGGGGCTGTGGTGCATGCCACTGCACCCAGCTCAAATGAGGACACTTTTTTCCTTTTTTTCTTTCTTTTTTTGAGACAGGGTCTTACTCTGTTGCCAAGGCTGGAGTGCAGTGGCACATTCATGGTTCACTGCATCCTTGACCTCCTGGGCTCAAGTGATCCTCCTACCTCAGCCTCCTGAGTAGCTGGGACTATAGGCACATGCTATCATGCCCGGGTATTTTGTTTGTTTTTGGTAGAGACAAGGTCTCCCTATGTTGCCCAAGCTGGCTTGAACTCCCGGGCTCAAGCTATCCACCCATCCCAGCTTCCCAAAGTGCTGAGATTACAGGTGTGAGCCCCTGCACCGGCCTGATTTTTTGAAGGGGAGAGGAAATAATGTTATCTCTAGAATGCTGGAAATTTCCCCAAACCTGGATTATGCCCGTCAGTGAGTGGAAGATGGGAACATTCTCTATCAAGCATGTCGTGGTGAGAAAAAGTAAAGTTTGGAGCTGTTTTTGCTCAACCTCCTTATTGAAAAGACGACGAAACTGAAGCTCAGCGAGCTTAAGTAAGTTAATCAAGGTCACCTGGCTGAATCAAGAACACGCAGGGCCAAAAAGCCAATGTTCCTATGTAGCATGAAAATAGAACCATAGCCCAGAAGGAGCTGCAGCTCAAGAGAGGCCAGTCAGCTCCTGGTTTCTACTGCGGTGGTGTCCAATAAATGTCATTAGCTAATTGAGGTCTGTATTTGTTTCCTGTTGCCTTAACAAATTACCACAGATGTAGTGGCTAAACAACACACATTTATTCTCCTACAGTTCTGGAGTTCGGATGTTGGACATGGGTCTCACTGAGCTACAAAAAGGTATTGGTGGGGCTATGTTCTTTCTGGAGGTTCTGGGAGAGGAGCCTTTGCTCATTTGGGTTGTTGGCAAACTTCAGTTCTTCACAGTTGTAAAACTGAGGTCCTAGTTTTGTTTCAATTTTTTTTTTCCCCCCTGGCTGTAAACTGAGAGCCCTTGCCAGCTTCTAGGGACGATTGCGTTCCTTGGCCTTTAGCCCCATCTTCTATCTTCAAAGCCAGGAATGGCAGATCAAGTCCTTGTCATTCTGCATCTCTCCCACCCTTCTTCCACAGTCCTAGCTTCCTCTGAAAGCTTCCAAGTTTTCTCCCTTTTAAGGACACGTGATTAAATTGGGCCCCTCTGGGTAATTCAGGATAAACTTCTGATCTCAATAGCCTTAACCTTGATCACATCTGCAAAGTCCCTTTTGCCATGACATGCCCATGGGTTCCAGGGACTAGGACATGGGCATCTCTAGGGGTCACTATTTTGCATGCCAACCCAGTCCCTCCAGGACTCTGCCTCTACCCCAAAGAGGAAACAGGTTGGGCCCCCAGCTCTCCAACTAGCTACTCAGCTGTCATAACTAGCCTCCTTCCTTCCTTAATTCCCCCTTTCAATGGAAGTGTATTAACTTCCTCCAAAACACAAGATTAACAATATCACTTCTCCCTTCAAAATACGGGGTGGCTCTTCCTTATCCACGTAATTGAATGTAACTCCTCACCCTGGCCTTCAAGGTTTTTGGGCCTTTGATGATACTTTCAGCCTTCCTTTCACTCAAATCATCACAATTCACTCTTGCAAACTATTTTCTTTTGTCAAAATGAACCACTTGTAACCGTGTGACCAGCTCAAACCAATTAACATTGCTTAAGCTGTTACAGATGGCACAGAGCCAAAATTGCAAGTCATGTCACCCAGACACATGCAATGAAAACTAATTGTTAACACCACCAGCCTGGCAGATCAGCTGCATTGGCATCACCTGGGACTACTTAGCAATGCCTTAAAAGCTTGATCCCCCCACCCCCACCCCACCCCATATAGAGGAGACACACTTAAGCATTGCCTCCTGTCTCCTTGCTCGTCAACTCTCAATAAAGCTTTTTCTTATCGCAAAAGTCAGTGCCGTAAGTACTGGCTTCTGTGTGCATCACCCAGTGAGCCATAAGTATTGGCTTCTGTGTGCATCACCCCATGAGTCAAGTGCTCAGTAACACTCCAAATGCATCAGACACTTTCTCACCTCTGTATTTTTGTCAGCATTATTTTCTCTGCCTGGAGCATCCTTATCCCTTCCTCTCTGCATTTCCAAATCCTAAAGTTTTCCACACTCAACTCAAATGTCACCACTGCTTTGAAACCTTTCCTGTTTTCTCCCACCACCTTAAAGGCTAGAAATACATTTTTCTTCTAATTTCGCAGGGCCCTCATCTGTCCATTTTTATTGACACTAAGCACATTTGGTTATCTGTTAGAACAAATTACACCAACATGTAGTGGCTTAAAACTATAACTAATCATTTTTATATTTCATGATTCTGAGTTAAAACTTAGGTCAGGACAAAACAGGGCTGGCTTATCATTGCTCCATGATTTCTGGAGCCTCAGCTGAGTGGACGTGGGCATCCCTCTTGTCCATTCTTTTTCCAGAGCTTCTCCACATGCTTAGCATGTACTTCCGCATAGCATGGTATCCTCAAGGTAGTGGGCATTTGTACATTGTAGCTCCAGGCTCCAATAGACCAAAATGGAAGCTACCAATCCCTTTAAAGGCAGCCTGGAGCTGACATAGCATCATTTCTGCCTTACTTTACTTCCCAAAGCAGTCACATGACAGCTTTCAAGGGAAGGAGAAGTGGACCCTCACCATTCTACAGGAAGGGTATCAAATAATTTGAGGACATCTCTTAAAGAACAGAAATCATTGTCTAGGTACTTAGATGTATACCTGATCTTTTCTCCAAGGCTGTGAGTTCTGGTGTATGATTTATTTTGTAGCTCCCATGTTGCCTAATGCAGTGCTTTGCCTGTAACAGGTGTGCAGTAATTTTTGTCGTATTAATGAACAAATGTGTTTAATAGATTCTTCTAGCCAAAGGCAGTCACACCTAATTTTAAATTCTGCAGAGTGGAAAAGAAATTGGGGGGCTAGAGGTCACTGGAGAGATTTTGAAAATAGATGACTATGTTCTTTGGAGGGCAGACTATAGGCATGATTCTACAGTCTTTATAATGTGAATTATGTGTAATCAATTTGGAGTTGTATTGAACCAATCTCTATAATTAGATTCCAATGAAGCACCTGCTTTCTGTCAAACTTCAGTTCATGAGTGGGCATATTACTCAGAAACCCTTTTCGCATCGATTTTCAATGCTGCTTAATAGTCTGTTTTGCTGAGTCAATCAAAATTTAAATCTGTAATAACAAAATAAAATACTTGCCATTAAGTTAGTTTTTATCAGCTCTCTGCTCTGAGGTTACATAATATCAGTTTTTTAGAAATTAAAACCCTTGTTTCAATATATAGTGTTCCTTCTGAAATGCCTTTAGCAGCAGCTCTTCCAATTTTAACCATCATTATATCAGGAAAAAATACTACCTTTCTTTCTTGTAATAAGAACATTGAAAAGGTTTTGCAGAAATGAAAAATACACTTAACAATAGTAATACAATAATTATAATAAGACTATTAGTTTTATATAAAGAAAATGATTACAAGGTAGTGTGAAGAGTGAAAAAGCATGAACTTGAAAAAAAGGACTCCTAAATTCAAATCCTAGCTCTTCTACTTCTTAGAAAATTGCCTAATTACTCCGAGCTGCTTGTTCCTCATCTGCAAAACAGAGCTACTAATATCTAACTCACAGGGTTGTTGAAATGATTAAAAGGACAGTGTACATTTCTAGCATGTTGAGAATATTCAGTAAGTGTTAGCTATTATCATTTTTATTGATTAATGGTTACTTAGTAAGGATATTGTCTCTAAAGAAGAGGAGGAGGAGGAAGGAGAGGGGGAGGATAAGGGGGAAGAATACATAAAATTATGAAAGGCAGGTACAGAAGAGCCAGGAGGGGTAAGGGACATATGTGGAAATGCACTGGGGGCATTGGTGGGGATCAGTGACGTCTTCTCAAAGGATGTTGGCCCTGAAGCATTTGATGGAGAAATGGAATATATAAACAGGCAGTGGTGAGACCATACATGACAATAGAATCCTGAGCCACAGTCTTTGTAGCAACTGCCTTGGGAAGCCAAACCACAACCTCTGCAGCAGCCACTTCAGGAAACCAAACCACAATCTATGCAGTCAGGACTTGGTCAATGACTGCCAAAGTCTCTATTTTTTTGTCCCCACTTCCAACTCAAGACCAACCAGAACTGGGCGCGGCGGCCTGTAATCCTAACACTTTGGGAGGCCGAGGCGGGCAGATCACTTGAGATCGGGAGTTTGAGAGCCAGCCTGACCAACATGGAGAAACTCTACTAAAAATACAAAATTAGCCAGGCATGGAGGCGCATGCTTGAATCCCAGCTACCCAGGAGGCTGAGGCAGGAGAATCACTTGAACCCAGGAGGCAGAGGCTGCGGTGAGCCAAGATCATGCCATTGCACTCCAGCCTGGGCAACAAGAGCAAAAACTCTGTCTCAAAAAAAAAA
>NW_012102144.1:3532608-3556028 GCF_000951045.1 Mandrillus leucophaeus | reverse complement strand
AAAAAAAAAAAAAAAAAAAAAAAAAAAAAAAAAAACCGGAAAAAGTCAAATATGCTTTCAAACCAATCACATAAAATGCCCCATTTCTTGTGGGCATGACCCCAGCTGCCCCGTGCCTACAACCTCCAATCAGAGCACACTTGAAGTCTTCGATAAAGACACCCCTGGCAGTCTTTGAGTGTCTGCCAAATGCAAGCGATGGTGGCTGACTCCCTCGTGTATTCATTTCTCAGAGCTGCCATAAGAAGTTACAAGTTTGGTGGCTTAAACAACAGAACTTTATTCTCTCACAGTTCTAGAGACTAGAAGTTTGAAGTCAAGGTGTTGGCAGGACTGTACTCTCTCTGAAGACTCTAGGGGACAATCTGTTCCTTGTCTTTCTCTTAACTTGTAGTGTTGCTGGCAATCAGCATTCCTTGGCTCGTAGATGCATTGCTCCAATATACACCCCATCATTACATGATGTTCTCCGTGTGGGCTTCTGTCTCTGGGTGCCATCCGTCTTATAAGGACACCAGTCACCATGGATTATTATGGGCCCAGCCTACTGCAGTATAATCTCATCTTCACTAATTATATCTGCAAAAACACTGATTCCAAAGAAGATCACATTTGGAGATTCTGGGAAGGACATGAATTTTGAGGGGACACTGTCCAGCCCAGTACACCTTGCTGTAACCAACTCCAAATGAGCAGTTCTGTATTCCCACATGGTTTGTGAGGACAGTGGCAGACAGTTGGCAAGTCAAGGGGGCAGAATAGTGGGGAAATCATAGGTCATGCAGCAGGGTAAGCTACTGCCATAATAAACGCTCCCCACAATTCGGAGGCTTTGTGCACCAAGTCTACTCCTCACTCAGATCATAGTTCATTGATGAGGGTGGGGTGGAGGAGGAGTGGGATATCCATGCAGTGGCTACTTAGGGATTCCTACTTCTCTTTCTCAAGACTCACTTCACGTCTACTCATAGTTCACCAGCCTGAACTCAGTGCGACCACACCTGCTCCAACAGAGGCAGGGACATGTATCACAGCCAAGTGCCTGAGAAGAGGTCACATAGCAGTGGTGGTCTGAAGCCAAATTGTGGAGAAGAGAAAGGCCCATCTCCTCTGTCCATGCTCCGCTGCCCTATAGGCAGATGTACCAGGACCCCCAAACTGCAAGCTTCACAAAGCACTCCTCTGAGGACCACTCTCTAAACTATGCCAACCTCCTGGACCATCCTTTCCATGGTCCTTCTTTACAATATGACATTGAGCAGTTTATAAAGGATGAAGGTATAATGTGTTAGTTCTCTGAAGGGTCACTTGTAATTTACCAAGAGATCTAGATTCGCTCCCCACCCCCCGCCACCGCCGATGAATGAATCTCTAATAGTAAAATCACAGCTCTCAGAAGCAGAGCATGTGAGGTAGTAGGGATGGGAGCGCCCTTCTAATCACAGAGAGTGATCTAATCACATCCTGTACCTAAGGGTTGATCAGCCGAGAAGGGCATCATCAGAGAAGGTGCTTAGTGGCCAGGTGTATAAATTTTAAACAGCCTCCAAACTGTTTTTCAGCTTATCTGCTTACCAGCTGTGTGAACCGGCACACGCTTCTTTTAACATCTCTGATGCTTGGTTGCGTCATCCATGAAACAGGGCAATAACAGAACCCACTGCACTGGTTGCCTCTGAGAATTAAATTAGATAAGACACAAATTATTCACCCAATGAGTGGTAAACATTGGTAGCAGGTAAGAGCAGCTTACTTGGTATTTTTTCAGTGATAATGGAAAAACTTGAATTTTAAAATCCCACCTTCTCAGTTTCTTAGTATCTAAATATGTTGTCCAACACACACATCCTCCTGGTCAATCGGGAGCCCCAGCATGGGGAGACCCTCCTGTCTTCATCTTTGTGCTCCCCTCCACTGTGCCCCCCGCCTGCCTGCCTGTCACTTTGTATGGAGTGAGTGTGGATCAAAGCTCAATTAAAACTCCGGGTGCTGGGGAACAAGAACGTGATCCTTGAGTCATTTTAATGACTTATAATTAATGTAATAAGAGAAACATTGTTAATGCATTAAGGAAAACAGGGCTGTCTGCCAGAGAAACAAGCAGATCTTCACTTTGGAATCCTACACTTAGACATTGCTGCTTTCGCCTTAATTCTCAAGGCACCCTTTGGGACTTTGTTGGCTGAAATAGATTTACAGAGGACACAGCATTCATCATCAGGCCTCAGGTGACAGGCCTCTTAGGCGGCACCATTGCTGTCATTTTTTTGTTTTTAAACAAAACTCCCTTCAGCCTAAGAGTTCATGTAGTAAAGTCCACATGGGACTAACACCACCTGGGACCCAGTGGACATTTAGGGAGTCAGTCATGTGTCAGAGCTGCACTCCCTGAAATGCTGAGATCCACTCCCATTCCACATGCCATCTGCAATTGGGATGAAGCCCCTGATATGGCTTGGCTGTGTCCCCACCCAAATTCATCTTGAATTATAGTTGCCATAATCCCCACGTGTCGTGGAGGGATCAGGTAGAGATGATTGGATCATGGGGGCGAGATTTTCCCATGCTGTTCTCGTGATAGTGAATAAGTCTCATAAGATCTGATGGTTTCATAAAGTGCAGATTTCAGTGATAATGGAAAAACTGCACACGCTCTCTTGCCTGCCGCTATGTAAGACGTGCCTTTGGTCCTCCTTCGCCTCCTGCCATGACTGTGAGACCTCCCCAGCCATGTGGAACTGTGAGTCCATTAAACCTCTTTCCTTTATAAATTACCTAGTCCCAGGTATTTCTTCATAGCAATATGAAAAGAGACCAATACAGTCCCCTCTTAAAAGTCCTCCGTGGGAATGAAACAGAGAGTTGCTCTTTTCAGTATGGTTTAAGGAAAACTTCCATCAGGTAGATGAACATCATAGGGTTTGTCGCATCTGTGCTGCTTGGCTGACCCTGGGGGCTGGGGAGAAGCTGCTTCTGTCATCGTGGGACCCCCATGGCTCCTGCTCACAACAGTTTTAACAGCCTACCAAGTTTGTTCTCTCATGTACATGCTACTGCCAGTGTATAAGGAAACTGTTTTCTTCATACTCTGACTAGGCACAATTTAACAACTGTTTTAATGTCTTATTTATTTACGTAAGAAAAAAATCATGGCCAGGAGCAGTGGCTCACGCCTGTAATCCCAACACCATGGGAGACAGAGGAGGGAGGATTGCTTGAGGCCAGGAGTTTGAGACCAACCTGGGCAACATAGTGAAGCTCTGTCTCTACAAAAAACCAAAATACTAAAAGTAGCTGGGCATGGTGGTATGCACCTGTAGTCCCAGCTACTCAAGAGGCTGTGGTGGGAGAATCGCTTGAGCATGGGAGGTCGAGGCTGTAGTGAGCCATAACCACACCACTGTACTCCAGTCTGGGTGACGGAGCAAGACCCTGTCTCAAAATGATTGTTTAAGCTTTCCATAAGGAAATTAGTTTTGTCCAAGATGAAAATTTCACTTTCTGAAGAATGAGTATGCCTAATAGCTGTTGAGTCACTTGCTTGAACCCACACCCACTATGTGGAATGTATTTTCCTTTCAATGAATCTGTTCTTTTCTTCTACTGAAAAAAAAAAGGATGCCTAACTCCAAGAATTATGTACATTATTCACCTGTCACCATCCTAATTCATATCCTATTCATGTCCTTTGTACACAGGAACCTATTCTATTCTAGAAAAGAGAAATCACACTTTGTTTTGTGTTTTTCCTACAACTTAAAATTCCTGTGGGCAGTAGTTGGGTAATATTTTATCTTTGTAGTCCCTTAGCTTAGCATTGTAAGGAAATGTGAGTTGCATTACAGGAGATGGGAGAGCTTTGCCTAGTGATTTACCCAATTACTCACCCTACGATGTGCCATTTACTGTTTAGACATGGAAGAAACAGCAAAGAGCAGCACAGACAACCACCTTGCTCTCATGGAACTTATATTCTAGCACAAGAAGACCCACTCTATGCAATGAAACTAAGTATGAATATGAAAATCTTAAGATAATAAGCGCTATTCATTTTTTAAGCTGATGAGAAAGAGACGACTAGGAGGAGGAAAGAGGCAACTTTAGCCAGGGAAGTCAGGAAAGGCCTCTTTGAGAAGCCCAGAGCGGAGCTGAGTTGAGCAGAGCTGGAGGCACAAGAGAGAGCTGTCCATGAGATCCAAGGCAGTTTGGCAAATGACGACCCCCAACCAGATCCCACCCACCATCAATTCAGATAGACGGAACAACACATGCTAAGTCCCAGCACAAGGACCAGGAGGACAGCAGAGAGGCTGGAATTAAAGGCGGAAGATGGTCCCTGAGAGACAAGCAGAGAGCAGATCCTATGGGACACAGGATATTTTTTGTCATCTCATCATATGCTACCATACGTTCTGGGTAAGATGCTTTTGTCTAGTCTCTACCTCAAAACAATTTCTAGTAACAGAAAGCAAGGCCTATGTTTTATCATTGTAATTGACAAACTCTACCCCATCTTCCTTGAACAACTTGGCCTGGGGGCTCACGAATCCATCACTTGCAACCCTATTGCTTAGAGCAGAGGTTTACCAACTGGAACAGATGAGCCTCATCTCAGCTCTGCCACTTACAGTGGTGTGAACTTGGGCAAGTTACTTAACTTCTCTGTGCTGCAGTTTTCCTCACCTGCAAAGTGGCGCTATTACTACCCAAATCAAGGATTCTGTGCAGATGCAATACATGTAAAGCACAAAGTGCAGCTGCGATTGCTATTATTGAGCAGAACACTCACTGGGCACATTAAATGTGGGTGCCTGGTCCCACCTCTAGATATCTAGATTCAGTAAATCTGGAATGGGGCACAGAAATCTGCCAGGAGGTGTGGGAGTCACACATTGAGAAACACTGCCCCAGGAAGACAGGTGTGGGACCATCTGGCCTGGCAACCTGACCTAGCCTAAGGCATTGATAAACAGTAACTGTCTATCATTGAATGGGTAGATACTCTAAGGGTGTGGGGTGGGATTTTTTCCTATGCAAGCTCAAACCTGAGGTTGAGCAAAGAACAGAGGTGCAGGTAAGGATAGAAATGGGTTGGGCCTCGAATCAATCCCACTCTGTGATGATAACATTAAGTACTCTCCATTGTAGGCAGAGCCGTGTGCGGATTAAGTTGTGATACGGACAAGAGACAGGGAAATACTGGGTACAAGAGAGTGGTTCCCTGGCAAAGGCCCCACCCTCAAGTCTGGATACCCATAGCCCTAAATGGGAGCAGGCATTTCTGGTTTTGTGCCCAAAAAGCTGCCTTTTGGCCCCCCATACCTGCTATCCTGCCCACATATAAATCCGAAACTCTACACTCCAGAGCAGACCTGCAGGCCAGCAGACCAACAGACCAGCGACAGCAGAACGATGCGAGAGAGAAAGAGAGGAACGAGGCAGCAGAGAGAGAAGAGGGACGTCTGGACGCTGAGGGGAGTTTGGCCGGAGACGGTAGGAGAAGGGTCCAGCTGTTGGGCAGCCCAACTCCAGGGGAAGATCACCCTCCCACTCCATCCCCCTTCTGGCTTCCCATCCATCTCACTGAGAGCCACCTCCACCACTCAATAAAACCTTGCACTCATCCTTCTAGCCCACGTGTGATCCGATTCTTTCAGGACACTGGGCAAGAGCTCGGGATACAGAAGGCTGTCACACTGGCCCTCTGTCCTTGCGTAAGGCAGAGGGTCCACTAAGCTGATTAATACAAAAGCTGTCTGCAGATGGCAAAGCTGAAAGAGCTTGGTAACACTGGAGTACAGGCACCCACCCCTACACACTACCACAGAGCTGAGAGCCCAAAGCACTCACCCCAGCCTCTGTACCTGCCCATCCTCGTGTTTCCCCTAGGGGTTTGAGCTGTGGGGGTGACTGAACAGGTGAGCGACACCCTTGTTGCATGTCCTGTGAGGGGAATCAGGTGAGCCACACCCTTGTTGCATGTCCTGTGAGGGGAATCAGGGAACTCTCCTGTTTCAGTTGTATATAGAAAAATAGTTCTGTTCTGTAATTCTCAGGAGTCTCTTGTGTTTATCTCCATTCTTATCCTGTGGGTGTCAGTCCTTGGATTGCACTTCATGGGGAGGATATTACAAAGGGAGACAAGGCTTCCTCTCTTTCCCTGTGTCCCATTAGGTAGAGCTACAGGGGCCAGGGAGGTAAATGAGTAAGGTGGGACCAGTGTGAGATAATAGAGAGTGGTGAGGACTATGGTGAACCCAAGAGCACAGGTTGTACCTAAAGGGCTGGTGGCTCCTCCCCTTCAGCCAATTGTTGTCACACAGAAAATCAGACCAAGAATAATCAGATATTCCTATTTTCCAAAAGAAGCCAGATATCCAGATTTTTGTGCAATATATTTCTCATTAATAAATGTTGGCAAGTAATTCATTTTTTAAAACCCCATGCGGGCCAAACAAAACACATCGGCTGGCTGGATCCAGCCTGTGGGTGGGCCTTCAATTTGCAAACTTCAGTCTAGACTGAATAATTCCAGCTTTGGGACCTATGCTGACTTTGTCCACCCACACCCGCACCCCTACTCTACCCCATGGGCTGGTGGTGGGACAGGACCTATCCAAGGGCAAGAAGTCTCAATCCTAGCTGCACATTAAAATCACCTGGGGAAAGAAAAATATATATTGATACCTAGGGCCCATATCCAGATATTCTGATTTAATTGGTCCAGGTAGAGCTCTTCAGTTAATATGTATTCACAGTTCAGCTCCACTGTATTTGCAGGAGATGGTCTTGGGACGAGGGTGCCCAGAAGTCTGAGAAACAATGCCAGGCTAGAAATCTCTGTCAAGGTATTGGATTTTTTCTCCTTTCCCCTTGTCTATGGAGAGCAGTTATATTAAGTTAAAAAGAGTTTGACATTATTAAAAGTTTTGTCTTTCAATTTCCATCACAATCACTTCTAGGTCATCCCTAAATTCTCATATTCTAGAAGAACTTTACAAGGTAGAGGTCTTGGTCCTGGTCTTGATTTCAGTGGGGTTAAGAAAGGACAAGCTAAAGATACCTTGCCCCTCCTGCTCCCCTCCACTAATGTCCACATCAAGAAGCAGCATCCCATGGCAGGGTCGAGTTCGGAAGCTCCAGGTGACAGCCAGCAGGCCAAAGGGAAGATGCTGTAACACTGAGGAGCTGTGCCAGGCTGTCTCATGTAGGTTTAAGGCATACCACCTCGTTCCCAAACATACCAGAGCAAAGTGACCCTTAACGTTGGGGCCGGGAGTTGATGCTTGGGTGACAAATTATTTTTAATCTTTGATACTTAGCTAAGTGTTTGGTTCAAAGTGGTCTATAATTGTGTGTTGAAGAAATAGAGGAGGAGACAGAGAAAGAGAGAGTCAATGGCTGTCTTTATTGCTTTTCTGTCTTTTGAGGCAATTCTTACTCTCCTCATTCCCTCCCCATGAGTAAATGGGGGGTCTGTATGGGAACTGGGTCCACTAAACATTGTTTTGTATTAGCTGCTGTGCTTCCCAGCAAGTTCACGAGTTGCCAGGGTGGTTTCGTACAAAGGCTTCACTCACATATATTAATTGGCCCTTAACACACAGGAAGACACCAGTGAGGTTTTATAGTGTGTGGAGGTTTTTTGAACCAGGAACCAGATTCCTAGTTTTCCCTGCACCCACTATTTTCCCTTTGAAGTCAACAGGAGCCCTGCTCAGGGTGTCTAGAGAGAAACAAGGATCTGGTCTAAGTGAATTGTTAGGAAAATGTATTAAAGTGCTAAAGGAAGATTAAGTTACCTAGAGAAAACACACTTTGGCCAGAAGGAACTGCAATGAGAACCATCTGAAGGAGGTCCTGGGGTCAGAGAAAAGAAGAAAACGTATTTTTAAAATTCAATTAATGCATGCAGTTGCTTCAGAGGAAATAAGGACCCATTGTCCTTCGCATGTTTAAAATATAAATTGCCAATTAACAATGCTATTGGCAAATTGCTCTACAATTAAAAACATAGAAATGTTGTTTGAGGCAATTAGAATAATTGTCATATGTTAGTTATGGGTTGATGGATTTTTGCATGCTGCCAGCAATTACCTTTTGAGCCTGAGCTTTTCTGAACAGAATCCAAATCCATAAAGACATTGATATAATAAGAACTGTCTTCTTTGTTGGCATGCCTGCCATATTTTTAGTGCCTTTTAAGGTATGTAATTACCTTTAATTAGGTTTTCAGAAGAAAATGTTTAATATATGTTTGACTGGGTCATCATTAAAGAACCTTGTAACCAGTTTGAAAGGAGAAGAGAATAGGAGGAATACAGACTTGGGAGTCAGGCAAATCTTGGTTTAGATATTTACTAGCTGGGTACATTTGGCAAATTGCTCAAGTTTCTGAACCTTAAAGTAAAATGAGGAAAATATACCTTACAGTAATGCTAGGAGTATTATATGAGATAATGTTTACATATTCCTAAGCCAGGTGCTCAATAAAAGCAATGATTGTTTTTCTAGAAAGAGTACAGATATCTTCTCAGGCTTGAAGTTCCTCTCAACTCTTTTATTGTAGTAAAATCCTTGAAGTTACTATGCTTGCAACTAGGACTGTCAAATGTAGCTATACAGATTATGCCCTGCACAGCTTCTAGGGTAGTCACTGACATTGGAATCTATGTGACTAGGGGTTGTGCAGTGAACTACCTTCACAACTATACATGGTCACTCTGCTTGCAACCAGAATCCTAAATTTATATCCTTTTTATTCTTGGTCCTCAGATAAGCATGTTCTGTTTTTGTTCATTAGACCTTCTCCTAGCTGGGCTTTTTCAGCAGTATTGATCGGCAGTTAGCAGATTTCCACCTGCAGGCCTGCAGTATGTTTTTGTAAATAAAGTTTTATTGGAATGCATTTACACATATTCTAAATGAATAAGTTCATATTCATATTGTCTATGGCTGCTTTTGTGATACAATGGTGGAGTACAGTGGAGTTGACCCCGGAATAACATGAGTTTGAACAGCGCAGGTCAACTTACACATGGGTTTTCTTCTGCCTCTGCTGCCCCTGAGACAGCAAGACCAACCCCTCCTCTCCATCCTCCTTCTTAGCCTACTCAATATGAAAACAAGAATAAAGACCTTATGATGATCAACTTGCACTTAAATAGTAAATATATTTTATCTTCTTTATAATTTTCTTAATAAATAATATTTTCTTTTCCTTTTTTTTTTTTTTTTTTAGAAGGGTCTCACCCTGTCACCCAGACTCCAGAGTGCAGTGGTGAGATCACGGCTCACTGCATCCTCGACCTCCCAGGCTCAGGTGATTCCCCCCAGCTCAGCCTCCTGAGTAGCTGGGACTATAGGCATGCACCACCTCGCCCAACTAAGTTTTTTAAAAATTTTATTTATTTATTTTTTAATGTAGACACACGGTTTCACTAAGTAGTCCAGGCTGGTCTCTAACTCCTTGGCTCAAGGGATTCTCCTGACTCAGCCTCCCAAAGTGCTGGGATTACAGGCATGAGCCTCCGTTCCTGGCTCAATCTTATGATTTCAGATTCACTCATCCACACCTCCCCAAACTCTCTGGTACCTTGTAGCAGTCATCTACTGATCCTTAAAAGATTTTAACTCCTGATCCACTTTCACTCTCACAGTAATCTTTCCATCATAATTCTTGGTAATTTTCATAACCATGCAAATGATCTTTTCACTCTCCTGGCCTCCCACATTTTGAATCACATCATCTCTAGTGATTTTGTTTTCATTCATCATTTGACAAATATTTATTGAGTGCTTGACCTTGCTCTTCTATTCTCAGCTGCTTCCTCCCACAGTCATACCTTACCTTGCTAATAATAGCAACCCCCTTACAATCAAGCATCCCTCTTTACAACCACATCTTCTATTTTGCCTTCTCATGATTCCTTAAACCTCCATCACCTCTACTCTTATTCTCCCTCTCAGCCAATGATCTTGCCTTCTATTTCACTAAGAAAATAGAAACAATCAGAAGAGAATAGCAAGGCCGGACGCAGTGGCTCACACCTGTAATCCCAGCACTTTGGGAGGCCAAGGCAGCAGGATCACCTGAGATTAGGAGCTCGGCCAACATGGCGAAACCCCGTCTCTACTAAAAAATACAAAAAATTAGCTGGGTATGGTGGTGGTTGTCTGTCATCCCAGCCACTCGCGAGGCTGAGGCATGAGAAAAGCTTGAATCAGGGAGGTGGAGGCTTTAGTGATCCAAGGTCATGCCATTGCACTCCAGCCTGGGCAACAAGAGTGAAACTGCATCTCAAAAAAAAAAAAAAAGAGAGAGAGAGAATAGCCGGAAACTCCTACTACCATGGCTACCTGCTCTGTATAATGAGGCACACCTCATTTTATTATGCTTTGCAGATAATGCTTTTAAAAAAAATATTGAAGGTTCGTGACAATCCTGCATCAAGCAAGCCTATCAGTGCCATTTTTCCAATAGCGTGTCTTCACTTTGTGTCTCTGTTACATTTTGGTAATTCTCACAATATTTTTAACTGTTTCATTATTATTATATCTGTTTTAGTGATCAGTGATCTTTGATATTACTATTGTTATTTTGGGGAGACGCCACAAACCACGCCATAGAAGATGGCAAACTTAACAGATAAATGTGGTGCGTGTTCTGACTGCTCCAGCAGCCACCATTTCCCAGTCTCTCTCCCTCTTCTTGGACCTCCTATTTCCTGAGACACAACAATATTGCAATTAGGCCAATAAATAACTGTCCATTGGCCGCCATGTGTTGAAGTGAAAGGAAGAGTCACACGTCTCTCACTTTAAATCAAAAGCTAGAAATAATTAAGTTTAGTGAGGAAGGCGTGTTGAAAGCTGAGATAGGCTGAAAGCCAGGCCTCTTGCACCAGTTAGCCAAGTTGTGAATGCAAATGAAAAGTTCTTGAAATAAATTAAAAGTGCTATCCCAGGCTGTGCGCAGTGGCTCACACCTGTAATCCCAGCACTTTGGGAGGCTGAGGTGGGTGGATTTCCTGAGCTCAGGAGTTCAAGACCAGCTTGGGGAACATGGCAAAACCCTGTTTCTACCAAAAATACAAAAAATTATTCAGGCTTGGTGGGACACGCCTGTGGTTTCATCTACTCAGCAAGCTGAGGTGGGAGGATCACTTGAGCCTGGGAGGCAGAGGCTGCAGTGAGCCAAGATCACGCCACTGCATTCCAGCCTGGGTGACAGAGTAAGACCGCTTCTCAAAAAAAAAAAAAAAAAGAAAGAAAGAAAGAAAAAGGAAAGAAAAGAAAAGAAAAAGTGCTACCCCAGTGAACACAGGAATTTTTTTTTTTTTTTTTTAAAGCTAAACAGCCTTATTGCTGATATGAAGAAAGTGTAAGTGGTCTGGATAGAAGATCAAACCAGCCACAATATTCTCTTAAGCCAGAGACCAATCCAGGGCAAGGCCCCAACTCTCTTTAATTCTATGAAAGCTGAGAGAGGTGATAAAGCTACAGAAGAAAATTATGAAGCTAGAAGAGGTTGGTTCATGAGGTTTAACGAAAAAGCCATTTCTATGACATAAAAGTGCAAGGTGAAACAGCAAGTGCTGATGGAGAAGCTGCAGCAAATTATCCAGAAGATCTAGGTAAGATCATAGCTGAAAGTGCCTATGCTAAACAATAGATTTTCAGTGTAGATGAAACAGCATTCGATTGGAAGAAGATGCCATCCAGGACTTTCTTAGCTAGAGAAGAAACATCAATGCCTGGCTTTAAAGCTTTAAAGGACAGGATGATTCTTTGGTTAGGGCCAATGCAGCTGATGACTTTTCAAGTTGAAACCATTGCTCATTGACCATTCTGATAACCTTAGGGTTTTTAATAATGATACTCTGCTCTAGAAATGGAACAACAAAGCCTGGATGATAGTATATCTGTTTACAGCATGATTTCCCGAATATTTCAAGCCCACTGTTAAGACCTACTTCTCAGAGGAAAGGATTTCTTTCAAAATATTGTTGCTTATTGACAATGCTCCTGGTCACCCAAGAGTCCAGATGAAGATGTACAAGGAGATGAATGTTGTTCTCATGCCTGCTAACACAACATCCATTCTGCAGCCCATGGATCAAGGAGTAATTTCAACTTTCAAGTCTTATTATTTAAGAAATATATTTCATAATGTATTTCAGCTGCCATAGATAGTGATTCCTCTGCTGGATCTGGGCAAAGTAAATCTAAAACCTTCTGGAAATGGTTCACCATTTTAGAAGCCATGAATGTTCTTCAAAATTAACAAGAATTTGGAAAAAGTTTATTTCAACCTTCATGGATGACTTTGAGGGTTTCAAGACTTCAGTGGAGGAAGGAATTGCAGATGTAGTGGAAATAGTAAGAGAACAGGAATTTGAAGTGGAGCCTGAAGATGTGACTGAATTGCTGCAATCTCATACTCAAACGTGGGCAGTTGAAGAGTTGCTTCTTATGCATGAGCAAAGAAAGTGGTTTCTTGAGATGGTATGTGCTTCTGGTGAAGATGCTGTGAACACTGTTGAAATGCTCAAGAATTTAGAATTTCACATCAATCTAGTTGATAAAGCAGAGGCAGGATTTGAGAGGACTGACTCCAATTTTAAAGGTTCTACCATGGGTAAAATGCCATCAAATAGCATGGCACGCTACAGAGAAATCTTGCAAAAGGAGGAATCAGTCTATGCAGCAAACTTTACTGTTGTCTTATTTTCAGAAATTGCCACAATCACCTCAGCCTTAGCAACCGCCACCCTCATAAACACTGAGGCAAGACCCATCACCAGCAAAAAGATTACAACTTGCTGAATGCTCAGATGATCATTGGCGTTTTTTAGCAATACATTTTAAAAGTAAGATATATACTTTTATTTTAGACATACACTATTGCATGCTTACTAGACTATGGAATAGTATAAACATAACTTTTGTATGCACTGGGAAGCCAACATATTTGTGATTCTCTTTATTGTAATATTTGTTTTATTGTAGTGGTATGGAACCAAACCTGTAATATCTCCAAGGTACGCCTGTAATCTACCTTCCAGCTTCTTTAAGACTCTTTGGTCCCAGGGAAAATCATCCTCTCCCCTTGTCCAGTCTTGGTTACTCAAGAATATTGCTCTCACGTTTCTCCCCTTCCCTTAGTACATTATTGATTTGTTTCTATTCTCTACAAATGTATTTCCATCATTAAAAATGCCATGTTATTTCTCTCATCTCAAAATAAAACAAACTCTCTTGACTCCACTTTCCTCTCCAGCGATCATCCCATTTCTCTGTTAGCTTTGATAGCACAACTCCTCAAAAGGGCTATCATCATTGTGCCAAATTATGATTATCTTCAGTTCTCTCTTTAATACTCTAATCTTGCCTTTGTTCTCTCTACTTCACCAAAAGAGCCATCGTCAAGGTTACAATAAAATCTGATGCTAAATCCAATGGTCAGTTCTTAGTTCTCACCTAGATCTTCCAAAAGCGTTTCCTACAGTGAACTATCCCTCCTACTTAGCTTCCATAACACCATGTTCTATTGGGGGGCACAGGAGAGGTGGTGAATCATGGGAGAGAAACATTTAGGAGACCCTGGGACACATTTGGATTGACTGTATTGAATGAAGGCGGAGTCTCACTCTTTGTGCAGAAACCTCACCCTTGTAAAACAGACATGTAGACTGAGAAGTAGTAACTCTCTCGTTCATGTGATGCCTAGAGGAACTTAGTGGCTAAGGAGTGAAGGGGTGGATATAGCAAGAGGAGTCAGCCCTGAGTTGTGTACTATTCCCCAATTCATAAGTTTTTGACCTTGACCGGGTTACCTATGCTTTCCAAGCTTTAGTTTTCTTATTTATAAACTGTCGACGGAAATGCCTACTACAGAGGCTTGTTGTAAAGGTTAAATCAATGTTACAGAAAGGCTGGGATCATAGTTGCAAACTCAAATGCCTGATGGGGTGGGCAGGCAGGAAATATAAATTAAGACAGCAGATGCCTACCTCCTAAAGGCAGGTCAAATTCAAATTTTGAAAATAAACACTTCAGGCCAAATTAATCCCCGTGAAGCCCAAGTTTGGCCAGCGTTTTTACCTGGATGGTGGCTGAAACATGGTAGATGTTGGTTAATATTAGATTACCTTTGAGGTAGAAATCTACCTCAATCAGTCCTTCAGTCAACCTACGATGTTTCATGTCTACTGCATTCATTTCGCACATCTGTCCTGAGCCTTTCTCATGCTAGGTGCTGTGAGAGACCCTGGGGTGTAGAGTGGAGGTCCCTGGCCTCAGGCTCCAGCTCTACTGTTGGAAAGAGTCAGGTACAAAATGGACTGACCAAATCTAAAAATAACTGGAAACCACGAAAGGTGTTGTGAATACAAACAAAGGAACAAGGTTAAAAAAATTTGTGAGAAGGAGCTGGGAATCTACTATAATAAAGTATATGAGAGTGCTGGTTTAAAGTGTGAGTTCTGGGCCGGGTGCAGTGGCTCAAGCCTGTAATTTCACCACTTTGGGAGGCTGAGGCTGGAAGATCGCTTGAGCTCAGGAGTTCGAGACCAGCCTGGCTAATAAGGAGAAACTGTGTTGCTACTAAAAATACAAAAACGTAACTGGGCACGGTGGCACACACCTTAGTCCCAGCTACTCAGGAGGCTGAGATGGGAGAATTGCTTGAGCCTGGGAGATGGAGGATGCAGTGAGCTGAGATTGCACCACTGTGCTCCAACCTGGGTTACAGAGCAAGACCCTGTGTCAATAATAATAATAATAATAAAGTGTGAGCTCTGGAGTCTAATTTCCTAGCTGTGTGACCTTTAGCAGATTACTTCCTTCTCCACCTCAGTGTTCTATTTTACAGAAAGAAAAGATTTTAATAGTTCTGCCTCATAGGGCTGTAGGGAGGATCAAATGAGGTGATGCATTTGAACCACTCAAGTTATTCCCTGATGCATACTGTAGTAGGTTCTCATATAGCCTAGCTATATGGCATGCAAAAGGTTCTAAATGTGCATTTAGAAACTAGGATTCCAATTAGGGTGACCAATTTGTCCTGATTTTTCCAGAACTTTTCCTATTTTAGCACTTGAAGTTCCATGACCTGGGAAACCCCTGAGTTCCAAACCTAGGTGGTTGGTCACCAGAAGTTTCTGACCCGGCAGATCTGCTCCGGCAGGCTTCACCCTGACCCGCTGCACTCAAAGACACAAAATCCCTTTGTCTTCCAATAGTCTGTGACTCTGTGGCCTGCTTCCTGTGACCTGCTTATAGCCTTGACTGGAAAATGAGGTTTGCATACAGAAAACCATTCATTCATTTGATCACGTATTCGTTCAGTAACATGTACTGAATGCCTGCTATTTGTCAGGCACTGTTCTAGATCCTGGGGACCCAGCTGTTAACAATACCATCAGATTATAAACTCTCTGATGGCAGGGACTTAGCTAACTTGATTTTGTAAGCAGCACTGTTTCACAATGATGTCTTCTAAGAAATGAGAGCTGGAGAATATATAAGGAGGCAGTAAGCTATGCCTTGTAGAACTTAAAGTTTAGCACACAGCTAAGAGATATAATCCCCCCCACTGTCAACCCCTACCAAAACATGCCCACAAACTCTGTATCTCAATGTCAGTTTTATGGCTGGGGTTCCATTTTAAAATATTCATTTATTTGTCCCTTATGAAAAATGCAGTAAACACGTTAAGCCTTATCTGATCTTTTCGGGAAGAATAGAACTTCAATTATTTCATAACAGTTATTTTACCTGGATGCCATGGGGTTACATAAGAGAACACACCTTTTACAAATAAGCAGATCCTCTGCATTTCTCTCATACCTGTTTCCAAGAGAAGTGGAAGGGAACCTGTTTTGTGACCTGCTGAAGAATCAGAATATTTATTACCTAAGAAGTTTTGTTTGATGGCATCAGCCAGTTAGTGTGTTGCATTCAATCAAGGGCCCTGACAAACATGTCAGGAAGGTCAACTGATAACACTAATTTTTTTGACACTCCTAATGACAGGTTTATTTGATTAGACGTTATTCCTTCCCCCAAAATCCACTCAGGTTTTATTGCATGCTCACTTAGCCACACTTGTTATCTCAGTTATCTATGGCTGCATAACAAGTCACCCCAAAATTCAGTGGCTTAAAACAAGAGCTTTCTTTCTTGGTCATGGTTTTGTGGGTCAGGAATTTGGGCAAGGCTCTTGGGGATGGCTTAGCCGTGCTCATGTGATGTTGGCAAGGCTCATTTGTGCAGTTCCATTTAGCCGGTCTGTGCTAAAAGATCCAAAAGGAGTTCACTCTCATGTCTAGGGTTATGATGCTGGCTGTTGGCTGGGCCACCCAGTTTTCTTCCACGTTGCTTCTCTCTCTCCATGGTCTCTTCTCCTCCAGGGCCTCTATTTCTAGGAGGGCAGCCTGGACTTCCTTACGTGACAGCTCCAGGTAGGAAGTGGGTGAGAAACAAAGTTGCCAGGCCCAGAACTGGTACCCTACTGCACTCTATCAGTGAGAACAAGGCACAAGGCCAATCCAGATTTAAGAGGGAGAGAAAATAGACTTCGCCTCTTGAGGGGAGAAACGCTAGTGGACGTCGGCAGACAATTATTCTGTACAGCTGCCTTCTCCAAATAGTACCCAGTCAAGGCGCTTCAAATAAGAAAGAGTTGTGGAAAAGACAAAGACTTTTCTTTGATTTATAGCATCTAAATCCAAGAAGAGTGTCAAGCTCCCCCAGGGAAATAAGGATATTTAAATGATTATCTAAAGAATGTAGCTCATGGATAAGAATGACAGTGAAAAGCATATAATATGTGTCTGTCTGTATGTTTATAATAAATTTGAAATGTGTCATAAACACAACTGTCCTTTTGGAAACAAATATAACAGGCTATAAAATTCGCAAATGCTTTTTATTAGTCTGAATGCATGGTGAAGGAAAAGACAGTTGAATGACACGAGAGGATTGTACCAAAATCTCATGGACAGCAGATGTTTTGCTTGCTCTTCAGTTTAGGTGCAATAATGCCAACCACATGCTTGTCTTTATTTTTGAAATTACTTTTTTTTTTTTGAGACAGAATCTCACTTTGTCAACAAGGCTGGAGTGTACTGGTGTGATTTCAGCTCACTGCAACCTCTGCCTCCCTGGTTCAAGTGATTCTCCTGCCTCAGCCTCCCGAGTAGCTGGGACTACGGGTGCATGCCACCATGCCCAGCTAATTTTTGTATTTTTAGTAGAGATAGGGTTTCACCATGTTAGCCAGGCTGGTCTTGAACTCCTGACCTCAGGTGATCCGCCCACCTCAGCCTCCCAAAATGCTGGGATTACAGGCATGAGTCGCCATGCCCGGCCTTAAGATTCACATTTCTGAGAAGCTCCAGGTAATATTGATGTGGCCAGCACACAGATTTGAACAGCAAGCATGTATAAAATAAAATGGGGGAGGAAAGAGGCTTGATAATTCTCCCTCCTTGCAGGGCAGGCAAGAATCACTCAGCAAATATTGTCCCTGTGCCTACCATGTGCCTGGAATTGTGCTAGACAACAGGAATACCAAGAAGGGATTTAGACTCAGTCTTCTAACTTACGTTTAACTGACTGAGCTACTAGTCTGGAGGGGGAGATAAACAGGAAAAATAATCAAAAGCGAGAATGGTAAGACAGGGTGTGTGATTGGGGTAGGTTAGCTGTGAGCCTCATCCTGCTCAGCACCTAATTAGGGTATAATGTAGCCAAGTGGATTGACCTCAGAGTTTCAGTAACTTCACATGTAAGATGATGATCTCTAAGGTATCTCATAGAACTCTTCAGTGAAATTAAGCCATGATGTGAAACAATGCCTAGCAGAAAGTAAGTGCTCAGTAATATTAACCACTGTTGTTATACAGGTGCTGCTGTTTATGGGGGAAGAAAAAAGTCAATATATTTATCTTTAAAATTTTAACTTATTAATCATAGAGGAAACTCTGGAAATCTATTAGTAAATATGAAAAAGCAAAGAAATCACATCCATTCTCATGGCATCCTTGAGAAAGAAGCTTCACGATACACTTCACAAGACATTCACTCAATATAAAGTATGTGTGGTGGTGGTTGTGATGAAACCTATGCTTTAAGATTTTATTTATTACTGATGCTGTGTGACCTTGGGACAATCACTGAACTTCAGCTTTCTCATCTGTAAGGTGGGAACATTAACAATTTTCATATTCAAAGTTTAGGAGGCTCAAATGTCAAAACAGATCTTTGGGTTTTTTTGTTTGTTTTTGAGACAGGGTCTTGCTCTGTCACCCAGGCTGGAATGCAGTGGCTCGATCTCGGTTCAATGCAACCTCTGGCTCCTGGGCTCAGGTGATCCTCCTGTCTCAGCCTCCTGAGTAGCTGGGACTACAGGCACGCACCACTACGCCCAGCTAATTTTTGTATTTTTAGTAGAGAAGGGATTTCACCATGTTGGTCAGGCTGGTCTCAAACTCCTGACCTCAAGTGATCCACCCATCTTGGCCTTTCAAAGTGCTAGGATTACAGGCATTAAGCCACTGTGCGCAGCCTAAAATAGATCTTTGATGTCCACAGAACTGGTTTGGAATCTTGGCCCTGTCACTTATTAGCTTGTGTGGGCTTAAACGTTTTTCTTAGCTCCTACCTTACTGAAAAAAGTATATAAAGCACTTAACAACGTGAAAGACACATAAAAAGTGCTCCGTAAATGATAGCTGATGTTATCATGTGACAGTGCTTTGAAAAATGTAAGGTATATGACTTCATAAAGATTATTATTATAAGTTACGATCAATGTGCTGTTCTTTATATACATTGAAGTGTTAGTTCTGAGTTGCTGGCAGTGAGGCATAAACTTTGATTCCTCCCTGCACTCACCCTCATGTACTTCTCGGAGTGACATTTGCAAAGGCAGTAGATTGGGAGTGAGGGGTGTGGTCTCTGGTGATGATGTAATTAGCCCATCCCATCATCATCACCGTCAGAGGTAAGGGACTGCCTCTTACAATGACCATCACTCCAGAATCTCAGTCTCAGAATTCTGAAATGCTCATACCTTTGATACATTTTTTTTTCATCCTTTCAGTGAACCAGTAGACATTTCACATTCACAAGGCAAGGACAAGTGGCAAGGTTCTACTTTGTGTAGAAAGTGGACTCTAAAGGTTTTTGGTCCCTGTCGATGGTGCTCTGTGGAGGAGGGCAGAACCTGTGAAGGGTCACAGCTGAGCTGCAGGCAACAACCATTCTTGCTTTGGAACTGCAGCAGCTGCAGCTTGGCACTGTTTGGGCATTAACCAATATTCCAATAGCCAGAGATTGCACAAGAAAACCACCTCCATCAAAGGCAAATGTTGGAATGGGGGATGGGGAGATCTCAAAATCTTTCTCTTTTTATATTCTATTCGCAGACTCATTAGCCTCTTCTCTTACCTTCTCCACCCATCCATCTCCTTGACAAGATTATTGCGAGGAAGGAGTTAATGAGTACACAGTTTTATTTTCCTTGGAAGAGAGATACAAAACAGGCTCAAAGCAGGGCTGTCATCACCCTGCAAGTCTTCAGGGGTATTATAGGTAATTATTAACCCTTTGTCACATTCCCGGACAAGAAACTTTCCTGCTGAAAGAACCTGCTAAGATTTTCCATCTATATTATACATATGGGCTCTCAGTTTTTCAGGGTTAACAATTCAATAACACCTTGAAAAAAATTACATGTATGTAGACCTAAACAGTTTATAATGCCCCTTGTGTCCTTTATCAAAATGATCCTTCTTTACTCACTCAGCACCCAGGTCAAGTACCATTATCTTTGTTTTCTATTTTTCTTTTATATATATATATATTTTTTTGAGATGGAGTTTTGCTCTTGTCTCCCAGGCTGGAGTGCAATGGTGTGATGTCGACTCACTGCAACCTCCGCCTCCCGGGTTCAAGCGATTCTCCTGCCTTAGCCTCCCAAGTGGCTGTGACTATAGGTGTGTGCCACCACACCTGGCTAATTTTTGTATTTTTAGTAGAGATGAGGTTTCACCATGTTGGCCAGGCTGGTCTTGAACTCCTGACCTCAGGTGACCCACCCACCTCGGCCTCCCAAAGTGCTGGGATTACAGGTGTGAGCCACCATGCCCGGCCCCTTGTTTTCTATTTGAGAAAAATGAGGCTCCAAGAGAGAAAATGACTGGCCAAAGGTTTAACGGATAACAAGGCCTGGCTGGAACCCAGCTCTCCTGAATGGTGCCCTGGTGCTTTTTTAATGTACTAAACGTAGTGTAAAATCTCGCCTAACATTAAGAAAGCACCTCTGAATCTCAGCATTCTTTAAAACCACTAAAGACCATACCACCTAGAACTATAGCAAACTAGCACAAATTCAGTTCCCAGGAAGTTGTGTTTAAAAAAAAAAATCCCTATGGTTAACCTTCTTTCCTGTTATTTTATTATTTGCTTCTCTCCCCAATAGATTTCTGGCTATTTAGATTTTGGGTTCCTCTCTCAAGCAGCGGGTTTAGGATGATTAACTGCTAGGGCTTCTGTAGTCAAGAGAGACCTGCAGGGATTCTCACTGGGGATTTGATTCCATGCTATCCCTGGGGTAGATGAAAATGAACTGGAAAATCTAAAATTCCTGGATGACTCATTCAAGGAATAAGCATTTAAAATGATCAAAGCTGCACTGTGAGGAAAATAAGGACCTACAGTACCCAAATCAACTGTTGCTCTGTGCTGAATGGACCAAGACTTGCACTTTTATGAGCAGGGACATAGATTCCCCTAGACATTTGCCATTGTTGTTGTTGAGATCTTCTTCATCTTAGGCGGTGGCTGCAGATGAATTCCCCCCTGAGCTGGATATCACTGCTCTCCAAGTTCATACTCTCATTGCAATCACAAGCAGGTTGCTAGTATGTGGGCAAACTTCCATACATGGTATGGGGAGCAGACATGACTTCATGCTTTGCTGTAGACAAGAGGAACTGCCAAGGCTCAGGCGCCCTGTCCCCCCAAGTGTGCCCCGGCTTTGGAATCCTTTTCTCTGGCTGCATGGTAACCAGACCACAAGGGATGCTTTAGATTTGTGGGCACTCCCACACCTTGCAGATTCTTGAACTCTATCCTCCAGAACGCTAGGATTCCAAAAAAGCATCTCACAAGTACACCCATACACATTTGAAAAAAACATTTTACAGGAATTACCCATTTTTATAGTACTAGAAATGAGACAAACCTGAAAGATAATTTTAGGTCAGCATTTCAAGAGGTTCAGTCATTTCAATTCATTTTTGCTGCATATGCTGTTTTATTGTGGGGTGGGGACGCCGAGGATCTGACAGTTTCATTTCAGGAAACGGCTGTGGGTATTCTGCATTAAATTACTGTTTTGTGTGCTTTGGTCGTGAAAAACTTAAACACTGACCTAGAGAACTTCATAAATGTAGGGTCTTTTTAATTCCATTCCCCCTGCTTATTATTATTTTTACCAAAAGGGATAGAACAAAAGAATGTATTTCTTCTCGTCCAGATGGAAGGTGTATGTTTATGTGGATTACATATAAAACATAAAAGCTGGTTAAAGCTCTGGGTGGAATGGGTCAGGTGCAGCATTTTTCTGATAATCTTTCTTGGGAATTAGATTTGAATTGATTTACCCACATATTTGAGTACTGCTTGGGCATCACTGCTGAGATCATGCAAAAAAAAAAAAAAAATGAGGCACCATTATCTGAGAGCACCATGAATCAGAAGGGGAAGAAGGAAAAAGGGGAGGAAGGGATAGGAAGATTACATTTTGGCTAAATAAAAGAGGTGATCTTAAGGCTGAGGGAAAGTTTAACACATTTAGTGTATCTCAATTAAAGCAAACCTCTTAGACTGTGTCGAAAGTGGAATAAACCCTTTACTTTTTTTTTTGCTTTTTTTTCCCCTAAGGAACATCTTCTCCTCTTTACCTCCAACCCCACCCCACTTCCATAAAACACAACTCAGATTTAATGTTCTGGAGCAAATGTTTTTCAACAGACTTGACCTGCTTAATCTTCCTGACAATGTGCGCAGTTATGTTAGTAATTTGCATACTCTTGGAAAGGGATATGAGACACCAGCAAATCAAAACGCCCAGAGGGCAGCTATATGTTACAGTGGTAATCTTTTTCCTTTTTTCTCAATGTGTCTGTGTCTGTGTGTATGCTTTAATGTTACCATGTACTATCATAACATACAACTACTATCGTCTGATCTTTAAGAGCCAAAGTTAGAAGCTTTGTAACTATTGTTTCTCCTTTAACCCCGTCCCTTAAGAGTACACTATGGCTTCTTGAAAATCATCTTAAAAAGACTGATTAAAACAAAAACCCAACAACAACAACAACAACAAAGCAACCCCTTAATCAAAGGCTAGAGCTTTTCTAGAAGTACCTTTCAACTCACTAGGGGCTGGGAAGGAGAGTGCACTTTTTTTTTTTTTTTTTTTTTGGAGACAGAGTTTCGCTCTGTCACCCAGGCTGAAATTCAGTAACAATTCAGTGACAAGTTTCTGCTCATTGCAGCCTCCGCCTCCGGGGTTCAAGCGGTTCTCCTGTCTCAACATCCCGTAGCTGGGATTACAGGCGTGCACCATCACACCTGGCTAATTTTTGTATTTTTCTTTTTTAGTACAGACGTAGTTTTACCATGTTGGCCAGGCTAGTCTCGAATTCCTGACCTCAGGTGATCCGCCCTCCTTGGCCTCCCAAACTGCTGTGATTACAGGCGTGAGCCACCACTCCCAGCCAAGGGTGCACCTTTGAGACTAGGTTTCTGCAGCACACATTCATTTTGGTAATCAAGGACCTATTGCTGGATTTAAGACGCGAAGAGCAAGTCAGGAGCAGATGTTCCAGGCTGTTCGAGGAGGAAGGGGACCACGCCTCATGAAATAACCAAGGATGTCCCAGTCAGGAACAAGTGTGTTAAGTTTTAAACCTGTGTCTTCGCTCTTGAAAAGCACCTGGAAAATGGACGCGGGTTTGCTTCTAATCTGCAGTCCTGCTTGCAGCCTGAGGAGGACGTAAAAAGCCTCGGGGCCAGACAGCTCCAAAACGGGGGCGTTACCCTCTTAACTTTCTCTCCTCCTCTAGACGCGAGGGCATATCTTCACGCCTCCTTTCCCCAGCCCACGTCCCTGTTCTCCAACAACAACCTGCATGTCTCCTTTAAGAGGCGGGGGCCGTCCCTCCCTTTCTCCTCCCAGTCTCCCGCCCTTCACACCTTGGGTGGGAAAAGAGTGTGGGGGCGGGGTAGCCGGCAAAGCGGGAGGGGCAGGATCACGAAGAGCGCTCCAATGGCCCTCGAGGCTGGCCACGGTGGACTCCGGCAGCCAATGAGCAGCAGGCGGGGAGGCGTGGCGGGGCGCT
>NW_012102144.1:3525632-3531583 GCF_000951045.1 Mandrillus leucophaeus | reverse complement strand
GACCTGCCCGCCTGGACGCGGAGCCTGTGAGTGCCGCCCTTTCTGCCCTCCTTGCACCCCGGGGTTCTGTCACTCGGGGACGGGGCGGCGGGGGTTCGTACTCAGGGAGGGGGTGTGGACTGGGTTGTATGTATGGAGTTGTGCGTGCTGGAAGACTGTCAGCTTGGGTTGGCGGAGGGGAGACCCTGCGTGGAGGTCCGGGGGAGTAGGCGTGCGAGAGAGCCTGGAGGAGAAGAGCATGCCTGGTGAGGTCTGGAGACGAGCGAGCGTGGGTCGTAGAGGTTTGGGGGTTAGCCAGCACGCGTCGTGCGGGCCGTGTGGGAGTTAGCGAGTGGGAGTCTGGAGCTGAGTGTGTTTGCGTGTGGGTGGGTGGGAAACGTCCGGAGCAGAGTGTGAAGAAGTCTGTGTGGGGGTCTGTGGGTGCGTTTCCTTTTCCTCTCCTGTAATCCAACTCTTTGGTGTCTGAGCTCCTTGGTTTTCCAGTGGGTGATGAATGAAGGTGACTTTTGGCTCCAATCTTTCGTTTACATTACTTATTAGTTGATAGTGTGTGTAGCCGTCTCCTGATCCCCAAAGACCATGGTGGCCTGACTTGCCTCTCTGCGGGGCAGAAGGCAGTCTTCCCCCGAGGACCCCTGAGTTAGAGGGCTTTGACAGTTCCTGGCGACCTGTGAGTACTGGGAGTTTGTCCTTTTCCGCCTGGTTGGCATACGGAACTGTGTTCCAGACCCTTCCTGTATGTTCCCTGGGGCCCCATTGGACTTGCTGATCCAGTGGGGTGGGGCCCACCCTCAAGAGTCTCTCCTCCATAAATGGTGCAAATGAGTTTTGGAGTAATGCTGCTTCAGGAGAGGGTGCCGGGGTCTTGGCTGATTTAAGCAATTTGTTTCACCCGAAAGAGGCTCTTTTCTGTGCTGTCAGGATGTGGGCATATTTAGGACTTAGTGGGACACTTCTTACAGGAGATTTGGCAGGAAAAAAAGGCATTAGCCTTCTGTAAACATGGTAGAATAGAATAGCCTTCTTTTACTTCTAAAAAAAATCTGGTCCATGAGTCTAATCCTGTTCAGTTATCGGTAATTAGCATCTCTGTAGAACTATTAGTACCTTTCCAGAAAAGGCCTAGCTTAAATAGTCCGCATTTCAGTTGAATAGTTGGACATTTTTCCTAGAACATAGGAAAGGCACAGCAGTAACCTCAGGCATGACTATGGCTGTTTTAAAAAGAGAAAACTGGTGTCACAAGTTGTAACCAGCACCTGTGGCTTGATTGAAAAAAATGTGGCCTGGGTTCTGAAGGGAAGAAAAGTTAATTCCTGTTAAATGTGGCTTGATTGAAGAAAATGTGGCCTGGGTTCTGAAGGGAAGAAAAGTTAATTCCTTTTAAATGTAAAGATTCTGTACCTCTCAAAATGGGGCACGGATCTTTAACTTGGCCCCAGACACTGCTCCATCAACAAGTACTACAGAGTTCTGAAGACGACCAGGACCCTTTAGTTACAGTTAGATTTTCAATATCTACTTCTTCTATGGAATTTACTGAGTGAGTGAAAATCAGTGATCGTAGGGTGGAGGCAGAGCTGTGTTAAGTACTGTTAGATAGAGCCCAGTATTGTCCTTAGGTAGTATCTTATTTAGTCTGGGGTATTGTGATTTTTCCCTTATATACGGTAGTTTTTTTTTAATTGAGTCATGTGGACAGAATCAGATTAACTTCTTAAGTGTTCACCTGTTGGAAGAGTGACTCCCAATGCCATGTGTCAGTGGCATTGTGGGGAAGGCATTTAGTTCCACAGCAGTAACTTCCCAGAGAGGACAGGGTGTCCTCTTATTTGCACTTTCCTATGGTCACAAGATCCACTTTGCCTTGCCCTTTAATTTTTGGAGCAAACATACTGGTTATTTCTTTAGGCTTTCTGTTGCCTAGGAGTGACATTTCACATGGCATAAATACCTTCAAAATTGAAGTTCTTCTCTTTTACTCACACATTTGATGACTGATAAATACCAAAGTGGGTATTTTGAGCATCAGTAGACTTTAGTATACTGATTATGGTGTTGACTGATTCGATTTTAAGATACGAGCAGCGTGATTTCTGGTTAGTATGTAGCAACACAGTAGGCAGTACAAAATGGCTATCCTTTGAAAAATAGTTGTGAAATTATCTTATTTCTGATTAAGGACAAATCAAGCAAATGTGTTCTTTTTTTCTAGACTTCAGACTTCTGAATTTAAATCATTAGTCTCCATGAGTCTTATTCTGGAATTTCCATAAGAGTATTTATACGGTTTATATTCCTGGCCAAGATTCAGCAAGACTTTAGGGGAGAAAGTGTCTGTATATGATATAATGAAATATCTCATAGTTTCACCAAGTTTACACGCTCTAAGCCCACAGTGTCTAGAAAATGCTTTGAGCTAGTTTATAAACCCATGAACTAGATTTACTGCAGCTAGTTCAAACAACTTCAGGCTGTGGGTTTGAGATAGCAGGGGATCTGTGGCTTTATGGGACCTTTTTTTTTTTTTCTTTTGTAAACAGTGCATCTAATGTGGAAGTTGCTTCTAGGCCTAGTATAAGAAAAGTAAAACTTTTAAATAGTGGATGTCAATGCAGTGTGAATAGAAGAAACAGAATGGAGCTGATAATCGGTGAATTTCTGGGGCCTGAGGATAACTTATTCAGCACAATAGCTTATAGTTGTAGTAGTCAAGCCATAATTTGAGTCTCCCAGCCCATTACGTAGGTGAGATTGGCATGGTCCAACTAGCACATTCATAAATAGCACCAAGCCACTGCCAAGCCTTATTCCAACTTCCCAGAACCTGAGAAGAAGTTGAACTTCTTAGAACTCAGATATTTGCTTTCTTTGAAATTATTTTTGAGAGCATGGCTTCAGGAGCTATTTAAAAAGTATTAAACACAGTTTACCTTAGACTCTTACCTGTGCCATACATTTGAGCAGTGTTTAATCACAAAATGTTGCTAGTTTCAGTGTTCTGAGAGCTGAATGGTAGCCCATTGGGATTGGGTTTAGGAAGGCCGGCAGGCCCCAGAGGAAGAACAAACCCTGATTTTTGTTCTCAGTGTGAAGCGAAGATGACAGAGCATTCAAATGCAAGGATATTCACAAAAGTGTATACCAAATGTGGTTGTCCTAAGCCACATTAAGATGAGTTTATTGATTTGGATCTCTTTGTACTATGTGTTTGCAATACCAAATCAGTTAGCTTAAATCTAACCTTGCCAGTTTTGGCAAAGAAGTGGTGCTTATGATTGCATTAGACAATAAACACCAACTGTGGTTGCCATTGTACTTGTGAAGCAAAGAGGGCCTTTGTCTTTCAAATTTTACAGCTGTGCTGGAAGGCCCAGGTGTGCAGGGTGTTGTGAATTAAGGGTTTGGAAAATACTGCCCATCCTGTTTATGCAAATTAAATTTAAAGTGCAGATCACCAAATTGTTGCAGAACCTAAACTGAGATTCATGTTTTTTTTTTAAGTTGATTGTTGGATGGATGGTCCTGAAATATTTCCTTCTCCATATCACTTAAACTCAACAGACTTTGAACATCTTCCGATTTGTGGGACAGGGAACGGGTTGTTTGGAATAGGGAGCATTTTAAATGCAGGTTAATTGCCAAGAATACAGTCTGAAAGGTGCAAGTGTTCTTGGAGTTTCAGGGAGCTTTAGCTTGAGCTCAGAGTCCTTTCCTCTTGCAACAAGTGTCTTCCCTCTTGAGCGGGGAGAACTTGTCTGTTGCTAGCTGTCTGACAACTTTTTTTGAGTAAGGTGAGGTTTCTGGCAAATAATACTGGTTGTCGTGAGAAAAAGGCACACTGTTTAAGTCTTGCTGATATGAAATTGTGGCCATAATATCTACTTTTTGAGTACTGCTAAAGTAGGAAGTGTCTAGAGATCCCCAGCACCCAGTGTAAATTAACTCTGTATTGGCACACAATGTCCCTCTTGCCTTTAGGACATACCAGAACTGTTCCTGCTCCACTTTTCAAGGGACTGTTTTAAAAAGTAGTGTGCTGTCTTTTTGCATAATTATATTTGGTTGCTAGATTTTACAAACTTTGGACTTTTGGATATATCACCTGTAATTCTTGGAACCATCTTCAGAAAGATGAAGAAACGTTAAGTGTAGTGTGACGAGAGCTGGTTGCTAGTGGATGTCCTCATGTCCCATCTCCCCAGCTCTGCACCATGAGCTGAAAGCTTCCCTCCCTCCAGTGTTAATTACTTTGCCTGGGTTCTCCCTGAAGCTTCCCTGAGTCCATTGGGACGGCCTCCGGCTGACCTTTCTCTCCCTCAGACACCATGATCACAATGAAAGGGCCTCTCCCGCTTCTGCAGGGGTGTCTCCTTGGTGCAAAGTCTTTTCAGCATCCTCTCTTTCAGGGTGGACAGGAATGCGGGAGAGAGCTCTGGGGTTTTGTGTGTCTTAACAATGCACCTGGCCCAGTGCTGTGCACCTGCTAAAGCCCTGAAGGTCTGTTAGATAGGAAAGCTGGGTGGAGATTGTTTAAAATAGTCTATGGTTATTTAAAAAGCGGCATCCACAGGAGAGGGAAATGTAGAAGAGGGATTCATTGAATTGAAAGTTGTTATAAGCAGTAAAGAATGTTGGTTGTACCAGAGTCTTTTTTTTCTTCTTTTCCTCGTTTGTTTAAAACATAAAAGGGATTCCTCTGACCTACCCCATAGGTAGAAGGACTTGAAGTTTCACGAGCAAGCCTAACTTTCAATTCCTTTTGAATGAGCTATGTGACATTTACTCACTGGGGACTTTCCCCCTCCTCAGTGACTGCAATTTGAAACCCTGGGGGTCTTTTAAAAGCGAACGGGACTCTGGGCCGTGTTAATATTCAGAGCTGTTTACAATGGATGCAGTTTCAAAGGCTGAAGGCATTGTCTTGAGACAGGAGGGAGGAGGGGTGGGGGAAAAATTCCCAGGCAGGGAAGGGCAAATATCTAAAAATCTCCAATGTTTACCAGCCTGTGGGAAATTTAGGGACCGTTACTGTTATTTTTTATGACTTAAGCAGGACACTGAGCCACTGGGGTTCATTCCATGCACCTCATGGCTTCAGTTTTTGTATGTCAATTACGTGGTTATCTTCTGCTTTTGTTTCAAGTTAAAATGTGCAAATTGGTAAGAAACTCAGATCTTATCTCCTCTGCAAAGAAATAGAGGACTTTGAAGACCAGCGGTTAAAATTTTTATAATAGTTTACCTCTGGGACCTGCATTTATGTTTTGCTCAGATAATTTAATATAGCTGCACAGTTTAGAAGAGCAGTCCCGACTGACCAATTAATTGTCCAATTGTGACTAGGACTGAGAAGTTTTTTGCTGAAGTACTTGATACATGACCATTGTTATTAAGCAGAATGAATAGATCAATAAAGATTGCAGAAAAAATTTGCAGTTTATTAATGGTCTAATTTCTAATTGAAAGTTGGCAATCTGTGTCTTTTTTTTGTAGGGGTGGTGGGTATGTTTGTGAACTTTTCTTATACAAAGGCTTTTTGCTTTATATATTCCTATACTCTTATATATTTTGTATAATTTGTTATCAGTGGTTTTTACCCAAGCACTTTATGCATAGTCTTTTGAAACACAAGTTATAACTTCAATCTGTTCATAGAAGTCATTCAGTTTTTTAAGCTGTTTCTCCATTTCACTGGGTTTTATACTTTTCATTTCCTGCTTTTAGTTCTTTATATCTTCTAAGTGGTCATTTGCTACCCAGCTGTCCCCTGGTCTCCATTTGGGTTATTGATTGGGGGAGAGAATGGGTGAGGATAAAGCTTTCCTCACCTTTACTATGTTAAATATGTAGGGACCCTTGCCGCTAGTGGTCACACCCAGCTCACAGTCTTCATTAAAGAGTGGTAAAGGGGTTGAAGGTTAATTCTGTGGTCCATCCCTGGCACCTCC
>NW_012102144.1:3455203-3525582 GCF_000951045.1 Mandrillus leucophaeus | reverse complement strand
TCACACCCAGCTCACAGTCTTCATTAAAGAGTGGTAAAGGGGTTGAAGGTTAATTCTGTGGTCCATCCCTGGCACCTCCAGTCTATAGCTACATGTGTGATTTTGGGCAAACCTCTTCATGTCTAAAAAGACAGAAAAATGCTCTATCTTATAGAAGTTGTGAGGACAAAGTTAGATAATGCCTGTATTTAGCTAGGTTCCTCAACAGGGGTCCATCAACTTTGTGATGATGCTGGAGCACACTTTGAAGGTTAAAGGCCTCAGTAGCTCCAATTTATTCTGTATCACACAGCCAGTCTCTCCAAGCCAGATTCCTTCCTTCCTTCCTTTCCTTTTCCTTTTTTCTTTTTTCTTCTCTTTCTTTCTCTTTTTCTTTCTTTTCTTTTTCTCTTTCTCCATTTCTTTCTTTTTTTTCTTTTGCCTGCCTCCTTCCTTCCTTCCTTCCTTCCTTCCTCCTTTCTTTCTCTTTCTTCCTTTCTTTCTCTTTCTTCTTCTTTCTTTTCTTTCGACAGGGCCTCATTTTGTTGCCCAGGCTGGAGTGCAGTGGTGCAATTAAGACTCACTGCAGCCTCAGCCTCGTGGGCTCAAGCAGTCCTCCCGTCTCAGTTGCCTGAGTAGCTGAGACTACAAGGCTCAGGCTGCCACACTCAGCTTCCAAGCCAGATTGCTGGTGACAAAGGCTTTCCTGGAAAATGTTTACCTTTGTGCTATGAAGGAGTCTTTTGGGGTGGGAAGAAGGCAGCCTTCTCCTGTGAGTTTTGCTGATATGTATGAAGCAGCCTTCTCCCATGGGTTTCTGGTGATATGTATGAAGTGCCACAAGTGAACTTCACGTACCCTTGGAAATCTTAGCCAAACAGGCAGGAAGCTATGAACAGTTGCAACAGATTATATAATTAGCAAAAATTATTGAGGTATTTTATAAATCTATTCCAGTTGTACAAATAGTTATGTCTATTTAGCACTATCCTTTTGGAAGGGAGGCAGGTATGGGAAGGCGGGAGGGAAGTGAGAGGCCCTTAAACTAATCATTTTATCCTATTATTTCCCAGGGTTTCATTGAAACTGAACCCTACCAAGATGCAAGTAGCACCTCTCAGTCAATAGCTTGGAAAAATGCAGGTGTGCTCTTCCAAACAGGGTTAAATTACAGACTTTAGGGCTGGCTGAATCCTTACTGTATCCACTTCTCTTTGGAAAACCTTGAGGGAGGAGGAGGAGGGAGGAGAGGAGACAATTGTGGAGTTGTATGCAGAGAACATTTTTCATTTGTCTTGGTCTGTTTGGAATTGCATAGGAACTTTGTAGGGGACACAGGCGGGGAACACAGGGTCATTTGAGGCATCTGGCAAGGATGCCACCTGAAAAGCCGTTTACTGTTTGCTGTCACTCCTTGTGCACCTGTACCTGAGTTCCTTCCTCAGTGAATGGCCATAATTCACAACCTTGCCCACATGAACGGCCACGATTGTTTGCGTCTTTATTACTATTTAATCTAGCATAACCGGTAAGGCCCATTGTGCGAACAACCAATCTGTTCATTCTGCAAGTCCTCATACATTTTGGTTGCCTTATGAACCAGGATGCAGGTTCTAATTACTGCTTGTTCAGTTTGTTTTGGCAAAAGGTGACGTTTAGAGGATTTAAAGAAAGCATGGCCTCTTTTTAAGTGTTTTGCATTGATTAGTTTTTGAACTTTTGTGGTGCACGGATCTCTAATCTTTTATGATCTGCATTCTCAAGATCTCACATTAGGAAGAAAATGAAGGAAGTGAGTGAAGGTCTCTCTTACAAGCAGAATTAGCTGGACTTTGAGAAACATATGAACATAATGCAGGGTTTTTCTTCTTTTTTTTTAGCTGATTAGAAAAGACAACAACTCACAACTTTATTTTCTAAGACTCCTTTATGCAGCATTTAACAGCTTCCCCCTCCCTGTTTTGTTTCTTCCACCAATTTATAATTTGCCATTCAAATAATTTACTGCTTATCTTGGTCAAAGCATACATTGCACTGAAATTCTTTTCTTCCGGATTACCTACCTGATGATAACCTGTTAGATACAATGAGAAGGACTTAACACTTCTGAATTGGAGGATAGATAATCTTGCTGTTGTTTCAAATCTTGTAGTTCCAGTGCTCTTTTGTTTGAAAGCATTTGTCCCTCAAGCATTAGCACTTTGGGCTGGATAACAAGAAATTAACAGGCTGGGCTCTGCTTAGTGAAAACTTACAACTGATTAGGAAGCAGGCTGTTGCAGATACAGCTTCTTTTTCTTGTGAGATGATCTGAAATACATAGTTTTTAGAAAAAATTTTGAATTAAGGGAACATTTGATACGCAGCCAGGTAGTTTAAATAAACTAACTCACTTCTGTTGCTATGGAGTGTTTTTTCTTATGATTATGGAGAAACGTAAATATTACACAAGTGGACAGAATGTAATGAACTCTAGGTACCTGTCACTCACCTTCAACAATCATCAACTGTCTTATTTGATCTATTTCCCAATATGCTTCTGCCCTTCCATGTTATTTATTATTTTTTTGGAAATAAAGACATTATCATTTTATCTGCGAATGTATAGTTTGGTTTTTTTTTAAATTAACAGCTTTATTGAGATGTAATTTATATACCATACTATTTACTGTAGGGTGGTTTTAAGAAATTGGAAGTTTTGAAAAAATTGGCATTCATTTTAACTGTGTTTTTCCAAAGGGCGTTTTGGTAAGCTATATATTTACAGAATGTTTATTGGGCACATACTGTGTGCACCCTAGTTTATATGTTCTCAAAATACAGATTTTTTTTTCTTTTGTAGGAGGTGTTTAGCAAGCTCTTTTGTGCTGCTCGTTTGCCAGAATGTGCAGTTCTGATTAACCTTCCACTTTCTCCCCATAGCTCTTACTTGGGAGGTTTCTACCAGGCTATTAATTGTTGATTAAAATCCATTAGTGAACAAACATAATTAGAAATAGACTAGATCATTTAAAAAGTGATGTCTCAGATACTGTTGTTTAGTAGAGGAATAATTAGCCATTGGTTGTAGTTAAGTCATGAGTCTGAATTGAGTTAACTATTGTTTACTTTGTAAGGCCTGACCCTCCAGCTGTGGCTACTTGAGGCTGCTTTAAATAGAGTTAGAGGCAGCCTGTAAGAAAATCCTCAAAAAGCAAAGAACTAGGTTCCTGGAACCCTCTGTGCTTGATTTAAACTTCACACAGATTTGAAAATGCTTTCTCCAAGTAGCTGCTGAAAGGTTTGTTTTAGTTCATAAAAGTCCGTAGTTTAATTTCTCCTCAGTCTGGTACTTTGTTGGTGAGGGGGCTCCTTTAGAATGGATTTTGTGCTAGCTGCAGCTTCATTTAGGAATCTGAATGGGAATTACTAGTCCTCCAAATTCCATTCACTTTATCCTAGTTTTTGGAGTGACTTCCATCTTCTATCTGTGAAAATCAAATTCCAGGTAGATTATGGAGTGTTCAGTGGCTTTAAAAGCTGTCCAACATGGTCAGGTTAAACTGGTGGATCTATGAAGCTTAATTAAATTTATATGATATCCGATTAGACACCATTTATAGTGGGTTCTCTGTTTAGAAAAGTGGAAGCACACTCCAGTGCATTTTTTAAAATTATGGGGCAGAAAAGCTTAGTATTGAGAGAGACTATGAAATTCAGTGCTGTTTTGCAAATTGGAAGAACACCATTCTTTCATCTGGTTTTAGCAGTGTGGTGGTACCTTGACCCAGCGTCATGCCTCCGTCTTAGTTTTCGTTTTATTTTTAATTAAGAAGAATTTTTCTGTGTGTCTGTGGTTTCCTCCCTCCACCTGGGCTGGTGTGAGTTTCTGGCACACAAGCTCACAGTGCTTGCAAAACTTATAAACAGTCAGAAGAGCTCGTTGCTTCCAGGAAGTGGATTGTTGATGCAATGAAGTGATGGATGCAGAGGCTGCCGCTGGAAGGGAGCAGGGTTTCCTTCCATCTTGGAGGAGGGGAGATCCAGAAAACAAGCTGACATGCCCTGTAGTTACTAAGGTCTACCTCATCCCAAATTCCTCTGATTGTTTTCTCAGATTTGGAGTCTGTGTAGGACTCTTCGCTTTGGGTGGTTTGGCCTTATCCAGGGCTGTGCTTTACCCACTAGAAAAATCAGAGTCTTCTATGGAGATTTTTGGATTCTTTCACAAGGGCATTTGAAACAATACTTAGAAATGAGTAAATTATACTCAGTTCCTTACTATCTTAAAATAAAGATTGCTGACCTTATTATTTACTTGGGGGAAACTTTATGAGAAATCTTGGTGCGCAGAATGTCTTTCTGGACAGAAAGGAGACCACGTTTTCACAGAGTTTCTTAAAGGGGTGCTTGACCAAAGAGGCATAAAAATGATTTACCTGAGAGGAAGAAATTAATTTTCTTAAAGTCATGAAAGTGGGGATGTGGTAGAATGGGAAACTAGCTCATGGCCGGGCCTCAGGAGACGTTGGGGTTTTGTCCTAGCTCTGCCACTGATTGGCAGCATAACCTTGGGCTAGTCACTTAATTTCCTGTCTGTAAAGGGATGTATAACTTCTAAGACCCCTCATTTTTAGGTTCATGATTCTATTCTAATTGAAGCAAAAAGGGAGTAAACTTACATTTCATTGGATGGTAAGAATTAGTAAATTGATCTGTGTCTAGGATACTTAAACGTTCTGTGTGTGTGTGTGTGTGAGAGAGACACAGGGTCCCATTCTGTCACCCAGGTTGAAGTGCGGTGGCGATCCTCCCACTTAAGTCTACCAAGTAGCTAGGACTACAGGCACTTGCCACCACACCTGGCAAGTTTTTCTTATTTTGTTTTTGTTTTTTTTTTTGAGACGGAGTCTTGCTCTGTCGCCCAGGCCGGAGTACAGTGGCGGAATCTCGGCTCGTTGCAAGCTCTGCCTCCTGGGTTCACGCCATTCTCTTGCCTCAGCCTCCCAAGTAGCTGGGACTACAGGCACCCACCACCACGCCCTGCTAATTTTTTGTATTTTTTTTTTAGTAGAGATGGGGATTCACCATGTTTGCCAGGATGGTCTCGATCTCCTGACCTCGTGATCCGCCTGCTTCGGCCTCCCAAAGTGCTGGGATTACAGGCGTGAGCCACCGCACCTGGCCATACCTGGCTAGTTTTTATTTTTTGTAAAGATGGGGTCTTGCTATGTTGCCCAGACTGGTCTTGATCTCCTGGGCTTAAGCGATCCTCCTGCCTTGGCCTCCCAAAGTGCTGGGATTACAGACGTGAGCTACCATGCTGGGCCAATGTTTGCTACTTCTGGGTGAAATTCTCAGGTGGATACCATAAGCAGCAAAGAAAAAAGGGTGTGTGCATGCAGAGTCTCAATGAGGGACCCTTTTGTGAGCCTTTAGATGTTATTGAGGAGGAGTGAATACTCCACAAAGAAAGGGGTGCTTTCCTTCATTTTTACCTCCTTTTTTCCCTCTGGCCCAAAGAAAACTATGGAGGTTAGTGCAGATCCACTTTAGATCTTTGATTTAGCTTTTTAAGAACTTAGATAAAAATTTAAAAAGAAAAACAGGAAAATAAATTACAGGCATGTTTTCCCAAAGAGTCCTTTCTCAGGGCCACTGCAGGCAGCATCTTTCTCAGGCAGTCCTTCAATGAATACTTGCGATAAGTAAAGTTGTAAGTGATGCTGGGAAACTGCCTTAAGGACTGAATGGGCCGCCTGTCACATTCTATAGCCATGGCCACAGGAAGGGCAGCTACTCACTGCACTGCCTGTTCTTTCTGGGCCAGCTTGCCATCCCTTTTACCAGGGAGATCTTTCGTGTATCCCTTTCAAGGTGGAAACTCAGCCAATTAACGTGTACAGCCTAGTGCCTTCTTTTTTCTTTTTTGAGACAGAGTCTCACTCTATCGCCCAGATTGGAGTGCAGTGGTGTGATCTCAGCTCACTGCATGCTCCGCCTTCCCGGCTCAAGTGATTCTCTTGCCTCAGTCTCCCAAATAGCTGGGATTACAGGCGCCTGCCACCAAGCCAGGCTAATTTTTGTATTTTTAGTAGAGACAGGGTTTCACCATGTTGGCCAGGCTGGTCTCAAACTCCTGACCTCAAGTGATCCACCCACCTCAGCCTCCCAAAGTGCTAGGATTAAAGGCGTGAGCCACCGCGCCCGGCTGTGGCTTCTTTTTCTAATTTTGAAGTCTGACTCTGTTTTTGGCCAAATTCATATTAAATTTGCATTGGTTACCTCTTAGTTACACACTGTTTTTGAAAATCTTGACCATGATGACAGTAATTGGACTTCTTAAAATACTTACGGAGAATCTAGAAGCTTTTATTTTCTTTGTTCTGGATGTCCACTTTTCTTCCACGTGGAATTTGTTAGTGCCTTCATTGGAAATTCTTGGGCTTTTCTCTTCCTTCCGCTCATTCTTTATCGTGTAAATTTTCATAAAATGAAACTTCCAGATTAAATTTTTTTTTATTTTTATTTTTTTCGGAACAAATTCTTGGAATTTGGAGTTTTGTTTGGGGATACAGCTAAAATGCAATGAAGTTGGAGGAACAATTAGTGGTTTGGAACTTCTTGACAGAAGTTTAACAACAATTAGGGACCACTTTAGGAATAGAGTGTCCAAAAAACTAGACTTTACAAAAAAAATTCTCCCTTTAAGACCCAAAGATGACCTTTTTCCATTGTGCTTTCTGAGCTCAAAACAGGCCAAATGATCTATCTTCCCACCCTTCCTCGGGCCCCGTGTGTCAGTGTCACACACTCTCCCTGTTACTCACTTGGTCTCGTTCTAGTGAATTTATTGTTTACATCTTGTCCTCTCCCGGAGGAATCTCTGAGTCTATCAGATTAGGTAACTTTTCACACATCCCTCTGTGTGTGTGTGTGTGTGTGTGTGTGTGTGTGTGTGTATGTTTCTCTCCACTTAGAGTTGAAAGCAGCAGGGATCATTCAATTTCATGTACCTCGGAATCCCTTGATAATTATTTGTTTATTGCCTTACCACTTTGTCTTAGAGCTTGGTACATTCTTTCAGGGCAGAACGGATCCCCCAGTTTCATTGTTTCTCTAAGGGGTTCTGAGGTTTACCCCTGAAGTGTAATTGTTCCTGATTGGCCTGTGTGGAGGACTTCATAGGAGTGTTTTTGGAATTTAAATATAAGGAGTAAAAGGCCATTTTCTTTGTACTAAGGGTCTGTTTTCCCCTCTGGAGCCAGCGGCTAAATGCAGAGGCTTTCTTCAATTGCTGTTGCTTCTTGCAGTGTGGCCTCTCAGTGAGAAGTCATAGCTTGTGGTTTGTCTGATTTTATATGTCAGAACTTTTGGAGAGAATATTTGACCTAAAACAAAAATTATGGATAGTCCTCTCTTCCTTTCCCATTTCTCCTTATTTTTTACTTTCTGCTTGAGAACCACTTCAAAGAATCAGATGTGTTGGTGCCAGACGCCGTGGAGTTATTGTTAGAAGAATTTGGAAATATAATTGAAAACAAACTTTGTTGAGCAAAGCAGATCTAGGCGAGTTCTTACTTTGAGGGTGAAGGGAATTCCAAGTTTTTCCTCTATTTGGAGCTGATGTCTCAGAACACTTGTTCTGTGAGATGAATCATCTGTGAATTCTACATCTGGGAGTTATATATTGGGAAATGGCATTCTTTTTAAATGTAGAAGAAACACAAAAGCTTAAAGTTACAGTGTAGTTGGAAAATTCTAGTCAGAGTTTAAAATATTAGCATTGAGATGAAATTGGCAGAGTGATTGGACATGAGTCTGTGATACCTAAAATAGACATGTCCATACATGGAAAACAATACGATAGCCACACTTACTTACTGGGACCCTTTTCCTTTGTTTTGAGACATTTTTAAGAAGTCATAAACATCAACTATTCAGGATCATTAGTTGAGTCAGCTGTGACATGAGAATCAGAATTTGTTTAAACATTTGTCTTGAGCTCGTTTAATAAGTTCAGGTGCCTTGCTCACCAGTGAAAAGCCCAGAGCAGTGCAGTATTTCAGGGTCTTCGGGGGAAGATAATGTTGTGTCCTTGTTTTCTCAGAGTCCTGCATTCCAGGCATCTAGTTATGAGGGGCCATGATTGTGGGGATGCAGCAGCCATGCTGTTCATAAGGCAGGGTGGTTAAGAGGCAGCTCTGAGGCCTGGCTGCCTGGGTGACCTTGGCAATTTACTCCACTTCAGTTTCCTTTTCTGTAAAATGGGAGTGATTGCAGTGCTGACTTGCCTCAGCTTGTTGTGAGGAAAAAAAAGAAATATTTAACACATGGCCTACCACACAAGCGGAAGCTTGAGGAAGGTTAGCTATAATATTATTATTATAACTATCACAATAATAGCAGTATACCTTTCTGCAGCAGGATATATCTGTGTTAACTAATCACCACCATCTTAACTCGATGAAAAATATTGTCTCTGACGTATACATGAGGCCCAGAGTAATTGAATGACTTGCTTAGCGTCTAGCAGTTGCCAGAGTTAGAATTCAGACCTGCATGTACATATTTAGAAGAAAATATGGTAGGACTAGGACTGCCTTCTTTCTTGCCTCCCTTTGACGTCTCTGAATTCCTGGAGGCCAACGATTGGTCTTTGGTGACTTGAAGCACCTAGTGTAGTTCTGGTGTCTTGAATGTGATCTGGAAGAGTGTGTTTCTTTGTTGGTAGGCGTGTGTGTCAGATCCATTTTTGGTTTGCCTCTTTGGTAAAGGGGGTGGTAACATGCACATATGTTTTGCCATCTGTTGTTTATTGTTTCTGTTAGGTTGTGGTTTGTGTTCCTGTTCCATGTTGCTTTGGTTTCTGGAGCAACTGTGAATATTATATGCTTGGGGATCAAAAAAAGTAAACTATTTATAAACAGTAAAGTATCCTTGGGTTTGGAAAGTGTTTTTCTCAAATGCGTGTGTATTTGTTGGCTTTATTATCATCTTACTGATGTATCATTAGATAATTTGCAGATTGAGACACATCTGAAAGATGGGCGAGTCATGGTCCAGCCTTGTGTAACCAGCTCACAGAGAGCCTTGGTGATAAGGCCCGGGTGTTAACGCTGACCCGAGTGGTGTATTTTTAACTCAAGAACATATAAACAGTTTAGCCTGCTGATGGAGTTTATGCACCGCCTGAAATCTTTGGCATGCCTTGGATTTGTGGTGCTGTAAGATATACGTAGTCCTGGGAGAGTGCTGTGGCCACCAGTGACCCACTGCCCCCACCGTTTATTCAAAAGAAAAGGAATGTAGCCGCAAGATGGAAGGAGAAAGGTGGAATTTATCAATAATTTCGTATGATAATTTCCCTTTTTTTTTTTTTTCTTTTGAGACAGAGTCTCAATCTGTCACCCAGCCTGGAGTACAGTGGTGCTATCTCAACTCACTGCAACTTTTGTCTCCCAGGTTCAAGCAATTTTCCCACCTCAGCCTCCTGAGTAGCTGAGGCTACAGGTGTGCATCACCATGTCTGGTTAAGTTTTGTATTTTTTGTGGGTAGAGACAGGGTTTCATCATGTTGCCTAGGCTGGTCTCGAACACCTGGGCTCAAGCAATTGCCGGCCTCGGCCTCCCAAAATGCTGGGATTATAGGTGTGAGCCACCACGCCTGGCCTGTAGGATACATTTTATGTTAAACTTTTTCTGTCATTACTATTTCACTTTGTTATGCAGACTTTAGCGGGAGGAGAGAGCTTTTTACTCACATCTGTTTGCAACCCCTTGCCCTCAGCTGTAGAGATCTTTGCAGAGTCACAAATTGTAGCACATGAATCCCACTGCTTAAAGCTGTTACTGTCCACCTGCCCTTCATCACACTTCTTACCTGGCTCCACCTGCCCCGGCCACCAGGTGGGGCTTTTTTTTTAGACTTTTTAAATACCACCATGTCCCATGTCCCTCACCCATCATTTCCTCTGTCTGGAGAACGGTTCTTCCCTCTTTGCCTTGCAGATTTCTATTCATTTGTCTTAAACGTTTCTCCCCGTAGAAACCATGGCTGACGTTCCCTTTAAGTTAGATTCCCATCGTGAGGATTTTACAGTGCTATGTACAGAAGTTTTGTGTGACTGTTTGATTCATTTCTGCCACCCCCATTAGTCTATAAGCTCCCTGAATGCAGGGACTGGCTTTGTTTCCAATCCACCATTGTATTCCCAGAATCTAGCATGAAGCCTGTGACACATTAAATGCTCATGACAGGTATCAGTGTAGATACAGATAGTGGCATTCATTTTATAGAGTCCTATACGTCCTATGGAAATACCTCTGCCAGATAGAAGAATTTAGACCTCCCAGGCTTCATCTGTGTATTTCCTGAATATACCTTGCTGGTTTGGTAGCTTCCTATACCCCTCACCACCCTCTACCAAAGTCTCTTAAGTGTTGAGAAACTTAGAAGAATGGAAAGGAAGAAGAAACAAACAGAACCGAAGTTGGAAAGACGACAGGCTGTTTACCTGCCACATTTAGAATAGGCGGTCTTTTTGGTCCTTCTGAATTTTGGAAAAGTCCCATATGCAAGAATTGTCACTGAAGTGGCGTTGTAGTTTAAGCAGTGCATGTGAACTGTCCCCACATAGGGTCCTCGGTTGCTGCATCTCTGCTGGATCACTAGTGGCTGTCCTTGGCAGGTGGGCCAGGCTCAGCCGCTCTCCTCTGTGTTGCGTTTGGCGAGGGAGCCCGTGGTGCCCTTCCCAGCTGTTGACATGGTCTCTCATCTGCTCTTTTGCTGGAGCCGCGTTTTGGAGCCTTGTTTTCCAGAGTTGACACTGCAGGGGAGGGTGGCTTCTTCCATAGACCGAGGCTGTCTAGACACCCTTCCCCTTGTGGTTATTCTGCTCAGTTTGTGCTGAGCCCTCGCCAGGCAGCTGGTTTTGGTTGCTTGAGCTCTTACTTTGCTCAGGCCTCTGCTTTGACAAAAAGGATGACCAGGCCAAGGTAGCTTTTCTCCCTCTTTGCTGCTGGCAGAGAGAAAGACTGGTTTCCTTGACCAGAGGGAGCTGTAAGAACACTAAGGACAGGTTACCCTGCCTTCTGTGGACCCAGCCCAAGTAACAACGTAAATTGATAGAAGCTTCTATGGCAGGAGACTTCAGGCAGATACACTTCTAAATCTGGGCTTTTTTAGCGTGGACCTCAGATGTGAGACATTGGCCCCCACCCCATCCTCAGACATGCTTGGTCTCCATCCATGGCAGAGAGAGCACTGCTAACATAGCTCGCGGAGCTCCTCTCTGGGCAGTCTCCCAGGCGTGCTAGCAAGGGGCAGTGGAAGCTGTGCTCTGCCTGATGAGCTCGGCCTCACATGTTTCTTTTAATGGCTGTCGAGATCTTGGACTGTGATGCCTTTTGTCCCCAGTGAGCTGGAATAGTCTAGGCAGATCACTCTCTCGGTGGCCATACGGGGGGTGCTGGAGGGGGTGCTATTGATCTCTTAGCCTAGTTACTATGTCTTTATTATTTTCTGGTGACAAATGTTAGGCATTTATCGAATAAAGAAGAAAGTGCAAAAGAAAAACAACTGATTTCATTATCCAGTGATAAATATTATCACTTTGGTGTATAAATTTCCAGTAATGTCTGAGGCTGAATATCTATTTCAGTTATATTTTAAAGACTCAATGTCTTGAATATTTTCCCTGACTTTAAACAGTTTTTAAAATATGCTTTAATATTTATTGTGTAATGAATTATTACAAAACTTACTTGAAACTCGTAAAGTTTCTCTGATACTGGGCATTTAGGCTTTTTCCTAAGCGTTGATAGACATCCTTATGCATAAATGTTTAGCCATTTATTTCCTTAGGATGAGTTACCCAATTCAGATAGCCCTGAGGATGCAGATTCTTAATAATTCAGGTACCACCACCCCAAGAAAGAGGCTGCCAACTTATGTGTGAACTTGTGCTTGTCCCACACCCTCACAAACGTTAAATGCTGTTTATTTCTGTAATCATGTACCAGTTTAATGGATGGAAATTGCCTTGGATTATTTTAATCTGCATTTCTTTGAATGGTGAGGCTGAAGACTTTACGTAGGGTACTCCCAGATATTTCCTTTTTGAGTTTCCTTCCTTTTTGATGCTCAGCCGAGTAAATCATCTGCTGTTCTCCACTGTGGACTTCGGGCTTGAACACAGTACATCTCTCTGGTACTAGAGAAACTGTGTTTCTGAGAGAGCACAGGTGTGATTGCACAGAAAACTGTACTCCCAACAGGCATGTCACACGCTTTGACTCTGAACCAGGATATGTGTTTGGGTTCTTCTTAAACCGATGTGGACTGCGTATTCTGGAGGGGACTGTGGCAGTGGCTGTCTGGATCCCGTACTGCTGCAGCCCTCTGCAGAGCCAGCCTGCCTGTGCCCAGGCCGCCCTGTCTGTGGCCAGGGTGCCTGGTACCTGCAGCTGGTAGGAATCAGCGCAGATTAGCGTGGCTGAGAACCTTTCAGGAACAGCTTCCAGCAAATGGAAATTATTTTAAAACAAATTGATGTGGTTTTTCTGTCAAACCTACTTGGAGCATAAACAAGGTTGAATTGTAAGCTGCTTCCCTTCTGCAAGCGAGCCCATGTTTAGAATGTGGCTTTCAGCAAAGTAAACATGGTCTCGAAAGTGAGTTGTCATTGTGTGCATGTGATTTGAAAAGTAAAAGTAGTGCACTGAACTAGCTTTCTCACAGATAACTGTGATAGAGTTTTAGACATCCCTTCTCATTTATTTGTCTTCCTGCCACAAAGATCACTACTTCCTGTAAAGGTTTTGAAGGTAAGGAGTAATTTGGTATTAAAAGGATTAAGGGAAAGAAATGCCAGGTCAGTTTCTGTGGTGACAGAAGCATTTTAATTTTGCCCCTTTGCCATGGGGAATATAAAAAACATCTTGTGAAATACTTAACTCTGTGTGCATGCGTGTGTGTGTGTTTGTGTGTGTACATACACCCTCCAGTCTGTGCATCTTTGAATTCTCTGCCAATTTCCAGGTGGTTCCCCCCACCCTAGGGACAATGTCGGCTTTATTAAATTGGGCACAGCCTCCCTAGAAGGTGAAACAATACTTTTAATGTTCTGATTATATATTAATGAACAACCAGGCCAAGGGGCACTTGCCAAAAAAGCTACAAAGTGAGAAAGCCACCAATATCAGAGTGAACTTTGCACTCTGAAAGTGTGAATGATGCTGGGTGAAAGAGTTTATGGCACAAGGGGAGCAACTGGAATCTCTTTGATGTTGTGTAGCATCCTGGCCCCATTAGACTTTGGGCCTTCCCGTTTAACTTTGCTGGCGAGGGCAGTGCTGAGGTGTGGTCTGAAGTGCAGAGGGACCTCAGCCACAGAGGACTGGCATACCTGTGTTGGGTCAGGGGGACCGCTGGCCATTTATTCTGTTTTCAATCAACTTCAACAAATATTAATCTAACACTGAAGCATATAGTCTCACACCCCCACCCTCCCAGCTTTTACTCTGGAGGAACTTTCCAGAAATAGCATGCTATTATTCTCAAATCCGCCTGCCCCAACCACAGAAAAGGGTTAGATCTTAATCTTAATCTAACTAATTTATTTTCTCCCAATTGTGGTGACATTTCCTCCTGCCTTCTGGCTTGGTCTTAATTTTTGAATGACTGGCCACTGGGAGCCCTGCTTTCCACAGCCTTATTAAATAATTTCTCAAAGGAAGAAAAGAAATTCTCTTTCAAAATGCCAAGACTTTGTTTTCTGCGGGAGGGTAAACTCTAGTTGAGGTTTTCTGCATCTGATGGATTCGTGGACAGAGCATGGGAGAGCGTATAGGACAATTTGGGAAGCAGAAAGAAGCTGACGTTCTTTCTGGATGTTCTTTTGGGTGTTCATTTATCTCCTAGCACATAGAGGAGCAGTTATTTCTGCATTTCTGTGGTATAGAAGTAGCTAGGTGGCATTTTCAGTCTGGAATTCTGACAGCCTGCTAAGGTGGGCAACAGCACTTTATTTATTTATTTATTTTTAAATAGCTTTATTGAGATGTGATTCAAATACCACAAAACTCATCCTTTTAAATGATAGGATTCCGGGTTTTTAGTACATTCATAGAGTTGTGCAACTACTAATCTAGAACATTTTCATCACCCCAGAATAAAACCCTGTACCCATTAGCACTCCTTGCCTATCCTTCCTTCCTCCCATTCCCCGGCAACATCTACTTTCTATCTCTATGGATTTGTCTGTTCTGGACAATTCATATAAACAGAATCATGCAATATGTGGCCTTTTCTTTTACTTAATTACTTAGCACAGTGTTTTCATGATTCGTCCATATTATAGCAGGTATCAGTACTTAATTAATTTTTATGGCTGAAGAATGCTTCCATCATGAGGGGAGAGCGTATTTTCTTTACCAGTTCATCAGCTGGTGGACACTTTGTTTATTTCCACCTTTTGGCTGTAATGAACAATGCTGCTGTGAACATTTGTGCATAAGTGTTTGTGGTGATAATGAACAATGCTGCTGTGAACATTTGTGCATAAGTGTTTGTGGTGAATGTATGTTTTCACTTGAGTGTATACCTTGGGCATATACCGAGGAGTGGAATTACTGGGTCATATGGCAATTCTATGTTTGACTTTTTGAGGAACTGCTAGACTGTTTTGTGGAGAGGCTGTGTGCACCACATGGCACTTCCACCAGCAGGGTATGAAGGTTCCCATTTCTGCACTACCTCACCAGCACTTGTTATTATCTGTCTTTTTTAATTTTAGCCATCCTTGTGGGTGTGTTGTGGTATCTCGTGGTTTTGATTTGCATTTCCCTAATGACTAATGACACCGAGCATCTTTTCATATGCTTATTGACCGTTCTTATATCTTCTTTAGAGAAATGTCTGTTCGGTTTCTTTACCTGTATTTTAATTGAGTCCTTTGTCTTTTTATTGCTCAGTGGTAAGCAGAGCATGTTTAGAAAGAACAATTTCAAACAGCTTGGGGTATTCCCGTGGTTGGTAGTGCACTTTTCTTTATCTTCCTCAGGCAAGAAGAGTTTTTACCTTTAAGACTTCTGAGATCTTCAGGTAGAAGTGTAATGCACAGTACTTGCCTGATAACTCGCCCCTCTTTTTGCAATCTCAAGGGAAAAAGAAAATGTGGCAGGAAAGAGTAGTGGTTTTCCTTGCAGTGAATCCAGACTACAGACACTCTAGGGGAGCTTATTACACAGTGTCCCTAGGAGAATGGGAGAATTTGCTCTCCTCTAACCTAAGGAAATTGGCTGTGCATATGCATTTATGGAAGAGCCTGACTTCTCTGCATTTCCTCTGTTCCAGGGCAGGTCTGCCTTTGCCGATGGAGCTTTGCAGCTATAAATTAGACAGAAGTGCAGTATTGAGGCTGTCCAAGTGCAGGCAGGGTAATTGCTCTGGACAGGTTTACAATAGGGAGGTGTGAAGTGCTTGGTAGAGACCAGAAGCTGGGGGAAGGGAGGACGTATTGAACTTGGGCGGCTGCAGGGTGGTGGGCTGACAGAGCTAATTGAAAACTATAGCCCTAGTGGCTTTTAATGGGAAAGGGAGCCCAGGCCTGCAGTGGTTTCCTTTAGAGCAAGAAACCAGAAGGAAAATGGCTCATTGAGCTACTCAGGCAGTTAGTACTAAATCTCTGCAGGCCTGGTGTAGAGGGTCAGGTTTTCTGAGTTTTGTTTTTAATTTCCTACTCCTTAGTCCCATTCTAGATGAACTGACAGGAGGGTGGTGGTGAGCTTGAGAAAAGGCCTGTGGGGACATACTGAAAAAAAAGCTGACCCCCACAGTGGAGACCCTCGGAGATCCATGAGTTAGGGAGATGGTCAGCGGGCTGAACTGTCTAGACAAGTGAGATAATAATGACTTGGTAGCCTCTGTTAGTCCTCTAGTCAGAGTTTATGGTGCCAGGACCTGGGAATCTGCATTGTGAACAGCTGTTGGAGGGAATTGCGTTGGAGTCTTAAATGTGAGGGCAGACTCCCTGAAGGCAGAGCCTACCTTATTGACCTGTGTGGCCCTCCTGGCACACAGCAAGTGCATAATAAACACCTGTGTGCTTATTTCCAAACTAACTGTGAGTTACCGTTGGATTTTCTTCCTTGATAGTATCTATCCGGGACACTGCTCTCTCATGTCCCTGAAGCTCCTGCCTACACACACCTGTTGAGATAATCATGGGTTGGCTGTCCTACACATCTGCTGTTTTGAGTTAACTGTTATTTTCTGCCCCATTGGGGTTAACTGGTTACCTTTTCGGAACCATCTGCATGCACTGAAATTAGTTGTGTATTAAAAACAAAAACATAGAACCAAAAACTGGATTTATCTCCATTTATTTCCAATTCCATGGTAGCAACTTGCAGAAAGTTCTTTCAAAGGCGGGAAATAAAAGGTGTGGAGATGGTGGAGGTGATAGGATTTTCCTTGAGTTGTGCCATGGTTAATGTGTAACCTCTTTAACAAGACTTACGTAGATATTGATGTGGCCTTGGAGCCATTGCAGGCCCACAAACCCAGGCTGTGTGTCCTGTGTTTGTAGCAAGTCCATGGCTTTGCAGCTAACTCATAACCCCCGAGGTTTAATTTTCTTTCGTTGAAACAACAACCAACATCTGTTTGGTAATCCTCCTGTCCTACAGCAGGCCACTTTTCCCTGCTTCTTCCCCCATAGGTGTCTCCCCAACACACCTATGCATGATTTTACATTTCTGGCTCTGATGATAACATCTTTAAAAAAAATGAGAGAATGAACTTAAGTGAGATGAAGGAAGAAAGGTGGAGAGGATGAGGTTTGAGGTGAGAGGGGATTGGGCCCTCCTTTTTAAGGGATGACGGAGGTATAGAAACTTACCTTCTCCTTGTAATAAGACACCTTGGTCTGAAGTCCAGGCAGTTTGTCTCTTGGTTGAGGTTATTCCAGCCCTACCTGCTGCTCCGTTGTGTCTTGGCATCTTTGGGGATTGTCCATTTGGAGGGGCCGGATTAGAAAAGGGAGAGCATGATTACAGTAATGTTTTACCAGCAAACTAGGATCATCTTATCCTGTATTTTTGCCTTGCCAGAATTATCTGTTTCGTCTGAGAGGCAAAACTAAGCACGGGAGTTTGGATACCGTGGGATCCAGAGGGCAAATGACCCAGGTCGTGGTGTGTCTGGCTCAACGGATAGCAATTTGAAGTGCCACCTGGCCCTAGTGGCAACAGCAGCCATCAGTTAAATAAACCAGCTGTTAAGTAAGAGCAAGAACAGGAGTGTTTGTGCAAACAACCTTTAAATTTTCTGATCCTTGATGAATGTTAGTTGGTTTGTGAATTATTAACTTCAGCGTGTGTGAGGAAATACTGGCTCTTAAGTATATTTTTATGTAAGAAAAAAATAAAACTGACCACACCCTCAGCTGCTACCATTTTGGGCTCCGTTCCTGCCTGCTCTCACTCAACAGGCATATTTAAAGCAGAGATAGGAATGCCGGCTCCTCACAGACCACATGTGCGTCATGCGTCACAGCGCATCAGTTGCCATCACAATTTCACTTCGAAGGGAACTGAAGTGTTTTGCAGCCTGCTGGGATATATAAGTAGGATGATCCTTACCGGACTGCACAGAGGATCCAGAGTCCTCATGAGGACTTTGGTGAAGATCCCAGTGTAGTTGGGAAGAATCCTGTGTATGGAATCTGAAAACTAGGTTTAGTGAATTGTAGAAGGCTGGCTTGAGAAATCCATTTAATGACACTTAGCCAGCAACTTTTAAAGAGGGTTTTGAGGCAGGTTCTTTAATGTGACCCTGGAGAGACAGCCATCTTTTCTAGTGCTTTGATTTACACAGCAGTGTATCTCGCAGGAAGAGACCAGCAGATTTGACTGAGGGAACTGTAGTGTGGCATCTTGGAGAAAGGGGATTTGAGGACTTTGATAGGGAGAGACTTGGAGAAATCCATTTGTGAACCTGGTTTCCACAGCTGTTTTTCAGAGGTCTCTTGGACCTCTTAAAGTTGATACTAATGGACTGCTTATTTCTTTTGACTTTTACCTGGGAAAGAGAATTGTGATTAGGCCTTTATCTGGGGAAGCGGGGAGGCTAAGGGAGGGAAGGGGTGAAGGATTAAGGGGTTGGAGAGAATTGGAGCTGGCCAGAGAGGGCTATTTGAGCTTCACATACCTTTGGGTATTGGTTGCTGGATTAATCCTGCAGTGTAAGTCACACTTAGACATGCCTAGGTGTGACTCTTGGGGTTCATTTACTTTACTACAGGGTCTAAGCTCCGCTCATTTCAAGTGAAGAAAACATGCTTGCCATGGGAAGGAAGAAAGCAGGTGCTCTGTCTCTCTTCCCCACCTCTTCATTGTCCTCAGGTGCAATGCCATTTGATATAGGCAGTTCTGAAATACATTGTATGCTTTATTCCCAGGATGCAGGGATTATTGCTGACAGAGACCATGGGTCCTGCAGCCAGCCCCCTGTGTGTGGAAATGGAAGAAAAGAAATTCAAGCTGTAAAGAATCTCTGTTTTGGTACTTTGTAGTGGTGGATTGCATGAATAACTGAATTGAAAAGGTACCTGGTTTATACCATCGTGAATACCCAGGCCTTAGATAAATATTGACACTAGTAGTGTGACAGGCCTACCATTTGTCTCTTGCCCCTAGGAATAAACGATCTTTTCTCAGGTGCTTGTGACCTTATAAACCATCCTGACGAGTTTGTGCAGGTGCTTTCTGCACTAGTTCTTTGAGTTTGAGAGTGGGTGGTTTTCTCTTTGTGCTTCCATGGGCTTAAACCTAACCAAATCTAAACCCACCTTGGCTTATCGATCCTGGTTCACTTTGCCACAGGTAAATGCAGTTGTCAGCACAGTTTTGCAGAGTCATGTTTGTGTGGCCATGTGGACTAGACCTGGGATTGGAATAGCTTTTATTTACTTTGACAGTGTATCAAGACTGTGTGTGGGGGAGTGAGGAGAAAGGAAAGCCAGTTTGGGGAGACTTAGCTGGAGTACAGGTTGCATCTGATAACTGAGTGCCTGCCATTTCCAGCAAACTGCTCTCACCCCCAACCACCATCTTTTGTTTGGTTCCCTGTATCTCAGGGCATAGAACAAAACCAGCTTAATTTTGTTAGTGTGTAGTACGCAGACGCAAGTCATTCTCCACCCTTCTACCTCCCTACCAAAGATAGCATGTTTATTGGAGGGAAGTCATGATGGAGTCCACTTGATGTAGGACAGGCTAGGCAGAGACTTTGAGAAACCTCAATTTGTCAAAGGAGTGATTAGTAGAAACTGGGAGATTGTGTGTTTGTTACATAGCAAGTGTTAGGCTAAGTCCTAGCTGTTTTCATAGGGCAGCTGCCTCAATGTAGCTGATCTTATGGGTGTCTCGATTTGGTATGACCAGTGGGCTTGGATTTTCTGCTTGGATGTGAAGATGCTATGTGAATTGAATGGCTCTTATCTCTCTCTAGTGCACAGAGAGGCGATGGAGTATCTAGAAGTACACACGGTGTTTCTTAGATTTCTGCCTGTAACTGAAACTCCAAAAGGAGTTACTGATGATTGACTTTTGACAAGGCTTTTAAAACCATCTTTGCTGGTGATTGGCTTTAAAAGAAAGGACTCATATTCCACAGGTACCAGTATTCATTATTTGGTTAAGATATAGTTTAGCAAGTGGAATGTACCACTAGGGTTCACCCGGTAAGACACATCCTTTGTGAGTAAATGACCTGGACCTGCAAATGGGAGTAGGGTGGGTGGGGAGGGGACAGGTGTATGGTGGGGTGATGCAGCCAGCCACATTGAATGTAGATGGGGCCGGGTGCTGTGGCTCACGCCTGTAATCCCAGCACCTTGGGAGGCCGAGGCGGGCGGATCACCTGAGGTCAGGAGTTCGAGACCAGCCTGGCCGATGTGGTGATACCCCATTTCTACTAAAAATACAAGAATTAGCTGGGTGCAGTGGTGGGTGCCTGTAATCCCAGCTATTCAGGAGGCTGAGACAGGAGAATCACTTGAACCAGGGAGGCAGGGGTTGTAGTGAGCTGAGATCACACCATTGCACTCCAGCCTTTGTGACAAGAGTAAAACTCCATTTCCAAAAAAAGAACGTAGATGGACCTTGTGGAAGAGGTGAGGCATCATTTTTAGGGACTTCGGTGAATGATTTTAAAAAAAGAAACAGAAGTGTGTTGTGGCCTAGTCATTTTCACAGCCAGTTTTCCATTTGACATAGTAAAATTTTAATATGTTCGAGGATGGAGGTCGCATGCATCATCTGCTTTTTTGTGCTTGTAATTTCAGTGAAAAGGAAGTTCCATGTTTTAATAGCAGAATAGTCTGTGTACAATAATGCATGCTGAAATACTTTGTGGTTTTTGAATCTTGACTTCGTATCTTCTCAGCCATTTCAACAACCAGAACTAGGGAAATCATCGCTGCCCCACGCCTCTAAACAGAGAAAATGATGTGGTAGATGGTCTTTTAAATTTAGAGTGTTTCACGACGTCTTAGTACTGCAGAAAGAAAAACTTAGCCTTTTGGCTTTAGCTAAGCATTTCATGACACACATAAACTTTAAGAAGCCCAATGGAAAAAGTGAACAGGACGAGATCCCAAGTCGATAAGCTAGCTAATAAAGTCAGCGACTTCACTGTGGGCCAGACGGCTGACCTTTTAAAACTGTGTGTTTTCTTTAAAATACTTAGCTAGAGATAGTCGCGTGCCTCCCTGTAATACAGCGGATGTATTCTTGAAAAGTTGTGGGGTAAATTCGCTTTTCTAATTTGGCTGATTTAATACCAGGGATCTGCTGTCTGTATTTGTGTGATCTACATTGTTTTGAGGCAGCCGAGAAAGGAAGAGAGGATAAACCTAGAAAATAATATTTGAAGGAACCTTGTACTTAATCCATTTGTAAGGCCAAGCATTGTGGCAAATGCAAGTAAACATGGATTTTTATATTAGCTTTATAGATTTTTGGATGCTTGGGCTTCGCATAGGCACCAAGAGACCTCACAGAGATGTTAGTGAGCTGTGGGTGTGATGTCACACAGTTGAAAAATAAAGGACGCATGTAAGTTCCAGTGGAGGCTGATAGAGGACTCCCATACTCTGGGGAACTTGTGGCTTCCCAGGAAGGGTTTTCCTTACAGGCAGCTCCAGCCTGGGAAGGTAGTTACACCCACTTATGTCATTTGTCCCTTAAAATTTTTTGTGGATGGGGAACGAAGGAGATGCCAGTAACACGAAGGTAAGCTGTTGTTTGTACAGATGTATTTGTTTAAAACAAACTACTTTCATTTCCTTCTTCAAATAGGACATACAGGCAACTTATACATTGCTCTTTTGTAACCCAGAAGGATATTTGCCTAAAATTGCCCTTCTCAATCTCTTAAAAAAACAACAAACCCCCCTAATCACTACATGTCCAGAAGTGAGTCACCACTGAGTTTTTTGGTTTTTTTTTTTAATCTTTTGGCATACATTTCTGTAGCATGAGGTTTTTGTACTAATATTTTCACTGATTGGATTATGTTAGAGAGTGAATTGTCAAAAATGAGAGTTAAATAGGCCCAAAATGGCCGATCCTTTCTTGGTCCTAGGAAAGTCCTAGACAAGAGTGTTTAGAATAGTGTGTAATGAATGACTCAGATGGAGGGATGGGGTTTTCTGTTTGTTTTGATGTTTTAATCTGTGTTTGTTGCACCCAGAGGAAGTAATATATTATTGGAGGTTTCATTTTTAAAGAATCAAAAGTCACTGCTGTAGAATTTTCTTATCACTTTATCCCGGTGAAATCCATGGTTCTACCTTCTGCCAGAAAGGCAGACTTGGAATTTGGCCACCCTGCTCTCATGACCAGAAGTAATTTTATGGGCCTGTGTTAAAATAGGTATTTTGCTCTTCGATGGCAGTGTTCATCTCAGGGCACTTAGGTGTGGGCGTGTAGTGTGTCAAATCACTCACCATTAAGTGGAGAATCATTTCAGTGTATTGGAACGGGAGATTCATCACGGCATCACTTACGGATGGTGACTGTGCCACAGTTTACACAATTAAATTCTCCTCTGTGGCATATGGCAGTCAAAGAAGCTTTCATTGCTGGTTTGCATCTTTCCCATGTCAATCCGAAGTTAGTGAATTTTTTATTTTTTATTTTTTGTTTTCACACAGAGTCTCGCTCTGCCGCCCAGGCTGGAGTGCAGTGGCGCGATCTCTGCTCACTACAAGCTCCACCTCCTGGGTTCACGCCATTCTCCTATTCTCCTGCCTCAGCCTCCCCAGCAGCTAGGACTACAGGTGCCTGCCGCCACGCCTGACTAATGTTTTGTATTTCTACTAGAGATGGGATTTCACCGTGTTAGCCAGGATGGTCTCGATCTCCTGACATCATGAGCTGCCTGCCTTGGCCTCCCAAAGTGCTGGGATTACAGGCGTGAGCCACCGCACCTAGCCCGAAGTTAGCGAATTTTAAAGCTGCGTCACATTTTCAGAAAGCACCCTGGATTTTGCGTTGGTGGTTTCATAGGAAGCTAATCAGTCTTCTGAAAGTGGACATTTAGCAGGGGCCGGGGCAGATGTGGAAGGGTAGATGTGGAAGTTTTACGAAAGGAAAACAGGAATCCGTGACCAGAGGAGCATTGGTGGACTTTACAAAGCACTTGGTGAACCTGGGATTCCAAATGTATCCACCAGGTTAATGTGTCCTTTTTCTCAGTTTTACTCATCCCTTATTTCCTGTCCTTTTTGCCTGACGTGTTTCTACTACTCCAGAAGCAAAAGTCTCCTGTGTTCTGTCGCAGTAGAGCATGGTTTTCACTTATGAGAACTCTCTGCCATCCTTTAACTGAGAGAACCTCTGGGTTTTACCTCTGGCTGCCCTCCATCCCTGCTGGTTGGGATGGATGAGCCTTTGCTCTCCCTGCAGCGGCTGGGGCCCTAGGCTGTCAGGGCACCTGGGGGAAGAGTTCAGTGGGAGCAGGGAGCACCTGGCTCCAAGGTTCCAACCCCGCTCTGTTCTGCAGAATGACTGGGCTTCCAGGAGGTAAAGATTCAGCTCTGTTACTGGATGGGGTGAGGATGGGGGAGCTATTGTGCAGGTGATGAGTTTGGAAAGTCCTGTTAGAGCTTAAGGACTATGTGAAAGGGTGAATTAGTGTTTCTTTTTGGAGATGATAGAGTAGAGAATAGGCGATCCTGAATGACCAGACTTCTGACCCATCTCTTCCCGCTCCCCATTTCCAAGCCTCCGCAAAGCATTTCTCTAATAGCAAAGCCAAGTGGTGGCTGTAGGCACCTCTTCCCTGCTGGGGTGGCCATGGTGATGTTCCCTTTGTGGCAGGTCTGGGGAGGGTCAGCCTCTGGCAGCACCTATTCCCTGCCCGAATTCCTTTTGCTTATAAAGTCCCCACCAACTACAGAGCTGGTGTGTTGGAGAGCCTCTTCTTAATTAAATTAATTAATCTTTAGGGGTTAATGATGCACATACCATATTAACGAGAGACTATTATGGGAAGTTTGTGGGCTTTCCACAGTACTAAATTGCAGTAAACATGAGACTGCTTAAAGTAAAACAGAACAAAACCCCATTATACCTAATTATTTTGTTTCTCTTTGGCCAAACTAAGATTTTTGGTAGGAAAGATCCTAGAATCTCCCATTTTAAGGGGTAGTATAGAAAGCAAATGCTAACTGCCTTCAGTGATGGTGAGAAAACAAGTTGGGCCTCTTGATTATCTAGTTCAGAACTTTTAAGTAGATGAACAAGGAGATACTCTGTTCTTATGGAAATCAACTTTAATGGCCTGATAGATTAATGTTCGTGAGGGACCTGGCACTAGGGTTTGCCAAGGTTTACATAACCCTTGACTTAAGTGCCTGGTGGGTTGTGGGTCTGGCAGCGTGGGGCTATTCTTCTCAACTTTGCTCTAGAACCATTTGTGTTTTGCCCTTTCCTTTTAGGAAGTCCTGACTTCTTGGCCTTTTTGTTTGCTTATTTTACTTCATGCCCTCCATTCCTTATTTTACTTTTCTGGCCTCATTTCCCAGGACTCTTCCTCAAAAAAATATGCTCTTCTTCTAGGCCTAGCTGAAGTCTTGCATTTTCGATAAACGTTTCTCATTACAGCTGATCTTCCCTGCTCTGGATGACATCTGGCCTTCATTCATGTTATCCATACTAGGGACGACAAACTCACATGTCACAGGGGCTAGGCAGATACTGCCAGCGAATAAAGAGGGCGTGGGTGAGACAGTAAGGAGTGGTGAGGTCTGTGGTCATTGGAATGCTTGGTAAATGCATGCAGTTGATTGTTTCTATTAGGAATGCTGGCCCTGTGATTGGAAAAGCTGAAACTTTTATTTTTAGTGAAAAATTTTGGTTTCTACCAACACTGTTCAGTCAGAAACAAGCAAGTTTCCCTGCAGCCCAGCTTTGTACCCACGAACTACCAATTTGTAACTACTGATCTACCATTACAGAATGCTTGCAATGTGAGAGCCTTTCGCTGTAGTTGTTTGGTCAGTATTGTTTTTTTTTTTTTTGATAGGGACACGGTCTCACTATGTTGCCCAGGCTGGTCTCAAACTCCTGGCCTAAAGTGATTCCCCGACTTCAGCCTCCCAAAGTGCTGGGATTATAGGCGTGAACCACCACTCCCAGCCAGGAGTCTTAACTTGACCAGTGGGTTGTAAACCACTTCAGGTCACAGACTAGATCTTATCCTAATTTGTTATCAGTTTATCACAGTGCAGTATACCTTGTAGACAATAAATATTTGTCAAATTTGACATTTGTTGGGTGCTAGAGGGAAAAGATGTAGGCTTGTACTCAAATTAGCTACACACCAGGATGACATGTGTGAGCTAGTAAAGGTCGAGAAGCACATGTAAGACCTTGTGGGATCACAGAGGCAGGCATGAGTTTCTTCTCTCAGTTAATGTCGTAGGCGTTAGACTTCAGAGGCCCAGGCTGATTATAATAGCTGATTTTTAAGGAGTAAAAATAGGCAGTGAGTCTGGGTCCATATATAGCTGTATGTATATAGTATCTCCTATTTTGAGTCGCCGTAGGTTTCCCTCATTTGCATAGATCATGATCTATGTCAAATTTTCACAAATGGAAATAACTGTGACTCATTACTGACTTTGTGAGATACAACTGCCCAAAAGCTTACAAAATAAGCTATTTGTATCATGTTGCGATCTGAGTGATTTTTTCATTTGATTATTTGCAGAGTTTGTTCTTTTGCCATAGGGAATATGTGGCCGCTTAGCTTACTGAAGAGAGGTAGCAGCAAGTACAGAACCTTCTCCTGAGTGGAAATCCTTGGATAGGATACTAGAGGAATGATTCCAGTTCAAGATGCAATTTTGTCATCTTAATAGGAGCCTTTAATGTGTATTATCCGCTTGTTCAGTTGTGGTTTTTGGTTAATGAGGGGAAAGCATCACAATAGAAAAAAGATAAGAACATCTAATATTCTGGGATTTGAACAAAGTCTTATTCTCATAAAACCTTACAACATGGGAACATAATGTGGTGATTTCATTGGAACTTGATGTGTACTGTGTAATTCCTCAGAAAGTAAAAATGCAGCAGAAACAGCCTTAAAAGCTTAAAGGATTAAATAACTTAAACATTGTTGCATGTTCTTCCTCATTCGCACCCGCTGAAATTTTGAAAGTACGAATCGCCTTTTTCTGGTTAGTCCAAAGCAGGCAATTTTTTAACAAGTGGCTGACAGTGCACGTTCTGAGGTTGAGAAAGAGATGAATGGCCAGAGCCCACGGCATCCAGGCCAGAGCTGGGTGCCCACTGGTGCTCAGAAGTTGGGTTGTTGGATTGCCTTACATTTTCTTTCCAGCTGTATTAATGCAGTTTAGCAAACATCTGAAAGCTTAAAATATGCAAAATACTGTGGCGCGCAGTAGTCCAGACAGAGTTGAGTAATGGGAAATAGGCTAGCCTGGAAACCAAACCAAGTATGAAAACCTCATTCTTCAGGGAATGCTTGTCACGGATTTCGAACCAGTTCCTTCCACTTCGAATTATTCTGCTAATGTTGAAAAACAGAGCCATGGGTTGCGCTACTCTTCACAGTGAGAGATACTGTCTGTGTTTGTCAGTGGTCTGTGAGCCATGCTTGCTTTTGGGGATGAAGTGATAATTCTGGTGTCTGACGAAGTGGGGTTATTTCCTCACCACAGCTTACTCAAAAGTAAACAGAACTTTTTATCCCTCAGCTTCCAAGGAGTCGATGAATTACTGTTCACCAGCTTTGAATAACATTTGCCAAGTTTGTAATATGTGGTTCGGGTTGTAATCCAGGAAGGTGCTGGTCAGATTATATAAATGCCGATTAAGCCTATAGAATTATACTCTGAGGGCAGTTTTTATTAAGAGTGTCTTCCTCATAACTTCAGTTTTTGAAGGCCCTTTCCCCTGTTGAGATGGTTCAGAACTTTTTGTGTCCTGAAAGGACTTGTGTTCGTATCAGTGTCCATCCCCCACCACATCCTTTTACATAATTCTTGAGTTATCGGGTAACTCAGATTTGTTTTTTAGATTCAAGTTTCTTCTGTAGGTGACATTTTACTTGAAATGTTTGTGGATTATTTCATGATTTAGACATATTTGTTGATTATTTTGTAATTTAGACACAGCACAGTTTAATAGAAATTTCAGTGCTGATAGAAATAACCTCTGTCTGCATTGTGCATTTCGATAGCCACTAGCCACGTGGGACTGTGAAACAGTTGCAATATAGCTAGTGTGGCCAAGGAACTGAATTCTTAATTTTACGTAATTTTAATTTCCTTTAAATATAAATGTAAATAGCCACATGACTAGTGGCTACTAAATTGGACAGCACAGGTTTAGATAATGGTGGGGATTTTGCAGCTATTGAAAGACTTTAGCTCTTCAGATTCCTTGGGGTTGGGGCAAGGGGACTTGTCAGGAAACACGTTCAGCGAGCCAACTGTCGTTGTGCACTGTTAAACAGTTTGCTTTTCAGACAGACCTGGATAAAACTTGAGCTGTTCTCTGCAGAGGTGCCTCTTGTGTGTTCTGTGAACGGTGGGCCGAACGGTCATCTTTCAGCAGATTAGCTGAAAGAATATCTATCGCCGGGCTCAATTGTTCAGAGATCTGCGCACCCTTTGTGCAAGAACAGGGAAAATTTGTGTTATGACAATGGCTGACAAAATGTTTAATTAAAGCTGCAATTGGCAGTAACTAAATTCTCTGAGGTTTCTTTCCTCTCCTCTTTGCTACTGAAAGGTGCAGAAATGCTTTCGACAGCATCTGTCCTACTGACAGATGAATTGTTTTGACAAGAGAATCTGAAACCTTCAACCGAAGACACATTCAGATGTCAGGCCTAGTACAGGGCGATCGTGTTCATAGAAATAAGTGAGATGCTTTAGATGTGTGTGCATGTCAGCTGCCACCTGAAAGAAAAGGCCTCATTAAAGGTTTTTACTGATTAACTCTTTGATTGTTTTTGGGATCTCAGATGGGAATTCACGCTCCTTTCTGCAAAGCTCTTGGGCTAAGTGTATTTTCTTAATTACTGAGAAATGAGTGTTACCAGTAAGCAGTGAAAAGGCTTGAAAAAACTTGTTTAAGTAATTTTAAAAATTTGGAAAAAGAATGCCAATGTTGATAGCAACATCATTCACAATAGCCAAAAGGAGGAACAACCCAAATGCCATCTGTGATGAATGGGTACACACAATGTGGCATATACATACATTGGCATATTAGCCTTAAAAAGAAATGAAATTTCTGCCAGGTGCAGTGGCTCACTCTGGTAATCTCATCACTTTGGGAGGCTGAGGTGGGAGGATTGCTTCAGTCCAGGAGTTCAAGACTAGCCTGGGCAATATAGCGAGACCCCCATGTCTACTAAAAAAATAAAATTTAGCCAGGTGTGGTGGTATGTGTGCCTGTAGTCCCAGCTACTTGGGAGGCTGCAATAGGAGGATCACTTGAGCCCAAGAGTTTGAGGCTGCAGTGAACTGTGATCGCACCACTGCCCTCCAGCCTGGGTGACAGAGTGAGACCCTATCTCTTAAAAAAATGAAATTCTGACACATGTGACAACATGGATGAATCTTGAAGACATTATGTTAAGTGAATTAAGCCAGTCACAAAAGAACAAATATTCTGTGATCTACCAACATGAGGTACTTAGAGTAGTCAGATTCTTAGAGACAGAAGTAGAATGGAGGTTGCTAGGGGCTAGGACAGAAGGGAATGAGGAGCTGATGTTTAATGAGTACAGACTTTCAGTTTGGAGTGTTGAGAAACTTCTAAAGTTCTGGAGATAGATGGTGGTGATGGTTGCACAACAGTGTGAAGGTACTCAGTGCCATTGAATAGTACACTTAAAAATGGTTACAAAGGCAAATTTTATGTTATATGTATTTTACCATATTAAAGAAATTACGCTTAGGCCGGGTGCGGTGGCTCATGCCTGTAATCCTAGCACTTTGGGAGGCCGAGGCAGGCGGATCACCTGAGGTCAGGAGTTTGAAACCAGCCTGGCCAACATGGTGAAACCACGTCTCTACTAAAAATGCAAAAAAATTAGCCGGGCGTGGTGGTGGGCACCTGCAATCCCAGCTACTCTGGAGGCTGAGGCAGGAGAATTGCTTGAACCTGGGAGATGGAGGTTGCAGTGAGCCAAGATCGTGCCACTACACTCCAGCCTGGGCGACAGAGCAAGACTCGTCTCAAAAAAAAAAAAAAAAGTTAGAGTTTGTCTCCTTGAATTGGGCCAACAAGAAAGTGTCTCTGAGGATTTTATTTCATATTGTAGTTCCTGCGGAGACTGTAGTAAATATTTTCCTCATTTCCTAGTAAACCTATTGAGGATCCACAGCTGACTCCACTCTTCAGGCCCACTTACTTCTCAGACTTAAAAACCGGAATAGCCGCTTGTCCAAAGCAGAAAGGGACATGAGCCTCGGCGGCTGTCTTCTCTTTTGCCAACAGGTGCTCTGAGAGAAGAGGTACCCTTTCTGGGTAGCACCCTAACACCTGCTTTTCTAGTTAATTGAAACTCTAAAAGTCGCCGCATTCCAGCTGACCCCATGAGAACTTAACGTTTCCACTTCTAAGTGTGTTCATCTCTGTTGCTGCTTGTTGGCATTTCAGTGTTAAGTCTTGATACTGCTAGGCTTCTAGATAGTACTGGAATGGAAGACCCTTCGCTCTAGTAGCCTTGTCTAAAAAGCAAAATTTTTATAACATTTTTGAAATGTAAATACATTTTGTCTGCTCTTTAAGGGAAAGACAAACCCAAGGGTGTTGTGACTTAAATGGTTTTATACCAAATTGCTGAAGACTGTGGACACTTGCTGGGTGGGAAATGAGGAAAGTAATCTCATTTCAGATAGTCCCAAACTGAGCCATCAGTTTAATTGTGTAAGACCTGGTGAGCCCTAGCTCTGCCCAGGCCACACGTGTAAGCCAGAAACACACCGTTCCCTTTGAACCTAATGGCCTCAAGAGTCAGTGGCCCAGATCAGAGGCAAAAACTGGTGATCCTCAAGCCAAATGTGGCCTGCAGATATGTGAAATCTTTTCAGGTTTTTTTTTTTTTTTTTAAAGTAATAAGGCAGCCCTGGATGGGCCAAACAAAACATGAATTCAGATCCTGAGCCTCTGAGAAGCTTGGTCTCCAATGGCCCTTGTTTCAGGAGACGAGAAGCAAATGCCCCTTTAGGTGGGTGGCAGGCACTTCCATGTCAACCTTGTTACACGCAGGGCAGTCTTACCAGCTCTCTCTTACTTGCTTGTCCTCTAAGCTCTTGCCATTGTGGTTTCCGAGTCTTTCTCTAATATCCCGTCCAGCTTCACAACTTCTGTTACCTATAACAATACAAAAGTTTAGTCTTCGTAAACTCACAATATCTTTACACCCAGAGACAGTATTTCCATCCCCCTTTTTACGATAATCTGCTCAAAATAGAAGAAAGTCTCAGTCTGTTAAGTCCTTTTTCTGATGTGGGAGAATTCTCTCAATTTGTTGATTTTCTTTCTCAAGTCTAAGTTGGGATTTCTGGGTACCCATTAATAAATACCCCCAGGCACAGACAAGCTCACACTTGACTTCAGTATGCGGTTTAAAGCATTATCACCTTCAATCTTTATGGTAACATAATCTCTGGACAAATTGCTTTTAATTCAGGCTGTACCATGAATACAGAAGTACCATTAGTTTCAAGTGTAGTTTGACTTTTATTTAGATGAATGTCTCTGAGTTCACAGTGAAATGGCTCTCAGCTCTAGGTTACTATTGATTGAAATGTCTCTGGAGTAAGTTTAAAAGATTGTTGCCACATATGTGACACTTTCCGAGACAAACTTTAAACTCACAATTAGTCGTACTGTTAATTGGCAGTAATGTCAATGGAATTAATAGCTGAGATGAAAAATGTAAACCTCTTCGGCATACACAGGGCTGGGTAGACTTTGGAGGCAGGGAAGGATTACTTTCTGTGCAAAGAAAGTTAGGGCCCATTTGGATCACGTCTTTGTGGCTTTGTTCCTGAAAGATGAAGCTGGTCTGGTTGAGATTGTGGTCACCTAACAGAATAGTGCCCAGCTTGCTCTTTGTCCGCCTCTAAAGGTATGGCTGGGTTATGAAGCAAGGAGAGTTGTAATTCTGAACCATTGACACAGATGCTATCATCTTGAGAAAGCTGCTCACCTGAGGCTTTCCCTGCCTGTGGTTAACGCAAACAAGAATTTCCAACAACTGGCCCTTTTCTCCTGTGTGACTATCCCTCCTGGTTTATTCAGTGAAGGTGGGAATACTGTGTTCATAAGTAGCCTTACGATTCAGGATCTTACAGTGTTCACAAACACTCACTTGAACTTTGACTATTTGTGCAATTTTTAGTCTTAAGCTCTTGTGTAGACCAGGGTTTCTCCACCTCTGAATCCTAGGATTGATATTTAGGGCTGGGCAGTTCTGTGTTGTGCAGGGCTGCCTGTGCATTGTAAGATATTTAACAGCATCTTTGGCCTTTATTCATCAGATGCCAGTAACACGCCCCGCTCCCTGCCACCAGTTGCAACAACCAAAAATGTCTCCAGACGTTGCCAAGTGTCCTCTGGGGGGCAGAATCATACCTGGTTGAGAGCCACTGGTTTAGACAATGAAGCAGTTTCCCCCCCCCCTTTTCTCCTTTACTGCTGCTTGATGTTGATACTTAGTAAAACATTAATTTTAAAAAAAATGCCATTAAGAATAGCCTTGGACTTGATATGGTGCAAAGCGTTTGGACCAGGGACTGGCTTACCTTGGAATTTCTTTCTAAGTTGTTAATAGTGAAATGATACTGATTGAAATTCATTTGGGTTTAGCCCATCTCAGGTCATCTGGGTTTTCACAGAGTTGCTTGGAGTGCCTTATTTATGGATGTAGGTGGGGAGGGGTTTGTCTGTGAATCTCAGTATCAATACGGTTACTTAACACATGATCCTGGGGTGGGGGCTTGGATTTTGAGGGTTGGGGGAGCAGGACAAGAGAAGATTTCTGAATCCTGGGTATGATGCCAAGTGTTGATTCCGTTTTTTTTTCTCTCTCTGTCTTTACCAGAAACCTGAGTTACAACAAACTCTCTGAGATTGACCCTGCTGGTTTTGAGGACTTGCCAAATCTACAGGAAGTGTGAGTCTTCCCCTAAACCTCTGGTGGTTGGAAGGATGGAGAGCTCTTTGGGAAAATCCTCTCGTGTTGCAGCATCACTCACTCCCCTAGATCTGCAGTCTAAACTTGTAGGAAGGAACATTTGTGTATGGGCTGTGTTGACAAATTCTATTCCTGCTTATCTCTCCCTTTCCCTAGGCTCTCCGTTCTTCCTAGGCTGTCCATAAAGGGTGTGTTACAACTCAGCAGGCATAGAGCTCCTGGAAATCCTGGGCGCATGGTGGGTGTATAGCAGAGTCCCTCCATTGTGGGAAGCCTTGTAACTGGAGTGACACAACCTGGGCTGGTACTTTGTCACAGTTCCCGGGAAAGCTGATCAGCCTACTCAACAGTGGCATGTAATGCCAGCCCACCTGTATTTCCCAGGAAGTAAAGTTATGGAAGGATGGACTATAGAGGCTTACCTGTTCCCCTCCACCTCCAAGCAGAGCTAGGATGACTGCCTTTGGAGCTCTAGGCTTGCTGTCCCTTGCAGTGTCTTGTAAATCAGGCTGCAATCTTTTCTTCCTTTTAATGTATTCTGTTTTTGATGTGGATGTTAGGATTATCAGGTATTTTAATTCCATGGAGACTTTATAGAAACCTTCACATATATGTAGTATACATACTGTAGAAAAATTGGCAACTACAGAAATGTGTGAAGAATGAAAATCACCAGTATTCTCACCCAGGCATACCCATTGTGAACACCTAGTAAAAACTATCACGTGTACATATGTAATTTCAGGATCAAACTGTACACTATGGTTTTTTTTTTTTTTTTGAGACGGAGTCTTGCTCTGTCCCCCAGGCTGGAGTGCAGTGGTGCGATCTCCGCTCACTGCAAGCTCCGCCTCCTGGGTTTACGCCATTCTCCTGCCTCAGCCTCCCGAGTAGCTGGGACTACAGGTGTGTGGCACCACATCCAGCTAATTTTTTTAGTAGAGATGGGGTTCTGCCATGTTGGTCAGGCTGGTCTTGAACTCCTGACCTCAAGTGATCCTCCTGCTTTGGCCTCCCAAAGTGCTGGGGTTATAGGTGTGAGCCACTGCACCCGGGCTTACTTGTTATTCTTTGATTTCATTATTGATGACATATCTAAATAAATTTGAATTTCATCAGCTGGTACAATTTGTAAAATACGTGCATTCCGTACCCTCATCTCCAGATTCTCTAGATTGGCGTTTATAATTTCTGCTTTTGTTTTAAAAAGGTTTGGGCTTCTACAGTTAAAGAAGCATCAGAACAGGAAGGAGCCTTGGAAATGGTTTCTCTAGGACTGTCATTCTCCCAGAGGATCAGTGAGCCCGTGGCAGGGGAAAGGAAGTTTGAAGTGGGTCACTGTGTTAGTTTGCTAAGGCTGCTGCCATAACAAACAAATAGCACAGGCTGGGTGCCTTAAACAGCAGAAATTCATCTTTTCACAGTCTGGACACAGGAGGTCCAAGATCAGGGTACTGGCAGGGTTGGTTTCTTCCGAGGCCTTGCACTGTGCCCTCACGTGCTCTCTCCTCTGTGTGCATGCACGGTGTCTCTGTGTGTGTCCAGATTTCCTCTTCTTATAAAGACATCAGTCCTATTGGATCAGGGCCCATCACCTCTTTAAAGACACCATCTCCAAATGCAGTCACATTCTAAGGTACTAGAGGTTAGAGCTTCAACATATGAACTCTAGGGGAACACAGTTCAGCCCATCATAGTCACCAAGGTGATAAACTCAGTCCATCATGGAGCTTGTTAGGTTTGTAACCCAGTGCTTTCCCTAATCCAAGCTGTCTTTAATGCTTGTGGTTAGAATATATTCAAATTCTGTGTACATCTGCAAACTTAGTGTTTTCTTTTAGGATTGGACAAAATTGGGGAATTCTCTCTAGCATCATTCAAGCTTTCATTGAATACTTAAGCATCTGCTCTGTCCAGGCGCTATTCTGGGTGCTGGGGCTACAGGAGTGAACAAGACACAAAGAGGGCTGGGACTGGGGAGAGGCAAGTGAGGCACCCAACACAGGCGCATAATTTGTGGGGACACCAGAGACTCAGCAGTCAAGATAAAGGATATTTTGATAGAGTATTTTGAAAGTCAAAATGAATATAAAAAGAAAAATGAGTAAAATATAAAAAGCTTAGATCAAGATAGGATTAGTATTACTAATTCCTATCCTCTTGCCTCCGGTTCCAGGATGGCTTCACATGGTGCTGTTGCTGATTTTGTCTTGATTTAAACTTTTCATATTTTGTTCATCATGAATTTTGTTTTGCATTCATCTTCATATTTAAAAAATATTACATTAATATAGTATTTGTCTTGGTGATTGGGTTTTTGGCTGTCTCTTGAATTTTGTGCCCCTCCCTACCCAATTCCAACCCTGCAGACAAACCTCTCCTCTCACTGAGTTTACATTAAGTGGAGGGAAGCCATGGTCTGAATAAGGAAACCGGTAAGACTTACTGGAGATAAGTGGTATGGGGGAAATAGAACAGAGTAATGTGGGAGTATTTTTTGTATGAAGAATTTTGGAGGCATGATAACAGAAACAGTATGATCAGGAAGGTAATGACTGAGCAGGTGTGAATGATGAGGACAGGGAGCACTGCAAGTACAAAGCCTCAAGAAGGGAGCAGGCTGAGGGCCACTGTGCCTGGCATGCAAGAGGGCAGGGGGATGTGGCCAGAGGCTAGGTCCTTTTATGGTTTCAACCCTCATTGACCCCTGTCTGTCAGGGGCAGGCATGGGACATGCTCTGGTGAGCATTATCAGTGTTGTTCTAACTCCCTGTTCCTCTTGTTCCTTGCCTAGACAGACTTTCAACTTTCGTTTATTTTGGCTCCCATGACCTGCAGCCTGTACTCAGCACTTCTTAGAGTTCTAGAACTGAGAACTCACCCAGCTCTAGAACTGAGCACTCCCACCAGTATCTTCATTGGAGATACTGGTTATGAGTCTTAAAAATATATTTCTCACTTAGGAACAGTCACAGTAATTGTAGCAGTGTGCTAATAAACCTTTGGGGAATATGACATCACTTAACCCTAACACCAACTCTGTGATATAAAACATTTTGTTTTTTCTTTTTTTGAGATGGAGTTTGGCTTTTGTCTCCTAGGCTGGAGTGCAGTGGCGCAATCTTGGGTCACTGCAACCTCCGCCTCCTCGGTTCAGGTGATTCTCCTGCCTCAGCCTCCCGAGTAACTGGGATTACAGGTGCCTGCAACCGTGCCCAGCTAATTTTTATATTTTAAGTAGAGATGGGATTTCACCATGTTGACCAGGCTGGTCTTGACCTCCTGACCTTAGGTGATCTGCCCGCCTCGGCCTCCCAAAATGCTAGGATTACAGACATGAGCCACCACACCTTGCCTGATACAAAACATTTTCTTTCTTTTTTTTTTTTTTTTGAGATGGAGTGTTCCTCTGTCACCCAGGTTGGAGTGCAGTGGCGTGATCTCAGCTCACTGCAACCTCCACCTCCTGGGTTCAAGTGATTCTCATGCCTCAGCCTCCCAAGTAGCTGGGATTATAGGTGTATACCATCATGCCCAGCTAATTTTTGTATTTTTAGTAGAGATGGGATTTCGCCATGTTGGCCAGGCTGGTCTCGAACTCTGGCCTCATGTGATCTGCCCGCCTTAGCCTCCCAATGTGCTGGGATTACAGGTGTAAGGCCCCACACTCAGCCCCTTAAAACATTTTCTTTGTAAGCATTTTTTCATCTGGGTGCAGAAGGATCACTTGAGCCCAGGAATTTGAGACCAGCCTGAGCAACAAAGTGATGCCTTGTCTCTATAAAAAATTAGCTGGACATAGTGGCCCATGCCTGTAATCCCAGGTTCTTGGGAGGTTGCAGCCTGAAGATTGCTCGAGCCCAGGAGATTGAGACTTCAGCGTGCCATGTTCACACTGTGCACTCCACCCAACAGAGCAAGACCCTGTCTCTGAAAAAAAAGTAAGAAAAATAAAAGGAGTTTCTCTGCTTTGCAGAAGAGGAAACAGATACTTAGAAAAGTTAAAGAAACTTGCACAGTGTCACATGGTTGGTAAAGCTTGAGAGTTGAATTCAAAACCTGTGCTAACCTTGAGGCTACACTACCTTAATTTCCTACATCCTTCATCTTCACCCTCACAGTCAACTGAAGATAAAGAGGAACTGAGGCATGGGATTTGGCTGAAACTGCATGGCTAGTGAGTGGTAGAATTTGACCTATGTTCTCCAGTGTAATCCTGGTCCACACGCTCTATGGCAACAGTACTTTCCAAGTATAGGGAGTATTAAGACAGAGGTCATATCTTAGGGATTCAATGTGATGTGGTGGGAAAAACTCTCATTTTGGTAGCAAGCAGACTCACGTTTGATTTCTGGTTCTGCCCCTTACTAGGGTCCTGAGACCCTAGACAGTTTACTTAGTGCCTCAGCGTTTGCTTTCTTTCTTCTGTAACATTGACATCATAACACTTTGTTGATGTTATTATAGTTATTAAGATGATGCACAGGGCCTTGCACATGGGAGAGGCTCACTGAATGTTATCCCTCTTCCCTCCTGCTACTTTTGGAACTGCCCAGCCCTCCAAGCTGGGTGCATTGTTTAGAAATGAATCTTTGCAGGCTGATAGGTTGAATGTCTTGCCATTGTGCTTCCTATCCCTGGTGTCACTCCCTGTTCTGTGAGATGGATGAGATGAATTCCCTGATGCCTAGAATAGTAGAACTTCTCACTGATAAAGACCCAGGCCTTTCCCTAAGGGAATTCTGAAAAGTCATGGAGACAGAAAGAGGCTGTTAGGTGTGAGGCGTCAGGAGGTGGGGAAGGATATTGCAAAAAAGAAAAAAAATCGTAGCTGACACGCTATTGCTTCAAAATTAACCAGTCTCCAGTGTTGCCTCGGCGCTGTCAGCTCTCCCAGACCTTACAGAGCCTTCAGTCTGTAGCCCTCAGTGAGAATGGAGCCACAGGCTGGCAAAACAGCAGGCGGTGGTTTAGCAGTGGTTTTATTCTGGAGGCCTCAGAACCACATGACATCGTGTGCCGGCTGGAGAGAGAAGGCGAGGCCCCTGGAGGACATGAGGACACTTGTGCAGCTGTGTCCAAGCCACACGGTCTTCACTGCCCACAGCCCTGAGGAAAGCCCACCAGGGAGTGCCTCCAGCTGGGGTCCTGGCCAGCAGGCTCCTCTATTAATAAGAGGGGCTATTTATATAGTCCTCTGTAGAAACTGCCCTCAGATCACATTACTGCCGCCTGGCCCACGAGTGCCTGCTGTGGGTGCTGCCGTGTGCTTGCCAGGGCCACTGACCTGGTGAGGAAGCCTCAAGTGTGCCCTGCCATTGGGTATTTGTGGCTCATCCCTTTCTGTCAGGCTGTTGCTCCCCACAGTGGGTGTGTGTGAGCAGGGGTGTGGGGGATGGTAGTATGTTTAGGAAGAGGTTGAAATAATGAGGGTTGTCATTTTGGGGTACTGCTTTTTAGCTGTGAATTACTATCACTTTTTTGTTGTTGTTGTTGTTGTTTTGGAGACAGGATCTCACTCTGTTGCCCAGGCTGGAGTACAGTGGTATGGTCATAGCTGACTGCAGACTCAAATTCCCAGGCTCAAGTGATCCTCCCACCTCAGCCTTCTGAGTAGCTGGGACTACAGGCATGCACCACCACTCCTGGCTAATTTTTTGTAGAGATGGGTTTTGTCATGTTGTCCAGGCTAGTCTTGAACTACTGGGCTTAAACGATCCTCCCGCCTTGGCCTCCCAAAGGGCCGGGATACGGGTGTGAGCCACCATGCCTGGCCCTACTGCCACCTCTTAAGCATATTCTGTGTATCTGGCTGTATCCTAAGATCTTAGGTTTAATTATTTCAGCTGGATCCTCCCAAAACCCTACAAAGCTGGTACTTGTATTATTTACATTCCTCAGAAGAGGGAAGTAAGGGAGAGCAAGACTGAGTGACATGTTTACCATTGGATTGATAAAGGATACAACTGGAGTTGAGTGAACCAAGATCTGTCTGATTTAAATATCTGAGCCGTATAATCCCATCCTAATAATCCCTGCTCTGTAACTGCCTCAGTTTCCTTTCTTAAAGAGAGGTGATAATTTAGTATTTTCCTCAAAGTGTTGGCATATTGTTCAGTGAGATATTGCACATAGAAAACGTAGGACAGAATCTGGCACATAGTAGATGTTCACCTTTATTATTGTTTATTTTGTTAAAGTAATTGTATCCTATGCTAAAATAATTTTATCTGGCTATCTTGTGTAGAAACCATGTATCATAAAGTCTCACCAAATCAATTTGTTAGTATACATTATTCTCCAGTAACTAAAGCAGAATACAGTTTTTAAGTGGCCCTGCTTCCAAAACCCCTGTGCATCTGAGGCACTTCTTAATCCTGAATCATCAGGAAAAGGTTTAGCAATAGAGGCCAGACGTTTCAGAGAGATTTTTAGGGCCTTGGATGGAAGTAAATTTTGTGGGGAGATGGGAGTCAGCGGGGGAAGTAAATTGGGGAGGGATGGCGGCTAAGGGGTGAGGGCTAGAAGACTGTACAACCCTAGATATTTAAAAAAATTTCCTCAGGCACAGTCTTTAATTCTGAAAATTTCCTTTTTCATGGAGACTCTGCTAAACTTCCTGAGTGCCTCTCCCCTCAAAGCTGTAGCTGTGCTATTTTTGACCAGTCTCTATTTCAGTCTGGCAAGAAGTTCATTGCATCTCAGAGTGAGCTGGGCCTTTGCTGCCTTCTGAGGAGAGTCTTCTTGTTTCAACAGGGGACAGAGTGAACAAAAAGGGGGCCAGCAGTGGTGGAGCTAACAGACTTACTCAGAATAGCGGTTCTTTTTTCAGTAGAAATGATCTGGAAGTAAGCTTACTGGGCAGGGCCTCTCCTGGGGGCTCCGAGTGTCCTCCCTGTAAGTCAGGCAGCCCTGATGCCACCAGAGCCTGCTGTTTCTGACTGAGCCTGTTGACTCGGGGCTGCTCATCTAGACATACAAGGCCCAGTTGAGCTCCAGCCCTGGTCCACCGCCCCCCTATGCTCCACTTCCAGCAGATCTGTCACGTTTCGAAATATCATGATGCCCCCTTCCCTTGTTCATTTATTTCTGTGAAATTGGGTGGAGCAGTTTGTCACAGATACGGTAGGCCTGGCCTGAGACCAAGCTCATCAGGCGTAGCCCCCTGCAGAGAAGTCCCTATGCTTTGTTTCAGGTTTAAAATCAAGTGAGATCCTAAGCTGGCTGAAGAACAACTGTGCTGTTACACTAAGGGATTACGAGCTTTCCAGCTGGCCTTTGAGCATGTTGCTCTCCTCTCTGTCATACTTTTTTCAGCTCTTGGCCAGGTCCTCTCTAGTTGTGTGATCCTAGGCTAGTGACTTAAACTGGCCTAGAGAACTTACCTGTAATGTAGAGAATGGTAGTAGTTACCCTGGTACCTGACTCAAAGTTGTTGTGATGGTGAAAGTGCATGAGGCATGTTGAGTTTTTGCTGAAATAAAGAACTAGAAGGTAATGAGGAAGAACCTAGACTTTGGGGCTAGGCACCCTGGGTCACTACCACTTACTGCTGGCGACCTTGGTCAAACTACTTAACGTCTGTGTTTCAGTTTCCTCATTGGTGCAGTGGAAATGTTCCTGAGACCTGTTTCCGAGGGCTGTAAAGATGCATGAATATACTGAAAAACTCTTAGAGCTGTGCCTGGCACATAGTCAGCCTTCATTAATTTATCTGCGTTTGTTTTTGTTACCATCATTCTCTGTGTTTCAGAATAAATCGCAAGCAACGAAAGAGTTCTTAGGCAAGCTGCCTGATTGGCAGCAGGTGCCCGACCTTTGTTTTTCTTGCTCTGATAAAACCTGGGGGTCTCTTGTAATAATAGGCGCGTTGATGGGTACTATGACAATTTATTAGCTGAGATTAAGACTAATGGAGAGTTTTCAGTGTCCCTGCATGTGGATGGGAAATGGATCACAGCAGGGTTGGAGGAGATAAAAGGTGAAGCAGAAACAATCTGATTTAGGGGGCAGTCAGATAAGAGACTGTTAAAGTAATTAATTGTCTGTTTCAACACACAAACAAGGGCCCTTTAAGTGGAGAAAGGATTTGCCACATGATACGGATCTGTCTTCTCTCTGCCAGATGCTTCAGCCATGAAGCTATTGAAACAGGCATTCTGTGTCCCACAGCCCAGTAATTGCCAAGCTTCATCCCTAACTGGCTTTGGCACTGAAGAAAGCAAATGGGATAATTCAAGGCCTTTCCTTTTTTTTTTTTTTTCCTTCTATTCATTTCTATAAAAGATGGCAGACAACCAGATTATTCTATTCAAGCACATGCTAGCTGTATACTTGTATGAGTACAGCTGTCATTTCAGTTGCCTTGTCTTCAAACAGAAACAAGATGCTCTGTGTTAGATGTACCTCCCTTAAAAAACTGAGAATAAGAGAACTGAGTTTTATCCCCTTGACTTTGCATTGCAAGTAATTTATTTCTAGCCCATCACCTGGCAGAAAGCCTGAACACTGTGCTTTGGTTTTCTTCAGGATTGTTGGGCTCACTTTGCAAGTCTGATTTTGGATTCTCTTCCCAGATTTGGAAATACATGTCCATGTAAGGAGGCCAGATTGCACAGCCTCTGGGGGCAGACCAGGCGAGCTGAGCTTTGGTTCGTGGGTTTCCCCTTCCGTTAAGAGATATTAACTATGGAAATACAGATTTGGACTATTTGAGCAGGAAGGGAGCTTGGAGAGCAAATCTCGTCTGTGGAGAATTTTCAAAGTGTTTATGCACAAAAGTGTGTGCATATATGTTCATTTTTCTGGGGGATGCATCCAGAGGCTCATCAGAGTCCAGCTGGAACCTCAAATGGAAGAGAGTCCCTGAGTCCAGTTCCCTTGTTATTTCACAGATGAGGCACTGAAATAATTGGCCCCATGTGTCCCAAGCCCCTCAGAACTCCATGTGAGCCAGGATGTGAGTCTCTGGCTCTTGTTCCACACTTGTTGCCCTTTGCAAGGGCAAATTTCGGCCCACGGGGAGTGTTCTCACCGATGATCTTAGGGGCACTTTTGTCCCGAACCTGCCTCTTGGCTTGTTCTCACCGTTCCTTGTCTTGATTTCTGAGTTCTATGGGAAGCTGATGGCAGATAGGAGATGCTTCCCGTTAGTGTTTATTTCTAGCCATGGGTGTGATCAATAGCTAGTTTTTGTGACCTCATGCGACTTCTTTCCCTTTGAAAACCCACTGCTAAATTCTTTCTCTTTTCTCCAACATTAGGATATAGGTTTACTGTGGCAGATTCAGCAACGTTTGTTTATTTCTCTCGTATGCGTATGATTTCAGACTAATTTAAATGCTTTACATGATTAATTTCTTGTTGTTGTTACAGGTACCTCAATAATAATGAGTTGACAGCCATACCATCCCTGGGCGCTGCTTCATCACATGTCGTCTCTCTCTTTCTGTAAGTGGTGCCGTTTGGGGGACTCTGGGTTGTGTGGTGGGGCCATGGCGTTTGTTGCCTTGCTGATACCTTGTGGCAGGATAACTTGAGTTCATGTGCTCGCTGGTGAAGAAAGACCTCTCTTCATGTGGCCCTAATGATTACGACAGATGCTTTGCTTGCTTCTTTTGGGGTTTGCAGAATTAAAAGCTGGAAGTTTTACCTCATCTTTAATTTGCAAGAAAGTAGGTCTTTTTTTTTTTTAATGTCCAGAGGTATATGGAACTAGATTTCTTGCTTCTGTGGTTGATTAAGCTGCAACTTCAAATAAAACTGGAGTTAAAGGAAGCAGTGTCAATTATAAGACAGCAAGCTCATCTTTGCGCCAGTGAATTTGGTAATGTGACTCAGTTTACTTTATGGCTTTAAGAAAAAGAAAGTACCCCCAGGCGTCTGGGATCAATGTAAAAGTATGTTGTCATGGTCAAGTGTTAGATAAGATACAGTCTATTTTTTATACACAGCACACTGGAAATGCAAAAGCAAATGAAGGGCCTTAGCTAAAAAGACAGGAAGGCACCCATTGGGAATACTATCATTTGTGCTGTTACAGACTTTTGCTAGAGAACTGAGCACTGGTCCTACCCCTATTTCTTCAGCAGTCAGGTGGAGGAGCTTGCTTGTTTTAAACTCGCCCAGAAGACTTTCCAGATAAACCAGCCATGAGTCCAGCAATTTTCTCTGCCAGATTTTATTGGCAGCGTCCCCAGCAGAGCACCTCCCTCTTCACACTGAATTTCCTGTTTCCACTCCAGGCTTGCATAGTTTAATTTTATTCTGATTTTGCTGGTTTTATAATTCGTTTGCTCACCTGTGTGAATCTTAATCTCAATACTGAGGCTTGGCAGGCCGAGCAGAGAAACTTTGCAGGAAGGTGCTATTAATAAGAGTGCTGGCATAGCTTACAGATCTTGGATCTTTGGCTGGCAGCACGCCCTGTGTTCAGGAGCTGCTGTGTCCCTGTGAAACATGGTCTTGGGCTTAACCCTTTTCATGGCATTGTGGGATTGCAGGAGAATGTGGGAGGTTAGAATTGCAACTCACTGTGTGCCCTGGACAGATGACCTAGTCTCTCTGAACCTCATTTCTCTCATTTACATAATGGTTTTTGACCCATTTGATACATGAAGAAAATGAGACCTGGGGGAGTGGAATGTATATGAAGCTCCCAGCATTGTGTGGAAATGTTTGACAAATGGTGGATACTGTTGTTGGCTGGTAGCTAGTTGTCACCTAGCTCCTTGGATCTTGGCAGGATCTCACCTTTAAGGCCACAGGATTTAAGAGTCAGTCCTTGTTCCTGTAAAGTGCTGGAAGGAAGGTTTGTGGCCCATTGTTCCCTTGACGGGTAAAGGTCTGACTTTATTTTGTACCCACCTGGTATGTGGGCCCAGCATCTGGAAGGTGTTTAATTTTTGGCTTAATCAATGAGTTCATCTTATGTGAGGCTAATAGGGATGTGATAACCTGTTGTGTGTCAATAAAGCAAAGCACTTGAAGATGCTAGGAGCTCCTTGCCGCTTAAAACACAGGCCATGGACCATCAGTATTGAGTTAGCCTCGAGCTTGTTAGAAATGCAGAACCTCAGACTTGATGCCAACACTACTGGATCAGAAGCTCCATTTAACAAGGGCCCTGGCCGTTTGTCCACGAGTTCAAGTTTGAGAAATGCTGATGTAACTCCTCCTGTTCCTCACATGGTGAGGAAGCTACGGCCACAGAGAGTATCTCTGTGTTATCAGAGAAGAAACTGAGCCTCCCTGGAGGTCTTCTAAGTTGCAAAAGTGAGAAGTGGAACTGAGACCGGATACAAATGCCTTTGCATCACTCCTTTATATAACCCCATGCACTCGGGGCAGGAGCACGGCAGGTGACTCTGAACCACGCTGTGCCAGAGGCAGGCAGGGCCCCCAGCTCGCCCCATGGGCCTGTGGCAGTTCGAATTGCACCTTGCTCTGCTGACTAAAAATATATTTCTGTTCCTTGGCCCAAGTGCCAAGAGAAGTGGGGCTGTTTGGCCTTGTTCCTGCTATTCCATTAGACAGCATTGAAATATGTAAAGCAAGAGAGAGAAAAAAAAGACTTGCTCCCTGTTTGGATTCAGTTTGGAAAATGCAGGTTAGCACTGGCAGCCAGCTCTTTGGCCTGAAGTTGGACATCACCTGATTTGGTCAGTGATTTCTCTGAAACGACAGAAACTGAAGGGGCTTTATCTTGGTTTTCTCTGAGGTGCCTGTGTTCCCCGTTCTTAGACTGGATGCCTGGATTCAGTGCTGGCAAGTTAGGTTAGCAGTGTGACATCTGAGCGGCTGGATTATTGATAATCCTTCATGCCTTTTCTGTATTTCCCAAGTGGACCGTGCGAAGGACAAGGGAGAAAACAACAGAGCAGGCAGTGGATGAGCGTCGTTTTATAGCCCAAAGAACCACCTTCCTCATCCTAACCAATGAAGGCAGAAGACTTAGCAGCCCCGTCCACATGATGATTCCGGTCATCCAGGCTTTGAACAGCAGGTTTTGCTGATGTGTCTGTTACTTTTCGGAACTAGTGAACTGAAGGGTGTCACGTGTTCTGTAAATATTTAGCAGGCACTTTTTGTGCCCCTGCGGTTGTGGCCCAGAGGCTGTCCCAAGGAGAAGCGGAAGCCTCAACACATCATTTGAAAATGTGGTAGTTAATAGTTAGATGCTTATAGTCCTTAATCCTCAAATTCTTACTCCATTTTTGTGGGCAGACAGAGGATCAGAAAAAAATAATCAAAATGTGCAGAGAGAATAGAGCAAATGTCTGCTGAGGCCATGTGAGTGATAGGAGCCCAGACAACTTTCTTGGGACAAGTTTATAGGTAGATGCATCACAGAAAAGTCGGGGCCAGGTGTGGGTCCTGCCGTCTCTAATGTAGTTGTGACATGGGATACATACATTGCTTTTTTTCTCATTCGTTGAATGAGGAAGTTGAAGCAGATGGTAGAAGTACCCTCGAAGCTTGTGTATTCTCTTTGTGACCCGAAAGTTGAGAGTGGGGGCAATAACATCACAAAAGACATAGTTACCCTCTGACCAATAACCACTGTTGTTGCTTTCTATCTTTTCACAGAAGTAGTAGGTTTGTTAATTTTCAGCTCGGACACCTGTAATTATGGACTTTTGCCTCTGAAAGTTGGCCCTTTCTCTCTGTGTTTCATTCTGCTTATGCAGGAGCGAGCCGACTTCCCAGACACCAGAGCCCTCCTGAGCTGGGTGGCACCGTTGGGAGAGCCTCGTGGGAAGAGGCAGTGCTCTGCACCTGGCTTTTTCTATCAGGGCTTCAAAAGAGACTTCCATAGTTTTGGGAACTGGAGTCATACAGCAAAATTTCAATTGGTTAATACCTTCTGATTAAAGGAATCTAATTCAATTAACATATTTGTCAAGGAACAGATTTATTTGCGTCTTGTTCTGAGGATAATGCCGGAGCCATTTGTCCTTAATAAACAGAAAGCATAGAACGCGAGGAAAGCTCTTAATAAGACTGGGTTCCGGTGAGGGAGCTAATTTCATAAAATAGTGCTGAGAAAAAGAAACAGACTTTTGTTAAATGGGGGCAGAAGCTGCCAGTAGATTTTTATGTTTGACATTTTTTTTTTTTTTTTTAATTTGAAATCCAGGAAACTCATGTTACAATTCCCACAGCAACAGTAATTTTGTCTGATGCATAAATGACATTTCTGTTAAGGAAAAATCCCTGCTTTTCGTGTGGTGTTGTTGCACTTGTACCATTGAGAAGATTGGTGACAGTGAAAATCACTGAATTTTTCAGTCCTGGGAGTAAAAATGCATGTGGTATAGTCGGCCTTAGCTTCTGTCTCCTGTGCATGGACTGCAGCATGTTACCCATAGGGTTGGCCTTGTCCACCTAACAACTTCTCCAGCTGGTTTGTTCTAGACCTCATCCCTTTATGGTGCCTTGTCATTTGCTCTCCCCCAGCCTGTGTCCTCGACCAGCAGGAAGACCTAGGCAAAATTTAGGGGCACGCAATTAATTGTGACTTTGTAATATTGCTATTAAAATTTATTAGGTTTATGTTGCATTTGAAAACACGTTGAAACGCCTTTTACTTCTAATCTTGAAAAAATGTTTTTCAAAACTATTTTTTTAATGATATAAGATAAATGTACCGGGGCGTGAGGAGGCGATGTGGGGATGGTCAATCGGTACAAAAAAATAGAAAGAATGGCTGGGTGCGGTAGCTCACGCCTGTAATCCCAGCGCTTTGGGAGGCCAAGGCGGGCAGATCACAAGGTTAGGAGATCGAGACCATCGTGGCTAACACGGTGAAACCCTGTCTCTACTAAACATACAAAAAATTAGCTGGGCGTGGTGGCAGGCACCTATAGTCCCAGCTACTCAGGAGACTGAGGCAGGAGAATGGCGTGAACCTGGGAGGCGGAGCGTGCAGTGAGCCGAGATCGTGCTGCTGCACTCCAGCCTGGGCCACTCTGCCTCAAAAAAAAAAAAAAAAAATTGAATGAAGACCTATTTGATAGCACAACAGGGTGGCTATAGCCAATAATAACTTAATTGTACATTTAAAAATGATTAAGAGTGTAATTGGATTGTTTGTAATACAAAGGATAAATGCTTGAGGGCGTGGATACCCCATTCTCCATGATGTGATTATTATGCACTGCATGCCTGTATCAAGACATGTCATGTATCCTATAAATACATATACCTACTATATACTCACAAAAAAATCAGAAAATTTAAAAAGATAAACTTACCATTAACTTACCATTTAAAAGCCACTTGTAGTACATTCTCAGTGTTGTACAACCATCACCACTACAGAATGCTAGAACATTTTCATCACCCCCCATCCCCCGCCAAGAAAAACCCATACTCCTTCAACAGTCACTTCCCATATCCCTCACCCTAGTCCCTGGTAACCACTTGCTTGAAAACTTTTTGAGGAAAGCATTTTTCTCTCCTGTTAACAAATGAACCTGCAAGACTTAGTATATAAATAACTTAATAAAAATATCTGAGGTGGCTTTATATTTTGCTGTGACCTCTTAGCTGAAGAAAAAGTGATTAAATGAAAGGGATAGGAAGGCCAGGCATGGTGGCTTATGCCTGTAATCCCAGCACTTTGGGAGGCTGAGGCAGGTGGATCACCCGAGGTCAGGAGTTGGAGACCAGCCTGGCCAACATGGCGAAACCCTGTTTCTACTAAAAATACAAAAATTAGCCGGGTGTGGTGGCAGGCGCCTGTAATTCCAGCTACTCGGGAGGCTGTGGCAGGAGAATCGCTTGAACCTGGGAGGTGGAGGTTGCAGTGAGCTGAGATCACGCCGTTGCACTCTAGCCTGGGAGACAAGGCTAGAGTGTCTCAAAAAAAAAAAAAAAAAAGGAAAAAAGGCCATAGGGGAGGATAGGATAGGGTAGGATACTTAACATCCCTCTATTGTAATTTCTGGAGAATAAAACTTGGAAGGAAAGAAATGCAGTGTCCTACCTGTGATCAAGGGGAGGTGGTCACCTCCCCCCTTCCCTGGGGGCGAGTGAAGAGTGGACGAATCCCTGGTTGGGGTTGGAGGGATCTGAGGCAGCGAAGGCCTGAGCCCTCTTCTTGGCTGGATCTGTTGGTGAAGTAAAATCAATAGGAATACTTAACTCTCAGGGTACCTAGCAAACCCTCTGGAAAAGAAGGGGGCGAAATCAATCTTCTTTACAGGCTCGTTAATGCAAAGATCAATTCGCATTAAAGCATAATTAAAGAGTAAGCCTTAGAGAGAGGCAGCTGTGATCTGCTGCAGCTCAGGGCTGGGGGGAATAATGAGAGTCCCTCAGAGGGCTCAAGCTGGAAGCGACCTGGAATGCAATGTCGCAAAGTTAGTCTCAGCCTCATGACCTGAGTTAAGGTTGTTAATAATCAGGCTTGAAGCACAGGTGAGATTATACTGAGGCACAGGCAGCGGCTGGCATTCCCACTGCATGTGTATATGGGGATGGGGGGACATATTCTCCATCCTTTAAGGAGCTGGGTTGAGACATCTTGCCCTTCTCTTCACTGCCTGCCCTTAAAACTTTCTCCATATTGCATCTCCTGAAGAAAGGCATCCTTCACTGGCATAATAAAGAATTGATGTGAAACGTTTTTGCATGTGATGTTTATCTTTGGAGGGATGAAATAAGAATTTGTCTTTAAAAGTTGAGTGGTAATCTCAGATGGTGGAGCTCTTTGTGCATTTATTGCTAGCTGGACCTGTGGGTACCATAGGTGTGTGTACAGTCGAAGTGATGCTCCCCATGACCAAGGGTTACCCCATTCTTCCTTCGGAGGAATTATCTGCTGGCCCCTCTACCAGTCACCAGATTAAGAGTGGACCTAATCAAGGGTGTTAGAAAATATGAAAACAAGTATATGTCCCCATGCTACTTTGGACAGGCTTCCCCCACATAGCAACCTGATTTAGCCTTACTGTTGAAGGATGGCCAGTCCGTTTGGGTGTCAGTGTAAAAGTAAACCTTACCTGGGCTATTGGCATTTTATTGCTCTGGCAATAACATGAATGCTCATTAAGAGTGTGGAGTTCAGAGTGAATGACTGCAGCTACTTTGGGAAGAAACTGTGAGCAAAGCTGTGTTTTAAAAGGCCCAGGTTGAGTTTAAGTGAATGCCTTTTGTTCCTTGAGTAGTCCGAAGCTGTTTTGTTTCCCTGATGCTAAAGGGGGAAGATACAGCCCTAGTCAAAAAAAAAACCAGCACAACAGGGAGAAATACACACACACACACACACACACACACACACACACAATAAAATTATCTAAAGTTCTGTTCCTCTTCTGAGTTTTCAAAGATGTATTCACTTCCTGCCCTGTTGGCCCAGGTTTTTGTTGATGTGAACTGATTGTTTCTTCTGGATGAAACCTCATGCCGGTTCCCTTGGGAGATGGCAGCTTCCCCTCACTGGTAGACCACCTGTAGGGCTTGCTGAGACACAGGTCACTGGGTCTCAGCCTCGTTTCTGGCTTGGCTCAACGGGTCTGAGATGGGACAAGAGAATTTGCTTTGCTCATGAGTTCCCAGCTGATGCTGCCGCTGCTGCTGGCCTGGGAACCTGGCTTTGAGAACCTCTGCTGGGGCTCATATGGGGCTGGGGGGAGCCCCAAGGCTCATGTGTCAGTTCTGACCAAGCTGTTTAGGCCTTGGGGGACAGTAAATTATGTAGATCCACTCCTAATGTCACCAGTGTGGAGGCAGGCATTTGTTTGGGACAGTGGGTCTCTATGGCCCTGGTAATGGCTTCTGAGAAAGGCTCTGGGGCAGTGGGCAGAGTGAGCTCCAGTACCACGGACAGAACAGACCTGGGTGGCTCAGGGTTTGAGGCCCATGGCTGTTACACATTTGCTTGTGCTTAATTTGCTGTTTGTTGGTGACCACTCAAGTCTCCCCAGCAGACCTTCACTGGCTACTGCAGAGGTGGAGAGCGCTTCGTGAGCAGCCCAGCGTGGCAGGAGCCCTGTTATTCTCTCAGCCGGTGAGTGCTGGCAGCTCCCCTTATAGCTGAGCATCCCCTCTCCCCTGGCCGGAGTCAGTTTTAGCACACTTACCGTTCTTTTGATTATCCGTTACTCGTATCTGATCAGTCTTTATCCTCAGCTAAGACTTGAATGGAACCTCTTTTTCCAGATGGAAGTTAACAGGCGTGTCTGAAAGGTGGGCGTGTTTTCCCCCACCCTACTGGGGTCCACACCTGCCCTGTTGCCCCTTTGTAGCACTGCACTGTTTATGGCCAGATTACTCTCCTCCCATTTTCCCAGCCTGGGGACTATGGTCCAGGTCAACAGTGGGCAAAAGAGATGAAAAAGTGGAAGAAACCTCAGCTGGTTCATGATGGAGACCGTGGGCTCATCTGTACGGCTGCTGTGAAGTTGGCCGGCACATGCCCCACACAAGGCCTGGCATGAGCAAACAGGTCGGGTCCTATGGGCCTGGAGTTACTGCCCTCAAGGAACTGGCAGTCTAGCTGCAGAGGAAGTTGGGTGGACAGACAGTTGTCATACAGGGGCTGGGGAATGTCTAAGGGGCATCTCACTGCCCGTCACTGATGGGGCATATGACAAAGAAGGTTCCCAGATGAAGCGACATTTTAGCCGAGGCTCCCTGTTCTGCAAACCTCCTTCCTCTTCCCCTACATGGAGGTGTAAGTTACAGGCATTAAATGGAACACCCTAAATGTTCAGCCAACACTTTGGGTACTTGGAGGAGCATTCAGAGGAATACGAAAAGGACATGGCTAATTCCATTTTTAGGCCAATATGTGTACACATACACCCCCTCACTCACTCCCCACCCCCAACACACACCCTCCCTTCCCTGCCTTTTTTCTTTTTCAACAGGCAGGCTTTTATGAAGAGCCAGCAGGCCGCTGTTGGAAGGAAGAGCAGGGCCCGTGGTTCTTAGAACTGCAGCCTCATCAGATGCTAGATACCACCAAGGAGCCTCAAAATAGAAAATTAAACACCCAATTTACAAAGAAAGCAGCTCTCTGTCCCGGAAACTTGCCAGGGATTCCTTAGTGCAGACTGCCACTTGCCCCCAGTCTAAGCGAGCCTTTCGCTGGGAAAAGAGCCGCAGTGGCCTCCGCAGCCAGCCTGCCAAATTACACAGTCATGACTTGTCATTTTCCTTCCTTTTCTTTCCTTTTTTCTCCTTTCTTTGAGAGTGGGGGTGGTGAGCCAGCCAGATGAGAGGTACATCTGCAAGTCATTTGCTGAGAAAGTGAAGGGAACACCAGCTGTGGGGTTGGGGGAGCCGAGGAAGGGGAGAGCCCGTGGAATAGGAGCTTGGTTGTAGAGATCACTGCCTCTTTTGGAAACTCGGTAGCTTTTGTCGAGTGTAGGGCTTTTTTCCTTTCCGCCACCCCGCCCACCTCTTTCTTTCTTTCCTTTTTCCTGATGACCATGTAAGCTTTAAATATAGCCCAAGATCCAGTGGGGACCCGGGTTGTTCCCCGATGTTGGAGAAGCAGTGGATGGTCTCGATGTTGGAGAAGCAGTGGATGGTCTCGGAGGGGAAGTGCCACTCCTTCCAGCAGTGAATGCTGAAAACCCTCCAGGGCTGCTTGAAATGGAGCCGGGAAGCAGAGCTGCTCTGTCATTGCACAATCTCCCGTGTGAAAGGGGTTGGCTCCAGCCCATATCAACAGTCTCATTCCAACTGGGACCATTTCCTCCTCCTCCTCCTCCTCCCCCTCCCCCTCCTCACTTCCTGCAGGTGGCTTCTGTAATCCAGTTACCGCTGGGAAGCCTCATGTGCATATGCACCTAATCCGAAAATGGCTGGCTTGACTTTGACCTGTGTGCTGACCTTGCAGGGAAGGCAGGGCCTATTGTGTCTGCTCACACCTGGGAGCCATTTTCAGCTTTTGTAGCCCAAGTGGCAGAAATATGTTTGTGTTTATGCAGGGCCTTTCCTTCATAAGGCCTGTCGTCGTTGGGCCATACATAGGGAATATTGGATTCCCCCTGCTTGTTTAAAGGCAAGAGTTTTTAAATATAGAATAGGTTACTCAGTATATTGAGTCCTATGAAATTGCTGTTTGTGTTTTGTTCAGTAATGGTCAAACATCAGTCTTGTATTCAGCCTTTTGAGAAGAAAAAATAGTGACAGTCAGCATATATGGTAAACTGATATTGGCAGGCATTGCTCTATGGGACCTCCCAGGACCTGTCTTACTGTGTCAACTCTGCAGTCCTATGAGACACAGGATCTGTTAAGCACAATTTACAGATGAGGCACCTAAGGCACAGAGAGGGCAAGGAACTTGCTCGAGGTCACAGAGCTAGCAGGCATCAAAGTTGGATCCTGTTATTTCTCTCCATCTCTGGGGCTTATGCTCACTGTACCCTTGGAAGTATGTGGTCTGGGAGCTTAGAAGGGTCTTGTCATTTTAAGTGCTAACATTTCAAACTGTACTAGGTATGGAAAGCCTTGGTATTGTGGCCCAAAGGCTCGGATGTTACTCTGGAGTGTGGAGTGAGATGCTGCTACCCTGCAAATGCAGCACGCATCTCCCAAAGTGGTGCCGCGTGCCTCTGTAATGCCCTTGCTTTAAAAGCCTGTTTCTAGCCCGAGGTGAACTTGCTTTGGGGAGCTCTTGGTATGATTTTCTTTCATTGATGCGAAGTAACAGGAGGTCCTTCCCCGCACTGTCTCTGCCTCTCTCTCTCTCATGTCAGTTCGAAGCTGATTATGCCGGCCATCTGTGGAAGGTACAGTGAGGAAAAACACTCTTGTCATCAGGTCTCGGCAGAGCCCAGACTTGTTTGATTGTGCCAGTAGATTCTCAGATAGTGGCTATCTGCCCCCGAAGACATCACTTCAAGGCGAATTCCTCTGCAGTTTCCTCACTTCCTGGATGCCTTTCAAACCCAAACAGCTGAAATAAAGGTGCCAGTTTGTGGTTTTTTTTCTTCCCAGCTTCATCAACTAGGAGATGAAATGTGTGCTGTGAAGTGTGCAGCCCCCGAGGTACTCATGGGCTGTCCTCTCAGGGGCCACTGGCTTCTGCTCAACTAGCTGTCCTATTGTAGTGTCTCTTTGGGGGCTCTGATACATTTTTTCCTCAGGGACGGCTGCTGAGAATCTGGTTTGTAAATAGCAGGGCTCCTTCTCCACATAGTGGTAGGATAAAGGTAGGTACAAATGGATCTCTTCACGTTACCCTGATTCAGTCATCATGTGGGCTTTATAGAGAGGGGGCAGTTTTGCACACTGCTGAAGAGAAGGCTCTATATCTATCAGATCTGGGTTTTAGTCCTGCCTGCATCACCTTTGCTATGTCACCTGGGCAGGTTCTCTCAGGCCTCAGTTTTCTCACTCATAAAATGATACTTGCTTATAAGGTGGTAGTTAGGATGAACTAAACAGTATGTGTCCTCAGTATAGTGTCTGGTATATACTGAACGTGCATGGAGTGTTAGACACTCTTGCTATCTCGGACAGCTTTGTACTGAGCACCTCTGGGGCTGTGGGTAAAGCAAGCCTGCTTTTGCTGCTGTGTTCTGAGGGGCATTGCTGCTGTGCTCTGAGGGGCATTGCTGCTCTCTACACTGAACCCTGGAGGCCACCTGGTGTTGGAGATTGGAGAGGAGTCTGTACATCGTGCAAAAATGGATCTTACTTGCAGATATCCATCATGGCTCACCCTCCTATAAACCAGTTGAAGCTTACAGAAAACCCCTGTATGTGTATCTGTTCATTCCTCTTACGGGAGCTGTTGAGGACAGCAGCAGAGTTTATTTTCTCTCCTCTCTTCTCATCTTCTGTTTCTCTGCCTAGGGTAGGTGCAGCAAAGTGCTAGGCAAATGTTTAAGCAGTGGCTCACATAGTAGAATGACCTGGGGAGCTTAAAAAAAACTACGTGTCTGCGTCTCAGGGCGGTTAAATCAAAACCTCGAGTTAGCGGGCTGGGGAGCAGAGTAGGGGTGAGTGTTGGGCCCAGGCGGTGTGGTGGTTTTTTAAAAAAGTGCTCCAGGTCATTTCAGTGTGCAGCCAAAAGCTTTAATAAGCCACAGCTGGGTAATTGCAAGTGAAAGGCATTGTTCCGCCTCTTCTCTCCTCCCCTCTCATAACTGTCTTTTAAAATACCCAGGCTCCCCCACCTCCTTGCCCTCTACTCCTTTTTTTCTCTTTCTTTCTCACCAGGTGGAGGGGAAATAAATATTGAGGCTGGCCTTCATTTTAGTACTTATGACTCTGGGGATCCCTAGTAGAGGTTTTAGTTACCTCTTTCACCATTGATTTAAGTTGAAGATACTGTGCAGTTAGCCACAGCGGGATTAGGAAGTTGCTTTGGTGGTGCACGAGTGAGGGTGTTTGGTCTGATTAGACCTGCCCACTTTATTTGGAGATCACAGAATTCAACTGTGGATTTGTCCCTTATCTGGGTCATTCTTTCTGCTGATAGCCAGCCCACCCATCTGTCATTTGCATTCTGCCTATCTGTCAGAAATGTCCCATTATGATGGTGGAAAAAACTCCCTTTATAGTAAAACAAGAGGCAAAACTGACTTACTCTAAGCTCCTTAAACACTTTTTTTTTTTTTTTTAAATAAGTTCAAAAGTAAGACTTGGCTCTTTAAAAAAAAAAAAAAAAAAGTAAATAGATGATATAGAAACTGAAGGACCTCACCCAAAAGCTTTATTGTAATATAGCAAAGTTCTGGTGCTAAAATTGAGTTGGAGAATTGTATAATGGGATTTTGTGAAGGTTGTGTTTGTAATTGGATGCTTGGATAAGTTGCAAAGAGTAGAACTTTGGAAATGAGAAAAAAAAAATTCCCTTTGGACTTTTTAGAATGCGACTTTTCTCCAAATCAAATGTACTTTTTATAAGGGGAAAAACAGTGGTTATCAACACGCATAGTGAAGTTTTTCTGCCTCGTAATTGTTTGGTTCTTCTCAATCGGAATGAGAGCTAGCGTGTTGAGAAAGCCAGCATGGGCTTTGTGGGCTGGGCCCGGGGAGACCTCGGTACAGCCCTTCCAGGGACTCCCCTTCCCCATGGCCTTGCCGACAGCCGTGATAAACCCTTTCATCACCTGCCTTTTCCTCACGGACTAGGCTGGCCCCTACCCCGTCTTCCTATCCTCTAGTGTATGTTAACACTAGAGGATAGTGTGAGAACCCTGATTTGGTGATGCTGTAGCAATTATGTGGTTCCAAGTAAGAGCCCAGTGCCTGTCTTCACTTTCCCCCATTCCCTGGAAAAGAGCTGTAGCCCCTGAGAGATTCAATATGTCATCAAAGGAAATGGTGATGTGGCAGAGATGTGCATCTCCTGCCTTGATGGCCTCATGAGTCACCTCTAGGAAGAGAAAGCCAAAAGGTGTGAGTTGTTGGCACAATGGTGAGGACCAGGTGGCCTCTCACAGGGCCATCCCTTTGTGGGCATTTCAATAGAGAGCATTGGCCCATTTTTGCTCACCTCCAACTGGGTGCCAGAATGTCTGCAGTAGTATCTCTGCCGCAGGGGTAGCCCTCTCACCGTCCTCTTGTGGGAACATAACCTAAGGCTCATTCTGCCTCTTGGGAACTAGGAGGAAACATCCCTTCCTGGAGTGCACAGGGCCTTTTCCCCCTTGTTAGCACCAGTAGTGTTCAGAGAAACGAGTGTCGGGACACTTCGCATGTGGTCCCTACTCTGACATTATGGATCCATTATAGGATCTTCCACAAAATACACCTCTTTGTGGCTTCTGTTCCCTCATCTGTAAGGAAAGGGGCTGGTTCAGTATCAGCCATATTCAACCGGGGTTAAAAACGCACATGGCTGCTTCTCTACTGGAGGCCTGGGCTGTATGTTCTTTGGAACAGACTCACATCTCTAGTTGAGAACTGCTATTGTGGGTGACCCCCTAGTTGTGGGGCCCCAGGTTCCTGGCAGGCTTACATGTTTGTGAATTCTGTGGAGAGGGCCTCCTGAGTCGGCTGTGCTCTATGCTGAGAAGTCTGCTTGGAGTGGGACAGGTGGTAGCACCCTAGCAGGCTCTTTGGGTCCAGAGCCAAATCTGGGCCATGCAACTCATCTCTACAGGGGGTCCTCAAGGCCTCGGCTCCCAAGCATCCAGATGTGACTCTCAGGCAGCCCTCATTCCTCCCTACTCCACGCCAACCACCCAGTGAAGTACCGTCATCGGTTCTTGGCGAAGACATGAATGAAGGGCCCCTTCGTGGCGTGCCATCCTCTATGGGACAAAGTCCCAGCTCTTTCAGAGTTGGCCCTGGCTCCATTTCTTCCTGTTCTCCCACCTCTAAATTGTGCGTAACGAAAGCCCATACTGGGTGTGTCTCTGGATCCTGTGCCTGGTTCATTTTGCCGCCTTGATCTGGAATGGCCACGCCCTCCTGACCTCCTCCCCTGATGACGTTGCGTTGCCCTCTGCCACTGCACCCATCACATCTCTCTGTCTCCCCGGGGGCTGGGGTGAGGGGCCAGTGGCACAGTAGCCGCATCCATTTTTCCTTCCAGCAACTGCTTGTAGCAGGCATCCCATCCGTGTGTGGATGAATGACTCTGAGGGACCAAGTGGAAGGGTCATCTCAAGGATAAGTGATTGTGGGATATGGGGCAGATACTAGGTTGTTTTAGATATTTATTCAAGGTGGAGAGGCAGGTTTGGGCACATAACAATAGAAGTGGCCTGCTGGGGGTCCCAGAGGGCGTGGCTCTTCAGCCAGGGGATAAGACTTGCTTTCCTGGATTTACTGAAGAGGCAGAGGCAGGGTGTCATGGGAGAAAAGGTATTAGTGGAAACTGCCATGTGAGAGGCCGCCTGGCCCAGAGGTGGACAGAGCTTGCCCCCAGGGTTCATTATCGGGGTTTGAATCCTAGTTCTGCCACGTTCTAGCAGCAGCTTTCCAAGACTCGGTTTGCTTAGATGAGAGATTGCTCTTACCCCGTCACAGATGTGTCGGAGAAGGGCTCTCACAGTCTCTGCTTGCTTGTTTGAGGGGTCAGCAGGTGGTATGGGAAAGGCTTTCTCTGAAGTGAAGGTGGAGAGTCACTGCAGATCCCTGCAGGCGTCCAGCCCATGCTGGGAGACGCCACCTATTCCCCACCGCAGAGACGGAGGGAAAATGAGGGAGGTGCAGCAGGCTGCGTAAAAGATTACAGTAAGGAGTGCCTGGATTCTAGAGGTGCCAGTAGATGCATTGAGGGAATAAAGAGTGCTCTGTAGTCAGAAAGTTCAGAAAACCCAGAGTTGGAGGTGAGCACCTTTCTTCCCTGCAGGACATTTCAGAGCCTTTAGTGCTTGATGTTCCCTTTTGAGTTTCCAAGGACAAGCAGAGGAGGTCTTCCTAAGATCATTTCATCATAGCTGTATTATGTTTTCGTTTTCTTTCAGAGGTAGGAAGGGAGATTTCAGGAGCATGAGAGGTGCTCACCTAGAGAATGGTAAACTGCACTCCTCACGTCCCCCTGGCAGGGGAGAGTACTGCTTCCCTGTCTCTAAATGCACATCCATGTGAAGTTTAGACTTTGCTACCATGGGCATACATTTCCCCCTCCTCTTCAGTTCTTCCTGTGCAGGCTTGTTACAGTTTGGCTTCATTTGGAGGCTGGCACCAGACCCCCTGGGCTCTGTGTTGTATGTCTTTTGACCTCTAATGAGGGGGAGAGACTTGGTTCCCACAGACAGTGAGTAGTGAGCCCCCTGGAATACTTGTTCTGTGGGATGTTAATGGTCATTTCATGAACAAAAAGATTTTGTGGTCATGTAAGTTTAGCAAATGCCAAAGCAAGCCGAGTGAAAGGTGTCCTTATCGTTGCTTCTAAGCTGCTTTCCTTTGCTGACCTGCTGAGGGGGTCTGCAAGAGGTGGTGGAGGAGAGGCCCCTTCCTGAACTTGCCTGTACCCGGAACCCTTTCCATGGAACACCTCCCAAGGCCAGTATTCGAGGGATAATGCTTTGGGAGTCTGGCGTCTGGCAGCCTGCATCTGCCACTTTCTGGGTATGCACGTCTGGCACATCTTCTTCCTTGGCCAAGTAGTACTGGGAGAAGACACGGGTAGATGACAACCCCTGATGCCAGGCAAGGACCACTGTAGCTGTCCTCAGCAACACCCTTGTCTCTAGGAGTCCCAGCCCTCAGCCCTTTCCTAAATGATGGGAAGTAATTAAACAGTTCATGCATATCCCCAGATTTCAGAAATCACACAGAGCCCAGTGGTAATTGGTGCTTGGCTCTGAGACTTGAGTCATACTATGTAAGTTTCTGCTGGTTTGAAGGATGGCTGGAGACTGAGTAAAGTAGCAGGAAGGCTGATTCTAGTGGAAACTCACCCAGACCTTCCCTGTGATTCCACCGTGAATGCCATGACACTTCTGTATTGTTGTTTTAATTATACTTTGGAATAATTGTTGATTCACATGCAGTTGTAAAAAGAAATAATATGGAGAGATCCTCATATACCCTTAAACCCAGTTTCTCCCAATGGTGACATCTTGTACAACTTTTCATAACCAGGATATTGACATCGATGCAGTCAGGATACAGAATATTTGTAGCATCATAAGGATCTCTCCCCTTTATGGCCACAGTCATTTACTTCTTGCCCTCACACCCTTGGTTGTCTTTTTTTTTCTTTTTGAGAAGACAGTCTTGCTCTGTCGTCCAGGCTAGAGCGTAGTGGTGCGATCTTGACTCACTGCAACCTCAGTCTTCCAAGTTTACGCGATTCTCCTGCCTCAGCCTCCCACATACCTGGAATTACAGGTATGCACCACCACACCTGGCTATTTTTTTTTCATTTTTTTATTTTTATTTTTCAGTAGAGGTGGGGTTTCACTGTGTTGGCCAGGCTGGTCTTGAACTCCTGACCTCAAGTGATCTGCCTGTCCGGCCTCCCAAAGTGCTGAGATTACAGGCTTGAACCACCATGCCCAGCCCCCTTGGTTGACTTCTAATGTGTTCTCCAAATTTGTAGGTTTTTCATTTAGAGTTTTATATAATGGAATAAAAGTATGGATAACCGTTTGGGATTGGCTTTTTTCACTTGGCATAATTCCCTGAAGGTTCATCTAGGTTATTGTGTGTGTCATTTCATTCCTTTTTAATCACAGAGTTGTATTCCATAATATAGATATGCCATACTTTAACCATTTACGCAATGAAGGACATCTAGAATGTTTCCCGTTTGGGACTGTTACTAAAAAATTTTGCTATGAACATTTGTGTTTGGGTTTTTTTGTGTGTGTGAACATAAATTTTCACTTCTCTGGGATAAATACCCAGGAGTGCAATTGACAAGATCATATGGGAGTTGCGTTTTTAGTTTTTTTAAGAAACTGTCAGATTCTTCCAGAATGGCCATACCATTTGACATTCTTACCAGCAATGTGTAGGCAATTCAGTTTCTGCACCATTATGGCCAGCATTTGGTGGTGTGTTTTTTTTTTTTATTTTTTTGAGACAGAGTCTTGCTCTGTTGCTCAGGCTGGAGTGCAGTGGCACAATCTCTGCTCACTGCAACCTCTGCCTCCTGAGTTCAAGTGATTCTCATGCCTCAGCCTCCCGACTAGCTGGGATTACAGGCTTGCGCCACCACGCCCAGCTAATTTTTGTACTTTCAGTAGAGACGGGGTTTCGCCGTGTTGGCCAGGCTGGTCTTGAACTCCTGACCTCAAGTGATGCACCAGCCTCGGCCTCCCAAAGTACTGTGATTACAGGTGTGAGCCGCCACACCTGGCCGTTGTGGTGGTGGTGTTTTTTTTCAGCCATTCTGATAGATGTGTAGCAATATCTCATTATGGTTTTCATGTGTATTTCCATGGTGACCAATGATGTTAAGCATCTTTTCTTTTGCTTGTTTGCCACCTGTAGATTCTTTTTGGTAAAATGTCCATTCATGCCTTTTGCCCATTTTCTAATTGGATTTTTTGGTTGGTTGTTGTTGTTGTTTTGCTCTCAAGTTTTGTGAGATGTTTATGTAGTCTGGATATATATTCTGGATACTAGTTCTTTGTTAGATATGTGATTTGTAAATACTTTCTCTCAATCTGTAGCTAGTCTTTTCGTTTTAGCAGAGTCTTTCACAGAACAAACATTTTTAAATTTTGATAAAGCCTAATATGTGTAAAATTTTCCTTTTATGGATTGTACTTTTGGCATCAGGTCTAAGAATTTTACCTAACTCTAATTCCCAAAAGTTTTCTCCTGTGTTTTCTCTTAGAAGATCTGTAATTTTATGTTTTGCATGTAAGTTCACGGTGACATGTTTTAAAAAGCCTGAAATCAGGAAGAAACTTGAAGCTTGTGGTTCCACGAAAGAAAGAGAGCGAGAATTGCTTCTCATAGGACCCCAGAATGGACAAGGCAAGGGGTGAGATGGTTCTGGGGTACAGAGAAGGGGTGCAGCAGACAATGCCATTTTGGTGTTGTAACAAATCACTTTTGGGGGTGGGTGAAGAAGGGCTGCGTTAACAGGCCAACTCCTTAATCCCACCCAGTACCCATCCTTAACCCTCCCGAAGTACCATCAGGTCACATGCTGAAGCTTGAGAAATTGCGTGGTAAGAGATATTCTAAATCGTATGATCGGGAGATCAAAGTCTTTCAGATGGGGCAGGAAGTAGGCCTGGTTTTATTTTTAAAGGCACATCAGTGGTATCTCTCCCAGGAGGAGGAGAGGATCTTGTCTTAGAGGCTGCAGCCAAGTGCTGAAACAGCTTCCTCCTTTGCCTGGAACTGCAGAGCTGTCAGGAAGCTGGCATGTGAATCTCAGGGAATGTGCCAGTGGCCAGTAGAGGTGAGGGGCCCGTGTGTGACCTCAGAGGGAGCTTTAGCGCTGCGGCGCCCACAGTTCCTCTCTGTCCTCATAGCCACAGGCTGTCTGATCTGGCTTATTGTACCACTGTCACTCCAGAGAGCGGCATAGCCTGGAGTCAGAGGATACCTATGTTTGCGTCCTGGTTAGCTGGGTGACTTCAGACCAGGGTCTTAGCCTCTCTGATTCTGGAGTAGGTGGTGCCTTCTCTGGCATGGTGGTAAGCAATGAGTGAACAAGTTTCTTCTGTTCCCTGGAGAGTGCTCAGTTCTGTGCCGTTATACTTACTGCCTGAGGAAATAAGAGCCACCCTCACCCACCTGTTTAGGATGGGGACACAACCACTGACCACTCCAGTCATCCTAAATATAAATAGAGGTGGTCTGGCTGGGCCCTCTGGCAATGGTGTGTTGACATGCTGTGGGGCTGAGGGCCTGGAAGCCCGCGTGTGGGTGTGGAGGTGTGTGGGCCCCTGGCAGGACTGGGGATGAACAGTGGCTTGTGACAGGACATTCCCCTTCTTGTTCCCTCTGTATCTGCAGAGTCAGGTCATGCCTCTGCTCCAGTCACATGATGTGGCCCCAGCGTAGGGGATCCCCCTCCCTGGTGGATGCCGAGAAGGGGTGGGAGGTATGGGTTGCTATCCAGAGAAGCTGTCTTCCTCAGGATTTCTTCTGCCCACTTCCCTTATGAGGCAGTTCCACATCCTGAATAGGAGTGTGGGATATGGATTCCTGTTCTGGGCTCCAGTCCCAGCTGTACTGCTTCCTGCCGTGTAACCTTCAGCAAGTGAGTTGACCTTTCCGTGCCTCAGCATCCCCATCTGTAAAATGGGGACAGTAATAGTGGCCACCTCTGGGGTTGTCATGAAGATTAAATGAGGGATGATGTTAAGAGTGAAGCCAGCGCCTAGCTACTGGTAAGCACTGACAAAATGTTAGATTTGTTCCCGCTGTTCCTGCCTTTATAGCTACTCCTGCTACCCCTTCTACTGAGAAAGAAGATGCAGTGTGCCTCCTCCATAGCTAAGCGTCAAGGGCAAGCTCCCTGGACATCCATGACCCTGTGCAGCATTGGAACCACTTCCTGAAGGCCGCAGAAGCACCAGACTCCAGCTACAAAGGCCCTTTGATGTTTACACCACCTGGAGCAGGCTCGGGTGCCATGAGAGTGTCGGGGACCAGGGGCTCAGGAGGAGGTTCTGTGTGGAAAACCCTCCTTTGTGCCTGGTGGACCAGTGGTGGAACTGCTCAGGCCACCCTGGGCTGTACCAGCCCTACACAGCTCTCCACCACATTTCTTAGTCTGCTCTGCACTTAAGGTTTAGGTCCCAAAGTTCAGTGTCCATATGCTCATTAACTGCTTTGTAAATATAAATTTAATGTCACATAATTGACAGGCAGTATGCAAAATGGTGTGGAGATGCCGTTATCATCTTACTGTGAGAACAACACTGTATTCTCTACCTTTTTTCTGCCTATATCTTCTAGAGAGGGACAGTGATGCGAATTGGTGGTCTCTGTGCCCTGCTTTTGGTTTAGCATGGTGGCATGGACAGTCTCCAGGTGCGTGAGTGCTGTAGACCGCTTTGCCCAAGGCTAAGATGGAAGGGTGACTGTGAGTTGGAGGTTCATTCTGCTCCCTTTGGGAATTTGGCGTGAGGTCAGCATGTTTCTCATCGGTGGTTCCATTTTTTCAGGTCCTAGTTGGTGAGGTCGGAGGAACAGAGACCACGATAGCTCGTCAGAGCTCATTGGTCTTGGACTCCTGGGTGACTCCCTCCTGCAGTTGCTGACCAGTCCCTATGGAACTTGGGCAGAGGAGGTCCTTGCTCTGTGAAGTACAGTATCTCTATCATTTCACGCCCCTGGGTTCGGGACTTCCCACCTCATCCTAGTTGGTGGAGCCTTTTTGGAGGAAAACCATGCATGGCAGCCTCTTGACACCCTCCTACGTGGGTGGTGCGGACACTCCTTGGTTAAAATTTCTGAGGTTAGTCCCTGGCCTTAAGGGACACTCATCACCTCGTTCTTGATCGTTGCCATCTCACCTTTTCCTCTTTTCTTGGCCAGAAACAGTTACTCAGCCCCTGTAGTCTGGGTGAATCCACGTCTCTTGTTCCGTGTCCTGGTTTTCTTTCCTTCTTTCCTCGAGGGGCAGAGCTGAACAAGCAGGGACACGTGTACCTTGACAATTGTAATGAAGTGCATTTAGCCTTGTTCTCAAAGGGAAATCAGAGGGGTCCAGTTCAGTTGTGCCGTACCCGGGCTCCACGATTGTTGGTGGCTCCACAGGAGACAGCTTGATAGCCCTGTGCTCTGGCAACTTTCAGGCTGGGGCCTGTGCTCCCTGAGGGCTGAGATCTTGTGGCGGGGTTTCGGGGTTTCGGTGTGGTGGAGGGAACACCGTCAGTGTGCTGGGGTGTAGGGTAGCAGGTCACTAGGAAAAGGAAAACAAAGGGGGAAGGAAATAGGGATGTATTGACACATTCAGGGGAAAACAGAGACCCGAGAGATAATCAAGTGGCTCTGTTGGCCCTGGGCAAAAGCGATAAACATGTTTGGCTCTTCTGACCCAGAGGTGCCCATATATGGTTGGGAATTCTGGTGGAAGTGGCTCACTGTTCATCTCTGGCCCTACTTGGGCCTGGTTTTTCATCTCTTGGCCCAACCTGGTACTGCTTTGCCATGCCCAAATGCCAAGACAGCTGACCTCCTTGTGGACATGGAACTAACTTCTCAAGCCCCCTAGAAGCCCCTGCCTGTGTTAGGATGGCATAGTCTTTCTCCCTGGGGAATGTGATCCAGATGTGGCTTGTGTAGCTTCCATGGGTCAGCAGTGTCCACGGGGAACTGCCAAGGCAGGCATGCAGATAGGGACCTTAGGCAGGGCTGAACTGTGGTGTAGAAGTGGGTGAGCGAGAGGTGGTTGGTCAGCCTTGGACAAGCATAATTGTCTCAACATTGCAAGCCTGGTAAGTTGGTGAGGGCCAGTGTATGGGGTTCAGTTGAATGTGGGAAATGCGTAAGTAACCCCCATCCCGTGCTATTTGAAAATCCATCCTATTCGACATTTGCTTTTAAATAGGTCTGTCAGCTTCCCTACCTTTTTCAAAAAGGTTAACTCCATGTTGTATCTTAATTTTTTTTTCTTTTTAAAAGTTTTTAATTGGATGGTTGGTCCTGCTTCAGAGGCATTTTTTTTTGTTTTGTTTTGTTTTTTTTCCTGAATAATGTTCCTTGGTTCAGGTTTGTTGTGGTGAATGTAAGGCATTGAACTAAAGTTGTAATTTGTTTGTTTACTCAACAAATATTGATTGAGTAACTTTTAAGTTCTAAGCGTTATTCTGGGGGCTAAGGCTATAGCAGTCAATACAATAGACTGATAAAACCCTAGCTGGTGTGCAGTTTACATTCTACCCGGTCAAGACTGCAGGACTACTTAATACTTTAGGGAGGTTTTGTTTTGTTTTGTTTTGTTTTTAATTAATGGACTTTTATAACAGTTGTAAGTTTACAGAAAAATCAAGTGGAAAGTACAGAGAGTTCGCATACGCCCCCTCCAATGTCTTCTCTCTCCCCCTCACACACCCACCCTGTTTCCCCTATTATTAACGTCTTGCATTAGTGTGGTACATTTGTTACAACTGATGAGTCAATATCAATCCATTATTACTAACTAAAGTTTATAGTTGACATTAGAGTTCAGTCTTGGTTCTGATAAATGTATAATCACATGTGTCCACCATTATAGCGTCATACAGAATAGCTTCACTGACCTAAAAATCCCCTGTGCTGAACCTGCTTATCTCTCTCTCCCCAGCCTCTGGCAGTTAAATATTTTTACTGTCTCCATAGTTTTGCCTTTCTCAGAATGTCATATATTTGGAATCATACAATTGGTAGTCTTTTTCAGATATGCATCTTTTACTCAACAATATTTCCTTAGGAGTTTTGCTGCTGTTGTTGTTTATTTGTACATCTTACATGCAGAACATTCTGATAGTTTGGGTTGGGTCCTGGTGACCTGCAGTCAGTCGTTCATGAGTTGGGTCACTCTAGACTTCACAGAACAGTGGTGGCTGGCTCTTGATCATACCTAGATTTCTTCATTTCAGGGATCTGGGGCTTTCAGTTCGATAGGTGTAAGCTGATGGGTGGGAGAACCAAATGGGATCTGCTGTAGCAAGGTCCCTGGGGTTATGTAGTCTCATGGGGATGGGACATTGGGTCGTCTTTGCAAGGAGTTAATGGAAACTGTTTGTTGAAGACCCAAAGGGGAGGGTGACCCTAAAGGAAGTGAACGGGTTGGGAGGTTGGTTGACACAGCCCAGTCCTGCCTTTGGAGAGGTTGACCCTGCCTGGTGGAGGCTGTTTATCCTGCCACTGGGCTGCTCTTGTTTTTTATCCAATCTCCACCTGAATAAACAGATCCGGAACGTCATCTGCAGCCAGGCTGAGAATCTGCCAAAATTCCCCAGGGAACTGGTGATTCACCAGCAGCAGGGGAAGAGAGAGGGAGCAAGCAAGAGAGAGAGAGACCTGCTTATTCTGATTCTCATTTCCTGTCCAGCAAATAACCCAGGCTGGGCTGTTTCTTACGAGACAGCAGTTCTTTGAGTAAATGATCAATTTCTGCAATAGAACAAATGATTTTGGTTTTAATTTTTAAGAAGGTGGATGTAAAGCAGGCTAGAGGGAAATGGTTTCAACTGTCATTCTGAGAAAAGAGACTTTTATTCAAGTTGGCTTAGGAAAACTCTTCCGCACTCACTTGTTCTTGAAAAATATCTCATCTTAATTTTCAAGTTGTATATGGGCATTGGTTCTGGCACAAGTGCGTTATTGTAAGCTGTGGACTTTAGCATCAACATTATTTCTTGCCAATCTGAGACTTAGAATTATTCTTTTTTTTTTTTTTTTTTTTCCGGTGATCATTAGGCCCTCGCTTATTTGAAAAAATTCTGTTGGACACCTGAACAAGATTAGATTGAGCTTGGCCATGTTTGGTGGCCCCAGGCTGTATTCCTAATGTGTTTTTTGGGGAGGGATCAGAAAGGGCACACATGAGGGCAGTGGCATCTGAGAATGTGTTCAAATGAAGCAGCATGAAACAGAGCACTTGGAGCTAATGGTTTTCAGATTCATTTCAATCCTGGGGGACATGGTTTAAAAGAAAACTACCAGTGTCTACTAAGGCCAGACATATGCAAGCTCAATGACCTGAGTAACAATTCCATGCCTGGACCTTGCATGCCTGCCAAAAATGCGTGCAGATATGCACCAGAAAGCACATGCAGAAGACATGTACATGTTCATAGCTGTGATTTTTGCAATAGCCTGAATTGGAAATAACTCAATGTCCATCAACAATAGAAAGAAAAAATAAATTGCTATATGTTCCATCAATAGAAATATCATACAGTGATAGAAAAGAATTTACTACTACTAATGCAGCAGCCCACATGGATCTCATAACAATGTTGAGTGAAAGCTAGATAAAAAATGGTGTGTACAGAACCGTTTTGTGTCTGTACAGCACAGAAATAGGCAGAATTAATTGGGGGTGGTAGAAATTAGAGGTTTCTTTTGGGAGAAATAACAACCAGGAGACAGGAGGAGGGAGGCTTCTGGGGTACTGAAATTTTTCTCTACATTTTGTAAAAATCCTTTACATTTCAATAAAAATGTTTACAAACAAAACAACTGCCAGCATTTGGCCATATGACCTGTCTGATAGCCTGCATTTTTTTTTTTTTTTAAGAGATGAGGGTCTCCCTGTGTTGCCCAGGCTGGTCTCAAACTCCTGGCCACAAGCAGTCCTTCTACTATTGTCTCCCAAAGTGTTGGGATTACAGGCCTGAGTCACTGTACCCAGCCTGTATCTTCTGACAAAGGAGAAATCGTCACCTTCACGTGTGTTTTTGAAATGGTTAATGATTTTTGGCATTTGTAGTCATAAAGTACACCTCCTTAAGTAGGTATCAGGGCTGGTGTGTGCTGTACTAAGTTTCATCTTCGGTCAATAATATGAGGGTCTCAGATAGTCTCACATTGTGTGGATTCCAGGTGTGATATGTTGTTAAGCTACATTGTAGCCTCAGAAGGCATATGTGAATGTGTGCATGCCTTCATTCATTTTGATTACTTTGAGTGCCTGCTGTGTGCGGACGGTGACACTGAGTGTGTGGTGCAGAGCCTGCTTCCATTGCAGCACCATGATGGGCAGAATGCTGCAGGGTGTGGAGTCTGATTAATTCTGTCTGCCAGGATCACTTTGTTGGGGTAATGGGGGCTGGGGGTGTTAGATTTTTTTTTTCCCGGTCCACGGCTAGATTATGTGAAACTTACTTTCTAACTGGAGGTTCAGGCGAAGCAAAGAGCTATAATGTGGATTTTGCTAATTCATTAAGTAAGACGTGTTGAGTTTGATCTTGAAGTAAAATTATGGTAGATTTGCCATTTTTGATGAGTCCACACTCAAGTAGTTGACGGTGGGCTTCGTGAATCACAGTAATTGTCTGGAAGAGTGGAAGGGCACAGCTTCTTAGGGATGGGGAGTTGGCCAGCTTCAGTATGTTTCAGACTAATTGGCAGAACTAAAATGAGGAAGGATATACAGTATGGATTTCTGTCTTCTGTAAGGTAACCCTATTTGCCCATCTATCTTCACTGGCTCCAGTAAGGAACCTGGTTGATCTCTTGAGGAACGTAACAGTGATAAAGACTTATGTTCCATTTCACTTTCTGAAGAGGTAGAAAAGACACTGGCAGAAAAGACTGTGATTAGGGATGTCTGACATGGGCACTGGGGGGGACAATGGGAAAGTTTTCTCTCTGCAGTTAAGAGGTATTTCCTCATTTGCAGGTGGTTAAACGATATAGAGAAAGAGTGATTTATACATGGTTCCCAAATTGCGTAAGAGCAAGAATTAGAGTCTGGGTCTCTGCCCCCCAAGAAACACAAACTGGTTGCCATAGTGTTGACAGGGTCAGCACACTACAGACAGTGGTCCCAATCCTGGCCCACTGCTTGTTTTTGTAAATAAAGTTTTATTGAAACATAGCCTCACTCATTCATTTACATATTGTCTGGCTGCTTTTACATTATAACAGCAGAGCTGAGTGGTCATGACAGAGACAATATGACCCACAAAGCCTAAAAATTTACCATCTGGCCCAAAGTAGAATAAGTTTGCTGACCCCTGGTGTAGAAAATAGGTGCATAAATTCAGGGGTCAGAAATTACCCACTCGACCCACCTTGTCTCAACTGCCTTTGATCTCCGTACCCTTTTTTCCTGGCTGTTATCTGTGACATGAGATCTTTTCCATCACTAGCGGGAATACCTTGTAAACCAGGCTTTCACAGAACTGTAGTGGAACAATCACTTATGAGAAAAAGTTTTAAATGTTGGTTTCAAATGCTTCCATCTGTTTCACTGTCTAATTTAACATTAGCTCTGAAAATGTAGCCAAGTGGGGAGAGCTTATCTTGCCTGCTTTCTGCCTTTGAAGACTGGTTTTATTTTTGAAGCCTTTAACAGGTGTTGGTTTAATAGACTTCTGCTGTATTAAGTTCTCCTCACCCCAGAGGGCAGCCCGAGGGGTAAACTGACACTGTGGATGGAGGCAAATGCCACGTGACCTGGCCACCAGACACTTCCCCCGCTCCCTGTAAGTGCACAATCACTGGTTTTGTCTGGTTGCAGAGAAAGGCGGTGCTCTTCCTTCGATGAGGCCGGTAAGAACGATTCCTAGCACAACACTGTCCTCTTGCCTTGCACCATCCTCACCCTTTTCTGTAAACTTAAGTGGATCCCTTTGCAGCTTACCTTCCCTAACAATAAAGATACTCATTCCTCCCTTGATGGCAGATCTGTCAAGATCTGAAAGAAACTGCCCTGTTCTTTCCATCCAGAACATCCAAAGTAAAAACTTGAGCTTCATCTGCCTTATTTGCTGAGATTCAGTCACATGAAGTCCTGTGCACATTTGCTCCTCACACAGGACTCCTCACACAGGGGAAGCTAGTGTGAGAGCTGGGCCACCTGGCTGAGGCCAGCTACGTAGACCAGTCTGAGCTGACCAAGAAATGGCCAGCTAACGTTCAGATTTAGCCAAGCTTTGGAAGTTCATGGGTGGAATCTGGGCCAGTGCCCTTAAAATTCTGCCAGGAGAGCCTCTCGGATGGGCTAGGTAGGGTCACGCTTCCCTGGGCTTGCATCCCGGCTCCTCTTGCTTCCCAGCTGTGTGAACTTGGACAAGCTCCAGCAGACCTCTGAGCCTCAATTTCTTCAATTGCCTAAGTATAGTTGCTTCTCAACTGACAATGGAGTTACGTCCAGTTAAACCCATCCTAAGTTCAAAATATCATTAAGCAAAAAATGCATTGAATACCCCTAACCTGAATACCACAACCTAGCGTAGTCTACCTTAAATGTGCTCGGAACACTCATATTAGCCCACAGTTGGGAAGAATCATCTAACACAAAGCCCATTTTATAATAAAGTGTTGAATATCTCGTGTAATTTATTGAATACTGAGTGGAAAACACAATGGTTTTATGGGTACTTGAAGTACAATTTCTATTGAATGTGTATAGCTTTTGCACCATTGTGAAGTCAAAAAATCGTTAAGCCGAACCATCGTAAGTCAGGGACTGCCTATAGAAATAATAGTACCTACCTTGTTAGATTGCTGTACGATGGCATTGATGCTTTGCCCGGGATCTGCTATATACATAAGTGTTCATTAATTGGTCAGCTGTTCAGAGGTAATAGAGGTGTGGATCTTTTAGGGAGCTGTGCAGTTAGTTATATTAAAGGAGTGAAAATGATGACCACTTGGGTTTGCATGTAGCATTGAAAACATGGATAGTTTCCTGAAGGTGGAATGCCTGGTTGAGCAAGGGCAGCAGACAGGTTTCCATGGCACCAACTATCAGGCAGGAGGTGGGAGGGCTTCCCTGCAGGGGTTTGAATGCCAGCTGCTTCCTCTAACCTTCATGGAGGGGAGACCTAGAGAGGGTATCTTAGACTAGCAGGCTACGTCTGGAGTGGTGGGGTTGGTGGGGTTTGGTGGGCTTGGGTCAGGGATGTGGCCTCAGTTCCACTTGCTGTGGGAGTAGGGGTAGGGGGTGTCATCCAGATGCTGGGGAATCTATCAGATCTCTAGCCACCCTGAATCCTGCAGAAGTTGCAGTCTGGGATTTGCTTTGAAGCATGGGGTCTTCCCAGTGGCTGGGTTTGACTCTCTCCAGCTGGAGCAGACTTCTTTTATGCTTGAAGTTAAGAGTGAGAGCTCCGAGTCAGCCCTTGGTTCCTGAGAGGGGAGCCAGAGCTGCCTGTTTGCATTGAAATATGTCAGAAGAGTAGACAAGAACCAGTCATTAATATTATTTATTCTTTTTTCCAGAGCACCTCCTACAGACTAGATCCTTAGCCTGGCTCTGATGACACAAACATGACTACTAAAAACAAGAACTCATTTTATTGAGCAGTTGTTACATGTCAGGTCATATCAGCCTATGGGGTATATGAACTTCACACACCACTTTACAGAGGGGGCTCTTCTGAGGCTCACACCTGTGAGTGGGATAGCTGGGATTTGAACCTGGGTGGGGAGACACTCAAAGCATATTGTTCCACAGTGCTGTGCCATGTTCCCGAGCAGGAAGAACTCGTTGGCCTTGAATGGAATTACCAGAGTGCACAGACACATCTAATGCAGTGAGGCTCTTGCTCTATCAGGGAGGGGATGCAGAGTTCTGCAGGAGTGCAGAGCTTCAAAGTCAGCTGTCTTGAGCACGAGGCATTCAGGAAGGGTATAGTCAGGGTCCTGGGCTACGGTCTAGAGCAGAGACAGATCCCAGAGGAAAAGGCGGCAAGGCTGCAACTGGTGGCACACACTCGGAGCCCCAGATACTTGGGAGGTTGAGGTATGAGGATCTCTTGAGCCCTGAAGTTCAAGTCCAGCCTGGGCAGCATAAGGAAGACCCCCATGTCTAAAAGTAAAATAAGAAAGAAAGAAAAGGTGATGTGTGTTCTTCAGCCTCTGGAGCTGCCCTGGACTCAGTACTTTTGCAGGGCACTTGACGAACTCTTCTCTCCTCCCAATCCTGAGTCCTGATTGAATTCATCTGCTTGCGTGGTTTGCTTCTGCTTAAATGCCGGTGAGTCTGAAATCTGTGTTCAACCTCAGCCCTTCCGAATTCAACATGTGCTCTTTGTGGTTCATTCAACAGATATGTACTGAGTACCCACTATGAGCCTTGCATTGTTCCAGTGGCTGGAAAGATAATAGTGGACAAAGCAAACATTTTCCCCATTGTGGTGCTGCATCTTGGTGGAAGAGAAAGTGTTAAACTAGAAATAAGCAAACACTGAGGCTATTAGATGATAAATAATTCGGGCTATTTAGAAAAATTAAGCAGGCAAGGGTGTGGAAAGGGTGTGTGTGTGTGTGTGAGTGAGTGTGAAGGGGTTTGTGGTTTTAGAGAAGGTGGCCTGGGAAGGCCTTGTTGATAAGGTGACATTTCAGTGAAGACAGAAGGAAGCGAGGGCATAAGACAAGTGTCTGGGGAACAGCATTCCAGGTCGTGGGAACAGCAGGTGTGAAGGTTGTGAGGCCTGACACATCTGCAGACCATTGTGGGGCAGAGCATGCAAAGTGGAGGAGTAGGAGGTGAAGTGCGTGTATAGCAGATCAAATGTGCCTTGGAGGCCATAAACAGGACTTGGGAGAGAATCATCATTTGAGATTAGAGGAGTGCTGTGAACTGACTCGCATTTTGTTTTAATTTTTTTTTTTTTTTTGAGATGGAGTTTTGCTCTTGTTGCCCGGGCTGGAG
>NW_012102144.1:3422350-3455153 GCF_000951045.1 Mandrillus leucophaeus | reverse complement strand
TAATTTTTCTTTTTTTTTTGAGATGGAGTTTTGCTCTTGTTGCCCGGGCTGGAGTGCAGTGGCATGATCTTGGCTCACTACAACCTCTGCCTCCCAGATTCAAGCAATTCTCCCGCCTCAGCCTCCTGAGTAGCTGGGATTACAGGCATGCGCCACCACGCCCGGCCAATTTTTTATTTTTAGTAGAGACAGGGTTGCTCCATGTTGGTCAGGTTGGTATCGAACTCCTGACCTCAGGTGGTCCGCCCACCTCAGCCTCCCAAAGTGCTGGGATTACAGGCATGAGCCACCGTGCCTGGTCTTGTTTTAATTGTAAATTGTGGTAAAATACACATAACATAAAAGTTACCATCTGAAGTATTTTTTAAAACGTAGAGTTCAGTGGTGTTAAATGCATTTATGTTGTGCAACCAGTCTCCAGAACTTTTTACCATCTTGCACAACTAAAACCGCATACCCATTTGGTATGGTTTGGCTGTGTCTCTACCCAGATCTCATCTTGAATTGTAGCTCCCACAATTCCCATGTGTCATGGGAGGGAGCCAGTGTAATTGATTGAATTATGAGGGAGGGTCCTTCCTGTGCTGTTCTCATAATAGTGAATGAGTCTCACGAGATCTGATAGTTTTAAAAACGGGAGTTCCCCTACGCAAACTCTGTTTTTGCCTGCTGCCATCCATGTAAGATGTGATTTGTTCCTCCTCGCCTTCCACCATGACTGTGAGGCCTTTCTAGCCATGTGGAACTGTGAGTCCAATTAAATCTCTTTCTTTTGTAAGTTGCCCAGTCTTTGTGTCTTTATCAGCAGCATGAAAACAAACAAATACAGTAAATTGGTACCAGTAGAGTGGGGCATTGCCGAAAACATACCTGAAAATGTGGAAGCGACTTTGCAACTGGGTAACAGGCAGAGGTTGGAGCACTTTGAAGGGCTCAGAAGAAGACAGGAAAATGTGGGAAAGTTTGGAGCTTCCTAGAAACTTGTTGAATGGCTTTGATAAGAATGCTGATAGTGATCATGAACAATAATATCCAGACTGAGGTGGTCTCAGATGGAAATGAGGAATTGTTGGGAACTAGAGCAAAGGTGACTCTTGTTATGCTTTAGCAAAGAGATTGGCAGCATTTTACCCCTGCCCTAGAGATTTGTGGAACGTTGAACTTGAGAGAGATGATTTAGGGTATCTGATGGAATAATTTCTAAGCAGTAAAGCATTAAAGATGTAAGTTGGGTGCTGTTAAAGGCATTCGTTTCAAAAGGGAAACAGGACTTAAAAGTTCGGAAAATTTGCAGCCTGACAATGCAATAGAAAAGAAAATTCCATTTTCTGAGGAGAAATTCAAGCTGGCTGCAGAAATTTGCATAAGTAATGAGGAGCTGAATGTTAATCACCAAGACAATGGGGAGTATGTCTCCAGGGCATGTCAGAGATGTTTGCAGCAGCCTCTCCCATCACAGATCCGGAGGCCTAGGAGGAAAAAGTAGTTTCATGGGGCAGGCCTAGGGTCCCTGTGTTGTGTGCAGCCTAGGGACATGGTGCTCTGTGTTCCAGCTGCTCCAGCCATGGCTGAAAGGGGCCAACATAGAGCACAGACCATGGCTTCAGAGGCTGGAAGCCCCAAGCCTTGGCAGCTTCCATATGGTGCTGAGCCTGCAGGTGTGCAGAAGTCAAGAATTGAGGTTTGGTAACCTCTGCTTAGATTTCAGAGCATGTATGAAATGCCTGGATGCCCAGGTAGAAGTTTGCTGCAGGGGTGGGGCCCTCATGAAGAACCTCTGCTAGGGCAGTGTGGGAGGGAAATGTGGTGTGGCCCTCATGAAGAACCTCTGCTAGGGCAGTATGGGAGCCCCCATACAGAGTCCCTACTGGGGCACTGCCTGGGGGAGCTGTGAGAAGAGGGTCACTGTCCTCCAGACCCCCAAATGGTAGATCCACTGACAGTTTGCACCGGGTGCCTGGAAAAGCCTCAGACACTCGATGCCAGTCTGTGAAAGCAGCTGGGAGGGAGGCTGTACCCTGCAAAGCCACAGGGCTGGATCTTCCCCAAGACCATGGGAACCCACGTCTTGGATCAGTGTGATCTGGATGTGAGACATGACTGCCCTGCTTTTCGGACTTGCATGGGACCTGTAGTCCCTTTGTTTTGGTCAATTTCTCCCAGTTGGAATGGCTATATTTACCCATTACTGGTATCCCCATTGTATTTATGCAGTAACTAGATTGCTTTTGATTTTACAGGTTCATAGGCAGAGGGACTTGACTTGTCTCAGACGAGACTTTGGACTGTGCACTTTTGAGTTAATTCTGAAATGAGTTTCAAGACTTTGGGGGACTGTTGGGAAGGCATGATCACTTTTGAAATGTGAGGACGTGAGATTTGGGAGGGGCCGGGGGCAGAATGATATGGTTTGGCTGTGTTCCCACCCAAATCTCATTTTGAATTGTGACTCCCACAATTCCTATGTGTCATGGGAGGGACCCAGTGGGAGGTGATTGAGTTATGGGGGCAGGTCTTTCCTGCACTGTTCTTATGATAGTGAATGAGTCTCATAAGATCTGATGGTTTTAAAATCAGAAGTTTTCTTGCACAAGCTCTTTTTTTTTGCCTGCTGCCATCTATGTAAGACATACTTGCTCCTCTTTGCCTTCTGTCATGATTGTGAGGCCTCCCCAGCCATGTGGAACTGTGAGTCCAATTAAACCTCTTTCTTTCATAAATTGCCCAGTCTCAGGTATGTCTTTATCAGCAGCATGAAAATAGACTAATACACCATTAAACAACAGATCTTCCTTCTGCAGTCTCCCCAGCCCCTGGAAACCACTATTCTACTTTCTGTTTCAATGAATCTGACTACTCTAGCTACCTCACATAAGTGGAATCATACAGCGTTTGTCTTTTTGTGACAGGCATCTTTCACTTGGCATCATGTCCTCAATGCTCATCCAGTCAGTAGCATGTGTTAGAATTTCTTTTCTTTTTAAGGCTGAGTAATATCTCATTGCATGTATATACAACATTGATGGACATTTGGGCTGTTCCACCTTTGGCTGTGGTGAGTAATGCTTCTATTAACATAAAGATATGTATGTCTCTTTGAGGTCTGCTTTCAGTTCTTCTGATACACAGAAGTGGAATTGTGGGATCATATGGTGCTCCTCTGTTTAATTTTTTGAGGAATCTGCATACTGTCTTCTGCAGGTGCATCACCGTTTTACATTTCTACCACTGGCATACAGGGTTTCACTCTCCACATCCTCACCCACACTTGTTATTTTCTGTTTGTTTTTTTGTTTGTTTGTTTTAATAGTAGCCATCCTAGTGGGTGTGATGTGACTTCTCATTGTGGTTGTGATTTGTATTTCCCTACTGAATAGTGATATTGATCATCTTCTCATGTGCTTGTCGGCCATTTGTGTGTTTTCTTTGGAACAATGTCTATTCAATTCTTGGCTCATTTTAAAAATCAGATTGGTTGTTTTTTGTTGTTGAGTTGTAGGGGTTCTTTATATCTGGATATTAGCCCCTTATCAGAGATGTGATTTGTACATGTTTTCTCCTATTCCATGGGATGCCTGAAGTGACTTTTTTTTAACAGATCCCTCTGGCTGCTGGGTTGGGAATAGACTGTAAGTGGGCAAGGATGGAAGGTCTAGTCAGTAGCCCATGAGCATGGTTATCTTGCATTTCCAAACTAGAACATTTTGAATCATTATTGATGCCCCCAGTTGTCATCTCCAGCCCCCACCAGGGCAAGTATCTCAAGGTAGGACGCTGAGGTTGGGAGGAGACAGGTGGGGAGAGGCTAGAAGCTTGGATCAGAGGGTAGAGCCGGTAGGGTGGGCAGGACTTAATCAGAGGGTCTCTTGTGCCTGTCTCTGTATTGCCGCCATCTCTCTTCTGGCCCACTGTGGCATCCATTCCCAACTTGTTAGCTTGGCCTGCGAGGCATTTGCTGCTGTGGTCCTGCCCACCCTACCGGCTCTGCAATCTGATCCAAGCTCCTGACTTCCCCTAACCTGTCTCCTCCTGGCCTCAGCTTCCTACCCTCAGACACTCGCCCCGGCACCTTGTGCCAGGCAGAGCTGAACACTCCCTTGCTCTTCTCACAGACCCTGTCGCTGCGGCCCTCACTCCCATACACCCTTGTCTCCCATCTCCACGGCTGCCTCTTCTGCCAAGTGGGGAACTTTCCCAGGGGGTGAAAGAGACTTGTCTTCTGCACAGGGTCCTTTATGCAGAGTGAGGCTCAGACTGTGTTTGATTCAGTGAATGAAAAGACTGACAAGAAAGAAGCAAAAGGTACCAGACCACAGACAAAGACTGAGGAGACAGAGGAGGAGGTGAGGGAGAGGACAAAACTGGCGTGGGAGAGATGTTGGGCCTGCAGCTGTCCCACGGCTTCGCAATGTAAGGCTTCACCCCCTCTTTGTGCCCTTCTGGGCTGGTGGCGCCTGGCCCTTCTGTCCAGCGCAGACCCTTTTCCTGGCTCCCTGATACCGTATTCACAGTTCCTGGATAAGATTCAGCTGTGTCGCCTTTATTTCTTGTTCTTTTTCTTCCCGTACTTTACATAATAAAGGTTTTCTTTTCTTTTTTCCTTTGGAATCAGAAAACTGAAGAGACTATCTTTATTAAATAACTTAATAAAGAATTCAAAGGAAGTGGCTTTGGGGGCCAGAGGGGAGAGGAAGGGAAGGGTACTGTCATGCCGGGGAGGTTCTGTGTGCAGAGTTGCACCCTTGGAAATGGACTTTTGAGTTCAGGGCCTGGGAGACTCGTGAAAAAAAACAAAGGAGTCCATGAGAAGCCCCAGAGCTTCTGGGAAAGAGGTCCTTGTTTATGCCTGTTGGAACTGATTTGGTCAAGTGTTTGTTTAAAGGAGATGCCACTTGGTAAGCGACGCCTGGCTTACTTGTGTTGCGTTCAAGAATGCTTTGATTGGCCGGAGATGCTGACACTGTTTACTCAGAACTGGCTCGAGTGTGAGTGCCTGGAACCTAGAGGCCCAACGCCACCACCCAGCAGATTCCTAAGTGTCTAATATTGAAGTGAGGGCTGCAGTGGTTTAACTCTGCCGGGCAGCGCCAAACCCACAACGGGGCAGTTAGCTACCTCTAGCCTTGGCTAGCATTTGTCTTTCTCTTGATTAATAACTGTTGCTTTTTTATATTGTGAGTTTGACAGAAAGTAGATTAAAAGTGCACACAGGCCAGCTGTGGTGGCTCACGCCTGTAATCCCAACATTTTGGGAGGCCAAGGTGGGTGGATCACGAGGTCAGGAGATCGAGACCATCCTGGCCAACATGGTGAAACCCCATCTCTACTAAAAAAAATTTAAAAATTTAGCTGGGTGTGGTGGTACGTGCCTGTAATCTCAGCTACCCGGCAGGCTGAGGCAGAAGAATCGCTTGAACGTGGGAGGTGGAGATTGCGGTGAGCCAAGATGGCGCCACTGCACTCCAGCCTGGCGACAGAGTGAGACTCTGTCTCAAAAACAAAAAAGAAAAAACACCACACACAAGTTACGGTGGAACATTCCTCTCTTGGGAGGTGGTGACCACTAAACATTTACCTTCACATTTGCCACATGCTGTATGTGGTTTTAGGCTGGATCATCCCTATCCCTGAAGTGATGGGTTGTGGCCCCATCTTCCAAATGAGAAAACGGAGGCACAGTGCTTAATACTAATGGTAGAGTCAGGAGGTTCAGGGGACTCAATTTCAATTAGACCCAGCAGTGAGCTCCTCTTTCCCATTTTAGATTGTCAGGATTTTGTCATAATCTTTTTTTTTTTTTTTTTTAAATCCTCTGTGTCTTGTATATGGTAGGTGTTGGTAAAATGTGAGGTGTGTAAATGGAGTGTTAAACTGGATTAAAGTGAACTCTGGGCTGTGGTGCCTATGGCTCTTGTAAGTTATGAGGCTGGACTAGGTCTGAAGGTGATGGGTGAGAGTTGTACTGGAGCTGTCTGGCTGCACACGGCACATCCTTTATGGTGAGTGCATCCGTGGATTCTGGTCAGGTCATGCTGGTCTCACGTGGTGTTTGGTGTCACTGCTGTGTTGTTGCCCTTGGAGAGAGAACCCTAGGGATACAACTTTGACAAACTTGTCCCAGATTAAAAACCTGATATTCTTCTAGCACCTGGCCAGCAGGTAATAACTCGATGGGAAAAGAAATAGGAGATCTCATTTTTAAGAGTGTCACTGCATTATAGTTATATTGCAGTGGTGCGGGGAACAGGAATACTAGTTTCTTGTAGTTGCTTTGCAGAAAGAGATGCTCAAGTCACCTCCCTTGGTGTGTTTCAGGCAGCACAATAAGATTCGCAGCGTGGAGGGGAGCCAGCTAAAGGCCTACCTTTCCTTGGAAGTGTTGGATCTGAGTTCGAACAACATCACGGAAGTGCGGAACACCTGCTTTCCACATGGACCGCCTATAAAGGAGCTGTAAGTGCCTTTGTTCAGCTACCTGTGGCTGGCCCTCTGTGTCCAGCCAGCTAACACCTTTACCGGCACCCAGTTCTGGACACAGGAGGGATGCTTCCTTCCCTTCTCAGCCATGGCTGGGCCAAGTCAGTGGGGATGGTGCGGACCTTCCCTGAGCAGGGCAGGGGCGGGGCCGGTGCATAGAGCACATCCAGATCTGCAGCATTATCCTGACATTACAGACAGACAAGGGACAGAGGCAGGAAGAGGTTACTTAGCCTGTCCAGGGGACTCAACACTCCAAGATGAGAGTCTAGGACTCAGGTACAAGTCGATCTTGACCACAGAGCCTGCTTTCTTTCCCATTTCCTTGGCTGCCTCTCAGAAATGCTTCCAGAGGAGATTCAGGGAGGCTGGTTAGAGGATTCACATTGGAAGCCTGTTTGACAAGGCTTAGCTTATCAGTGCGTATCTTTCTAGTGTCATGCACTGTAAAACAAGTCTTTGGGTTTATTTGGGGGAGGGAAGTTACTGTATTCTGTGGGTTTTCAGCACCTTTTAGGTTTATCTGTTTCTCTTTTACCCATTTTAATGTCCCATCTCACACACAATGGATGGTAGACAGGAAGGAAAAAGGAAAAAAAGTTAAAACCTACTTAATCAACTACTTGTTGGTAGGAAAAGTGTTACTCTGGGAAAGAAACTGCAACCCCAGGCTAAAGAGATGTTTTCTAATTCCAGGTGGGTTTTTATTCCCTGTATCATTACTGTTCCAGAATTAACTTTGGAAATCATTTGCAAGGCTAGTTTAGGGGTCATTGTGACCCATCTTTTCAGGGAGGGTGAGGTTTGGCACATGGATTTTCCAAGTAAAGACTGCAAGGAGAGGAGTGATTTCTTTCTTAGCCTGCATCAGGGCGCCAGAGTTGGGAACAGGAGGCGTTGGCTTTTGTGAAGCCTCCAGTGTGGGCCCTCAAAAGATGTCCATGTGACATCACTTTGCTTGGGACAAAGAAACCATAACTGCTACACTTAGTTGCCTTGACCTCTCCCTGCACGAAAGCGGGAGGGACTTTCTATTTTGGCAGCTATTGGGTCATATATCTTCATCACACAGGCTGTTCTTTAATCTGGGGTGTTGAGAACAAACAGTTCAGTCCTATTTGCAAAGAATCCTTCTGTGCCCTGTGCTAGGCCACTGCCTGCTGGAGAGAGAAAAAGTGCCTTGCTCCCTTCCACCCTCTGTGGTAGAAAACCCTCTCTGGTCTTTCTTCTTTTCACTTAGGCCAGAAAAAGCAGCATTTGTTTGGGGAAGGCAGAGGAGAGGTGTTGGAGACCACTTCTCACAGGAATGCCATATTGTTCCTCCTTGTACTTTCTTTTCTTTTCTGTCGCTTGATATAATTTGCATACAGCAAGATGCACAGATCTGAGCTGCAGACTTCTGTGCCTTTTGAGAAGCAGTGTCTGCCTTTCTGTATTGTCACAGGAGGTGCCCTGACTTCATCACACTGTAAGTGTAGGTACCATGATGTATTGCTTGTTTTCTGAAGGGATTCTGCACAGGTCTCTGTGCTAGAGTGTTTGTTTGAGGCATTTAAAATTACAGAAATGAATTAGTTTGTGTTTATAGTGTGTTATGTAATTTATATAGCAAGACCCATTTCAAAATTAAAGGCTATTTCCCTAAATTATTAAATCGACACTGACCTTGCCTTTCGATCGATTTTTCTGCTTTCTAGGACTTTTCATATCAACCTTGGGCACTGGGTAGTGAGAAGAGTCCTGCAGGTGGCTCCTGACGCAGGGCTGGTGTGTCAGTGGACGTGGAGGTGTTTGAATTTCACTCCCACCCTCTTGGGGTGGCCCAGCAGCTTCAAGGACAGCGTGTTTTCGGCTAAACCGGCCTTGCCCTCAGGGCTTAGGTGCACAGTCCTAACACCTGCATCGCTCTAGCTCCCCATCCAGAGCCTGTGGCTGATAAACCTCTCATTGGAAACCTGTCCCGCTGGTGTCTTAACTAATCTTCCCAACTCAGACCCAGAGAGGTCTGGTGTCTGTAATGAAATGAGGAAAGCCTTTGACCAACCACCGCATTTTCTTTCCTGAATCATTCCAGCAACCTGGCGGGCAATCGGATTGGCACCCTGGAGTTGGGGGCATTTGATGGTCTGTCACGGTCGCTGCTAACTCTTCGCCTGAGCAAAAACAGGATCACCCAGCTTCCTGTAAGAGCGTTCAAGCTACCCAGGCTGACACAACTGTGAGTATAGAAAACTACACTTTAATTAAGGCTAGCCAAACTTTATGGAGGCCAAATTTCCCCAAGGACCTTGTACCAAACGCCACCATTTCCTTGCTCCCTTTGGTAAAGCTCTCTGTAAATTACCATTAACGGCAGCACCTCATAAAAGCAAATTCAGAGCTGGGTCTGGTGCTGTGACTGCCTCAGCTTGCTGAGAAAGAGATCCACTGAGTTTGCTTGTCTTCCCTCGTGTTTTCCAAAATGGAATCAGGAATCCTGCTGCCTAGCTGATGCTGGCTAATGCTGAGGCTGCATGGGTTTGGGTTCTTATTTATCTTAGATGTTTTTCTGTATTTTTTAAAGATACCCATAAAATCTGTACCTTGGACATGGTGGTGTCCTACACTTCTCGAACAGTTTGAGAGGAAGTTAGTGTAGCCAGAGTTAGTAAGCAAAAGACAGGCCTTTGTTTTCATCTGTTAAATCTAACAAGGTAGTTGATTTATTATTTCTTTATTTCTTTATTTTGATACAGAGTCTCATTCTGTCCCCCAGGCTGGAGTGCAGTGGCGTGATCTCAGCTCACTGCAAGTTCCGTCTCCCGGGTTCACGTCGTTCTCCTGCCTCAGCCTCCCGAGTAGCTGGGACTACAGGCGCCAGCCACCTCGCCCGGCTAATTTTTTTGTATTTTTAGTAGAGATGGGGTTTCACCGTGTTAGCCAGGATGGTCTTGATCTCCTGACCTCGTGATCCACCTGCCTTGGCCTCCCAAAGTGCTGGGATGACAGGTGTGAGCCACCATACCCAGCTGATTTATTATTTTTTTGAACAATTTAATTGTTTAGTTTACTGATGGAAGGCTGAGTACCCTTCTAGAAGGCAGAGTTTTAGATTCAAGAAAAGCTCTGTTAACCAGAGCCTGACGAAGGACTTTTTCCCTTTTTTTTTCTCTGTACCCTCTGTTTAGCAGAAGAGTGTGTTTCAGGAAAATAAGACAGTTTTGGAAATTTTGTTTCAACAAAACAAAGTAATTGTCGAGGGCCAGGTTGGCAGCAAGATGGGGTGTGCCTGGCTCTCAACCTGCCTGGGTTTTACCTCCCCTGGGTGGGGAGTCCTAGACTTTGCCCTTTTCAGTCTGTGGAGAAGGTCTCAGTGATTCCTGAGAAGGTTTGTGTGGAGCAGCATCATGAGCCACTGCAGAAATATTTGGGGAAAACCAAGGGCTTTCTGGCTGCTCTGTCTCCCCTTCCCGCAGGGCTGCTAATGGCCCACCCAGATTCCTGACATCTTTTGGTGAACTGAGGCTTTGTCATACTGGGGCTAGAAGCCAAGTGTATATGACTTGTGGGGTGTCTCTCCCCCATCTCCCCCCGCCCCCATGTGCAGTCACTTCTCTCTATAGTGGAGATGCTATGAAATGCCTCCAGTGGAAAGTGGTGTTGCCATTTGATACCTAGTGGTTTGGTTTTTCCTGGGTTGAGGCATGTAGTGTGGATTTCTGTTGCTGAGCTCAGAGATACCTCACGTAAGACATTCACCCCTTGAGTCATACCCACGTCCTTACTGCAGAGTCACAAATGGCACTGGTGCTACTGGGGGAGGAGACGTGAGCACACACGCGCTCGCTTCCATGCAGCTACAGGCCCAGCCTCGGAGCTGACTGTGGAGAGCGGGGCCTCACTCACCCCTCTTTCCTTCACTAGCTGTGGTCAAGTGGTGGTGTCAGTGCCTGCGTGGCAGCCGAGACACACGGTGGGCCCCCCTACACGTCCTGGCTTCCCAGGGATCCCTGCGCTGGGATTTCTCCTCTGGCTTGGAAACTTAGCCAGGACTGCCTGGGAATGGTTGTGGGTGGCATATGCACATAGGACACTCTGACCCTGCTGGCTTCATCTCTTTAGGGACCTCAATCGGAATCGGATTCGGCTGATAGAGGGCCTCACCTTCCAGGGGCTCAACAGCTTGGAGGTGCTGAAGCTTCAGCGAAACAACATCAGCAAACTGACGGACGGGGCCTTCTGGGGACTGTCCAAGATGCATGTGCTGTGAGTGCGGACCGGGGTCCTGGCATTGCTAAGGATTGCTGTGTGGTGTGGGGTGTGGGGTGTGGTGTGTGGTGTGTGTGTGTATGTGCACATGCGCACCCACACCAGCATTACTGTGTGTTGTGGTCTGTGTGTGTGTGTGTGTGTGTGTGCACGTGCAAGCCCACACCAGCGTTCAGCTGTGCACTGGGCGTGGAGTGGGGCACCAGTGCCCAGTCCATTTCTCCTGAAGGATTCTTCAAGATTTCAGCCGGACCCAGCCCCCTTCCCTTTGCATCTTCACCTGGGCCCAACTCAGTGTCTTGGGACAGGGCCAAATCTGAGGGTATTTTCCTAGCAGATCCGAAAATCCACTGAAATCCACTTGGGGGAAGTTTCAGCGGATTGACTCAGATCAGTTGGTTGATGGAGGTGGAGTTATGGGCCATTCTGCCAGGCCTGCTCCCCTCAGCCTGCATCCACTGCCCCCGCCCCTGCTTCCTCGGTGAACGTGGGACTGCGGAACAGACCCCTCCTCACATCCTCTCTACTCCCACACCACAGGAAGTTCCTTCTCTCCCCGTCTGGGTTTGACAGTCTTTCTTGAGGTGCAGGTGGGCCAAAAATGTAGCGCTCATCCTAGGAGATTTATTTCTGTCTTGTGAGCTAATCAAGACACTGGGTGCAGATGTTCAACTTTTATCAAGGGAGCAGTCTCTTCAGCCAGATGTGTACAACAGCACAACAGGCTTGCCTGCACAGTGACGTGAAACAGGAGGGCAGCATACAGAAAAGGCTTTTTAAACGTTAAAAGCATTTTTAAACATTAAAATTTATTTTTAATCAAAAGTAATTCATCTGTATAGTTAAATCAGATAGTAAAGAAAAGCTGTCACTGCCCACCCCAGCCTCCCCCGCCGCCTCCCCCTCATTCTCTCTTCACCCCAGTTCCTCTCCTAAGAGGCAGGCACTTCTAAGCCTTTCTCTTTCTCGTTTTTCTGTTTTTAGCTTTGCTGGTTGTTCCTTCCAAGTTAATATACTGACACCACTGTCTTTACTTACCCACTTGCGATTTCCTGCTTTAGAGTCAATGATTTAACTTGCTTATGACCGCCCCTTCTCCCTTCCAGTCCGGGCAAATTATATCATGACTTGTATGCCCTTTACTGGTTTTCTTGGCAATGGAAACCAACTAGGCCCAGGTCCATCCACGTGTTGTGCTGTGTCACTCTGATCGGCATCTCTGCATGACCAGCGCTCCGTGCCCTGTGAACAGTGAGGATGTTTCTGCTGCTGGACTTCTTGCTCTACTCATTCTCCACCCTTTGTTTTACGTATTCAAAAACATTTCGCTTGATCTCCTTCAGCATGTCATTTTGGACTTGGAAGTCCAAGGTAGTCATGTGCTGGGTGGACTGAAGTTAAAAGAGAATTCTCAGAGGAAAATGGGGTTAGCACCTACCATTTGGTTTTTATGTTGAACAAATTTATATAAATTGAGCTGTCTTGGAGGTTATTTATACATTAAGTGCTTACCTTTTGAGCAGTAGCAGAAAGAAATATGGAAAAAAGCAAAACTTAGTTGCCCAAAGCCCTTGTAATATTGAACACCCAGCAAAATTCGAGTTATGGTCTTCTGTTGAAGAGGCGGTCGCCTGGGCTTGCGCTGTCTTTCCTAGCACATGCTGTGTGGGGAAGCAGGGTGCTAGCACACTTACACAGTGGGCCTGAGCGCTCAGGCCCAGCGCTGCCCTGAAACCTGATGTCCCCTTGTTCCCTTCTTGTAGTGACCCCATGGAGTCAGTGCTCTTAGATATCTTCATGTTATAGATGTGCAGGTTTATTCAGCCAGCAAGCTGCAAAATTAGGATTTAAATCCAGATAGTCTGACGCCAGAGCTAAAGCGGGTCTCCTAGCACAGTGGCACAGAGTCCAGCCGTTGGTAACCAGACCTGGGCTTGAATTATTTCTGGCCCCTTCCCTACTGGCTAAGCTGTGTAAAGTCTTAGGTTACCTGGCTTCTCTCAGCAGCACGTTCCTCATGGGTGAGATGAGGGTGATAATAAGAGCCTCCTCCTATTCTCCTTTCTATTCCTTTAATGGGCTTTGCCCTGGCCTGTAAGTCCTATGCCAGTTTGTTGGCCTGGGTCATTTTTTGTTTTGTTTCTGGTAGAGGTGGGGTTTCGCTATATTGCCCGCACTGGTCTCGAACTCCCGAGCTCAAGCGATCCTCCCGCTTTGGCCTCGCCAAGTACTGGGATTACAGGCATGAGCCACCACACCCAGTCCTGGTTCACTTTTACTCGGCCAAAAAAGTCACTTCTAGGAAGCTCCCTCTTGCCCTGTGAACACTCTGAGTTGGCCTTGGCATGTGCTATCATCCATGTAGATTTGCCTGTCTTCTCCCAGCCCCTCCTCACATGCACATGTGTGCGAGTAGACTCCACAGTCCTCTCGTGCACTGTTCTAGCCTTCGTGCGACTGCAGGGTCAGATACAGCATAGCTACTCATTTGCTGGCTGTCCAGTGAAGGAGTGAAGGCTTGTCTTCATCCTGTGCGTGGCTGTCGTTGCAGGCACCTGGAATACAACAGCCTGGTAGAAGTGAACAGCGGCTCGCTCTACGGCCTCACGGCCCTGCATCAGCTCCACCTCAGCAACAATTCCATCGCCCGCATTCACCGCAAGGGCTGGAGCTTCTGCCAGAAGCTGCATGAGTTGTAAGTGTCCTCGGCTCTGGGCTGTGGCAGTTTTTAGACACTGCTTGGAGGTGAAAGTGCTAGGCCTGGTTCATTCCACCACACAGCGGCCTTGGGCAGGACTCAGAGACAGGGAGGCCAGTAGCCCTGTCCCCAAACCAGCCAGGCCCAGAGTAGGAGCCTCAGCGATTTGAGCCCACATCGCTTATCTCCCCTTCACTTCCTCTGCATTTAGATTAGCAGGGGCTCCAGGAATAGCATCTAGGTCCCTGCAGGGAGCCTTGGCCCCCAAGGCTCTGTTGGGTTTGGAGACAGTTCCAGGGGTGGAGAGTTCCTAGGGAAGGGCAGCTCCAGCAGAGTGCTCACAGGAGCCATTTCGAGAGTGGCTGTGTGTTAATGGCCACACCAAATAGCATGCGCTTATTCAGTGAGGGGGTCATTTGGGCTCAAACAGAGACGGTGGCACCCTGACTGTGGATGAATTTGTGTCCTCGGAGTCACCACCTTCCTTCCTGTAGACGAGTTGCCCAGGCTCTTGGCCCCATTTTCACCGCAGTGGCCTGCTGGCAGAGGCTCCCGTGCAGTCATGTGTGCGTGCTTGGTTCAGAGATGCGTGGACCTCCTGCTTCTTTTGGAGATTTCCAGACAGGGCTCCAAGTTGAGACTGAGAACTGAGCTTGTCTTGTCCAAAGTTCTGAGATGAGTAGTGACAGACTCTCCCCTGCATAGCGAGGGGCAGTGGCCCTGGCCACCCTGTCATGTCAGGGTGGGGTTATTGGACAGTGAACGCAGCATTCCTAAGGACTCAGAGAACATCTTCACAAATAGATAGTTTGTGTTTTCACTGTTCTTTCCATTTTATATGCTCCAGTTTAGTCCACTAGGTTTCTTTATTTTTCGCAAGACTTGGGTGGGTTTTCTTTTTTGTTTTTTTCTCCTTTTTCTAGGCTTGGCTGTTTGAAAAAGATTCACCCACTGAAGTGAATGATTGTTAAGAGAGCCAGGCCTCAGTCTGTCTTGTCTCTCTTGACCTCACCAGACACACTCAAGGGGATGTGTGAATCTGATGTGGATTCTTGCATCTGGTGTTTGTGTCTGGTCTTCTGTGTTCTCCTCTCTTTCCCTTCCCTCCTCCTCTTCCTCCCCTCCCCTACCTCTGACACACACACACACACACACACACACACACAGACTTGGAGTTTATATTTTGGTGACTCCATCATTATCTAATGCAAAACAAAGTGGTCCTGCCTCTTTCCTAACTTTCCTTGGAATCTGTGAGTGTTAACCCTTTGGGTTCAGCTTCTTATGCTTCAGGGCCTGCAGCTGTACATTCCATGTCGTGCTGGATGGCTCCTTTCAGGCTCTGTAGTCAAGCTGTGACCCCAACAGGGAACTCCTGGTTTTGTTGGTCAGAGCTGGGAGCTGTGGGAAACAAGAGAGGTCTTTTAAGTCCCCAAAGTCTGAGCCAGTTCAGTTCTTAAAGTGAGGAGCTGTCCTCTGACTCACCAGCATATTGCAGCCCCAGGGAAGGCATGCTGTCTTCTGCGGGGTGCGGGATCCCCTCTCTGGCTGGTGGAAGGCATGAAGCCCTCTTCTGTGCCCTCTAGAAGGGGCAGCAGAGATCACAGAAGTGCGCTTGAGCAGTCCTAGTGGTTAGCACCATATCCAGGTAACCTCAGAGCCAGATTTGGGATTGCTTCCCAGCGTGTGTTTCCCACCCCTCCTTTAAGCTACATTTTTTAATTGCAGGTGAGGATATAATTTTGATCTCCTGCCAGGTCTATGCAACTGACAGACACCCTGACTTATTTGTCCAGGAGGGAAAGAATGCTGCTCCCAGCTGCCTTTAAAAACTCATTAATCTTCTCAGAGTTTATTTTCCGTCTTCCTGCCTCGGCCCCAATTTTTCATTTTTAAACGATAGATGACCAGTATGTCATGTAACCAACCCAGAGGTGCAGGAGTGTTGGGAGGAAGCTTTGATTCTGAGGCTTGGACAAAGCATATGGTTTTACCACCTGCAGTAGGGGATCATGCTCTGAGGACCACGTGGATGGGGGCAGGGAGGCCTAAGCAGAAGGCTCCTATCCTGGGGGAGTTGCCCCACTAAGGCGTGAGGCACAGGTGTGGTCGTCCCACGCAGGGGCTAGTGGTGCCCTCTGCTGGCCAATGCAGGGAGTGTGACCGGGGCTCCCTGGCTTGCTGGCTTGCTGTCCAGAATCCCAGGCTTCTGCTATGAGAGGTCTTTCGTAGCCTGAATCAGGAGCTGCCTTGGACAGCAGCATGAAGGCACTGGAGCTTGAGAGTTCTTGTGTGTCATGACCTTGTGCGTAGTCTTCACAGTTTAACAGCTACCCTGGCCCCTGTGACCTACGCAACCATTCTAGGAGTCAGACTAATGTGTTGGGCACTGATGGGTTTCTAGCTGCATGGCCACTTTTACCCCCAGAATTCTGGGGGGAGGGGGGGCGCTGTGCGCTTATGTGTGTGCATCCGTGTCATTTCCCACTGAAACCTAGCCGACTGTGGCCCGATTTCCGGTGGGGTGGGGTTGGGAGGCAACCACGCTAGATGGTGACATTACTGTCCTCCCTTTCCTCAGGGTCCTGTCCTTCAACAACCTGACACGGCTGGACGAGGAGAGCCTGGCCGAGCTGAGCAGCCTGAGCGTCCTGCGTCTCAGCCACAATTCCATCAGCCACATTGCGGAGGGCGCCTTCAAGGGACTCAGGAGCCTGCGAGTCTTGTACGTCTCCCACTCCTGACAGGATAAAAGGGTCCCCAGTGGGGAGAGCAGAATAGAGCAAACCATCTGCTTGTTGAACTCCATTTGCGTTGGCTTTGAGTCAGAATTGGATCCAAAGCTGGCTTGCTCTGTGTGCAGAGTCTCAAACTTTTATATAATTAACTGAGAAAGAACTGGTTAAGCAGAAAAACCTCTCATTCCCCTAGGATGGTGCCTAGAGAGGGATGGCAACTCCTAAAAAGTAGTTGTTCTCAAGCAGTGATGCCCACGTTGTGCTGGACAGGATGCTGGCTCCTAGTGTTGGAAAAAGCTTCCCCACGCTGAGTGCCTGGTGCGGCCTCCAGTTCAGCAGCCGTGGGTCAGTCTTTTCCATCTTGAGTCTTCAGTTGCAACTTCCGTTTTTAAGTCCTGAGTATTTTTTCTCTAAACCATGGGAATATTTCTGTGCATCTCTCGCCCTAGCATTTGAATTTCTTCAGCATAACCTGTACCAAGATGCCTCCTTTGCAAAAGCAGCACTTAAGGAATCCTGTGTCTCTCCTTGTACCTCATCAGGGGTCGGTTAACAAAGTGGAGGTGCTAATGCCGCTTCCCTTGAAGTCCCTAATTAGATGGGATTGGCAAAAGTGAGTGCAGGATGCTTTTCTGAGGCTTGTGTATAAAACTTTAACATGGTTGGCTTCATAGAACTTCCAAGCGGCTATCAGCATAAAACCCCCAGAGAGGGGCATATGGTTTTCAGAGGATAGTGGTGGCGGGTTCTAGGGTCTCCTTCTCAGGTGTAATTCACTGCACAGAGAGGGGTCTGTTCCAGTGTGACAGGGAGGGAGGCCTTTGCACTTGCACCTGGCAAAGCCAGCTTTAATGTGGAGCCATTGCCAGGGAGTGTGAAAGGGGCCGGAGCCAAGCTATTCAGGCCAGGTCAGCCTGGGAGCCCATACAAGGTCCAAATAACAAGGCTGGGAACATTCAGACTGAGCTGGCCAGAAAGGAGAGAAAAACTTTGGCAGCCAGGGCTAGGAGCCGGGAGACAGGCATACAAAGCCACAGCCCCCGGTCCCTAGTTTTTTCAGTATGCAGATGATAGGAAGGAACCCACTGAGAGGAGAAGTCCCTTCCAGCAGCAGAATCTTCACTCTTTGAGCTTCCTGCTGTAAAAGAAAGGTGGCCGCCAGCATTTCACTCTTCATTCAGAGCTGCCCTCCCTGCTGGCAGCATTGATTCCTGCTGCAGCTTCTCACAGGAGACAAGCGCTCCTTTTCTGTCCCTGGCCTGTGTCTGCAAGGACTCAGGAGGGGAAAGTTTAAGAACCAAGAACCTTGTGGAAAGTTGGAGAGGGCAGAATGTGTGCAGGATGGGAGCCTGGTCGCCAGGTGTGATGTCTCGCCTGGGCACTGTGACCTGCTTCTGGAAGCCGGGAGGCCACTGAGTCATCGGCCATGGGATTTGTATTGCTGGAGGGGCCTGGGCTGAGGAGTTGGCCTCATCTCTCCAATCCTGGCGAGTGGGTCACAAGTCTGACTCAGCACCCAGATGTCCTCCCTGGCTCAAAGTCAGCGCCCTGCAGGCCTTGGGAGGAGATGGGCTCTGGGCTCCAGACCCACTGGCTGGCACGGAGGGGCCCACGGGTGGGCCCTGTGCCAGGTCTGTTTCTTCCACGTGCTTTCTGCAGTTTCTCGGTCATGTCCAGAAAAGGGACTCTGGTTGGTATGAGAGCAGACAGGAGCCTTAAGGAACCTTTTGGTCTGATCCTCGTGCCAGGGCCAGATGTCCGCTCTCCGAGGGCTGAATACAAACTGGGCCGTCTGCACCACCTCCCTCCCCCGGAGCGCGGCCTCCGCAGACAGGGAGGCAGGTGGAGCCCAGGGAAGCTTCTTGTCTGAGGCGTGTGTCGTCTTGGTTGGAAGGCTGAGAAACAGGGCGTCCCTCCCAGGGCCATGTGTCTCTTCACCCTACGTCCTGGCTGTGCCTCCAGGGTACACCCAGGGGCCTTCAGCTTCTGAGCAGCAGGCTGGGTGGGAGCTTGCTTTCCCTTCATGCCCAGACTGCTCGGTGAGCTGCTTTCTGTCCTCTCCCCAGGGATCTGGACCATAACGAGATTGCGGGCACAATAGAGGACACGAGCGGTGCCTTCTCAGGGCTCGACAGCCTCAGCAAGCTGTGAGTATCCGCGGCACGGAGCTCCGCCAGCAAATGCGTGGGAAGACACTTCCGTGGGAGACATTTCTGGGGTGCCCCCTGCGCCTCTCTGCTCTGGGCCCAGGCGGAAGAGAGCTGGCTCCACGCAGACTTTTGTTTGGGGAGAAGAGTTTGAAGAAGAGAGCGGGGGACACCCCACTTCTCGCTGGGCAGGGGTCTCCTTGCTGGTCTGGGTGTTGGGTTCTTGGGGGCTGGCAACCCGGCATTTGGCGGCCTGGTGGAGCTTCTCTCGGGCTTCCCTGACAACTCACGTGAAAACTGCTGAATTTGCTGTTGTCCTTTGTACAAAGGAGTCTTGTCCCGTTACTCCGTTTCTCAAAGTTGTGTAAAGCTCAGTCAGCTGTGAGGGCGGTGAGGCTCCTGACAGTACTGTCATCATTAGCCGTCATCTCAAATGGAAACATCATTTCCAAGGGTCATGGTAGCAGCTATTTTAATGTGTGGTTTGGGGTCTTTTTCCTTTTTTCCTAGCTCCTAGATTTTGCCAGTTAATCTGCCAAGCACCTGTGTGTGTGGTACCTAATGATCTCATGAGGGCAGGCTGTGTTAGGCAACCTCTTTATTAGTTGAGGAAAGAGAAGTGATGGGATTTTGCCCAAAACTACACAGTGGGCAAGTGGCAGGCTCAGGATTTGCTCGTTTGGCTCCAAAGCCCACGTTCCCTCCCCCTTGGCCCACCCTGTTTTCTCTGCATGTCACCAGCACTTTCTGTAGATGCCACCCAAAGACCACGCAGGAGGAGGACGGGGGTAATTATTACTGTTGACTAGCAGCTTGGAGGGAAGACTGGAGGAGGGCAAGACGGAGCGGACGGCCGCCACTCGATTCTCCCACCCCGTCCCCAGTGACCGGGAGCTCGGCAGAGCGCGAGTGTCAAGTAAATATTTGGAAAGCCCTACTGGAGCTCGAGGATAGAGGAGAGCCTGTGGTAGGGAGAGTCTTTTTATATAGTAGATGCTTCTGATTGGTTTGGAAAAGCATGGGAGTTCACACCTTTTATATACAGGGTCCTGATTAGGAATAAGCTCTGTTGGCTGGCTGAGGAAGGTATTTCTTCTTGAGCATCCCGTACTCCAGCAGCACGTCGGAGATGCTTGTCAGTGTTTCTTGTCCTTATCGTCCCTAAAACAATGCTGATTTTCCCCAACCTTGAACCCATACATGACCCCTTTTTATCCCATATAGGGCAAACCTGGGAAGAGCCAGAAGTACCAAGTGGGGTGAGGCAGAGGCCTTCTTAGCAAGAGGAGCTCCAGGTCTGGGACGTGGCTGCTGAGGTGTTCAGCGCCAGGGCCGCCATTCAGCATAAGCCTCCCTGGCCTCGGCCATAACTGATTGAAGGGTGAGGGTGGGGAGAGTGGGCGGCATTGCCAGCCCTCATGGGGCATGTCCATCTTTAGGAACCTGGAGCTGTTTCCTGGGTGTCATGGCTTCCAGGAGACTGTCTCTCTACAGAAGGCCCGTGAGGTGTGCCTGGCCCCGGGTCACCTGGACTTCTGGTGCTGCATGAGTCCGCCGCTGCCTTCCTGAGTGCGCACCCTCTGTGCCCTGGTGCTTTCTCCTTTGTTCCCCTGCTGGACCAGGCTCAGCACTTCCACCTGAGCCCCAAGAGGTCAGCCCAAGCCCCTGCTTTCCTCGCTTGTTATTTGTGGTGGGCTCCACACTGAGCTGGTCCTGAGACTCCTGAAAACTTGTTAAAATCTAAGCCTCACCCCACGCAGCCACTGAGTCAGCTTCTTGGGGCTGGAGACTCTGTGTATGTTTGGAAAAGGGTGAGAGAGAAAGACATGCATCCAGTTGGGGAAGCTGGGACAATAAACAAACAAGAATTCCTTAATATGATTAAGTATATGCAATCACTTATGTAAGTGTGATGCTATCATGGTTATGTGGCAAAGGAAACGAATCATTTTCTTCTTGGATAAAGAAAATGGTATGATGCCTATGATGTGGATTCCATAAACTCCTGCTGGGTTCGAGAATGGGTAGTGGCTAGAGGTAGAGATGAGGCGAGATTGGCACGACCGGAGGACGGTTGTAGCTGTGTGACGGGCACTTGGGGTTCAGGATACTACTACGTCTACCTAGCATAGTGTGTGCAAATTTCCACATTGAAAGGGAAGCAGAGAAGTAAATGCTTCTCATGTGATCCTGGTACACAGGGCTACTTAAAAACTGCTGTGTTTGGCATATCGCAGGTGTTGAGTCGATGTTTGTTGAACGAATGAAGGGAGGGACAGAGGAAGAACCCAGTGCCTCTTTGGTCCCCTCCCCACCCGTCTACTCAGAACATTCCAGGAAAGCTCTGTGCTGTGGCCCTGGCTGAGAGAAGTGACCACAGACAGCACTGTGTTGCTCCGTGGGAGTGGCCCAGTGCTGGCCTGTTGGGATCCACTGAGAAGTGGGGTGCATGTTAACACAGAGTAGACCTGCCCCTCTAGAGCAGCTGATCCGTGCTGCGGGGAGCGCAGCCGGTGCCCTGAGTCCCTTCATTTGGTGTGGGTTTGTCTTTGGAGAGCTCAGGGAGCTCGTGTTTAGGATCTGCCCTAGGATGGGAAGGTAGAGACCCCTGCCTTCGCTGAATTACTCAGAGACCTTGGGTCCTTCCCACCACGCAAGAGGTCAGACCTAAATTAAAATGTTTTCCAAGAAAGGGAGATGTGAGCAGCAGAGCCATAAATGGCCTCTCTGTGAATTTGGGGTGGATGCTGACCTGCCCTTGATTTTTCCAGCTTATGCACACAGCTGTGTTGGAGAGTTCCTCACACTGGAGCTTCCCAGCAGGGCAAGAATGTTCCTAGACCCCAGCACATGCCTTTCTTCCTAGCTTGTCTGGGATTCTTTTGTAGACCCACCCCAGGGCCTGTTTGTTTCCAAATGGTTGTGCGGTTCCCAGGCTGGGGCCTACACAGTGGCACAGAGTCAGTACACAGGAGGGAAGAGAGAATTTCTGGATCCCAAATTTCAGGCAGAGAGGAGCAGTTAGTGATCTGGGTATGCGACTTCCTGCCCCGTGGTTCCAGCTGGCTCCATGGCATTCCTCAGAGGGAGGGGCAGAGTCCCACACAGGGCACATGGCAAGGGGTATGTTTGGGGGCACTTGCAGAGCTGATGGGAGCGCAGCCTCCATCCCTGCCTGTGGGGGGGCCGGGCCTGCAGTGGAACTCGCTGTGTGTGTGGGTGGGAAGTGGGGGCTAGTGCACATGTCACGGCTACTCTCAAGGACATGAGTACAAGGACCACCTGAGTACTGCCCCCTGTACCTGCCACTTGATTTGGCAAGTGCTAACCAGGCCTTTAGAGCTGTTAGCTGGGTTGGCCAGGAGATGGATGGGAGGCTTGACAGGTGACTCCCGCAGGTTGCTTTCTGTTCCAGGTTGGTGCTGGGGAGGTCAGGCCAGCTGTGCCTTCTCTGGGAGCCTGGCTGTGGTACAGAAATAGTGTCCTCCCAGCCCATATTCCCGCCTCTCCTTTCTCCTCACAGCAGCCTTTTATTAGAGCCATCCCAGTCTGCTGGCTGCAGCTCCCCATCCCAGCCCCATATGTCTGCTGGGGGAAGGTAAGGACCCTGCCTAATCCACCAACAAGATGATTAGCCCCTGCATAATTGAGAATTTGAGAATTTGTTTTATTGCTATTGTCACCATTAAAAATAACAGCCTGCCCTCATTGTAAAACAGGTCAATATGACTAATATTTAATGGATGAAATAAAGCGCAGCTTTTTCCTGGATCTCGTTTACAGGAGATTTCACTAAACAGTTCAATGCGTTTTTACTGGGACCTCGGGCACGCAGTGCCTGGGCCGGGGGATCTGAGTAAGTGTAGAAGTTGGCAGCGCTCTCTGAAGCGCTCGGGGTGCAGTGCCCCATGAGCTGTTACTTGCTGGCGAGTTTTGTGGTTAAAGAGCCTGAGTTAGCATGGCCACCAGCTTTTCTGTGTGTTTGGTTTATTTGTTTTAAAATAAAAGTTTCAGACTGAGGGGTTGTGGAAACGCTTTCAGAATGCGATTGTTTTCCCATCCATGCAGACGGCCTGAGAGAAAGAAAAGGCAGAGGGTCTCTGGCCCGTTTGCCCCTTCACCCTCCGGAGGCAGGAAACAGAGCTGGCTTTGTCTGAGGGCTGAGCTCACAGTTAGCGCCGGGGTCGGCCTGAATGGTGGCCTCCAGGGAGGGAGTCTGTTTCTGATGAAACGGAGGGTCAGGCAGCCCCTGTGGAGTGGTTGCCCTGGAAGCTGGCCACGCAGGCTGGTGGTGCCTCCCTCTGGCTCTACTATGAGCCTGTGTTGCCAGGAGGCAGCCTCCTGGTACCTGCCCAGGCGGTTCCCAGGAGGCCTGTTGCAGTTAGGAAGAAGCAGCGGCCCGTGTGCTGGGCAGGTCCCAGGCTGCCTTGCCATCTTTGGTTGGCTTCAGGGCTTACATTTTTCCTCCTTTCAGGAAGGGGCTGGGACTTCTTGTTTTCCCTTATGGGTCCCAGTCTTAATGCAGGTTGAAGGTGGAGCTGGCCTCTAGTCCAGTCTCTTCCCCAGTGCCAGGTGAGATCCTGGACCAAGAGTCCCCTTCCTAGTAGGGGGCTGGGCCAGATGGGCTTTCTCCAGGGGCTTCCTCTCCTGCCCACCTGAACCCCATTGCCTTGGACAGACCTGTTGACGCTGAGAATCCCCAGGAGTTGGCTCCCAGCAATCGTGTTCTTAGCAAGCCCGTTAGATCCTGGTGTACCTTAAGATTGACAAGTCGACGAAGCTCATGGTCAGCACTGCCTTCGGTTGTTCCCTGGTAGTCTCCTGTGCCGTCTGGATTAGAGGGAATGCCTTTGGTGGGTTCTCATCAGAGAACATGGTAACAGGGAGGGGAAAACTGAATTATCTTCATTCCCAGCGTCCACCCTAGGGGCTCCCCTGCAGGGAAACAAGCTTGCCTTTAGATCACACAGTGCAGTGGAGGAGGCACTCATTTCTTCGTGTGTTCTGCAGGGCACAGACTTTGGTTTCTGGGAAAGCTCTTAGCAGTTACTGCTAAGGCTTGGATCGGAGCTGCCTGGAGGCAGGAACCCCTTCTCATGGGCAGGCAGTCCAGGCAGGGCACAGGCACTAGTGATAACCTTGGAGGCTGGCTCACTGACGTCATATAAAGTCTGGGGTATGGCCGAGGAGCCAAAGCACTGGGGCACCGCCTGCAGGCCCTGAGGGGTCCCTCTCATAGGCAAGGACACAGCTCCCCATGGCTGTGGAGGACATCTGGCTGCCAGGACATCTCAGGTGCTGAGAGCTGTGGAGCCAGCTTGATGGATGCCTGTTTTCCTGTCCTCTTGCCTCTTTTGGGAAACTTTGTTCCCAGAATGCACTTTTCAGAAGTGGGTGGCAGTTTGGGGGTTTTTGTTCCTTTGTTTTTTGTTTGTGACAACTTCCCATTATGTTGCCCAGTCTGGAGTGCAGTGATGCGATCACAGCTCACTGCAGCCTCCACCTCCTGGGCTCAAGCAATCTTCCCACCTCAGCCTTCTAAGGAGCAGGGACTACTGGTGCGTGCCTCCACGCCCGGATAAGATTTTATTTTTTGTAGAGACAAGGTCACCTTATGTTGTCCAGGTCTCAAACTCCTGGGATCACTTGAGCCTCCTCAAGTTGAGGCCTCCTGCCTCAGCCTCCCAAAGTGCTGGGATTACAGGCCTGAGCCACCACGCCCAGTCATGGGTAGCAGTTTTAATTCCGAAGATTTTTCTTTCCTTTTTTGACTCAGCTTCCTCTCACTGAAACCATAACCAGTCTCATCTCTCCTGCAAGGCCATCACTAAACTTCACCATCCAAGCGTGGGTGGTCCTTGGAGAGAGACCGGGCCAGACAAGGTGATTTCCACCTGACACTGCAAGGGGCCTTTTTTAGGCCAGACGGCGCATGCAATTCCAGCCTGTCATCACTATTAAATTCTAATAAAGATAAAAGTATTTCATTTCAGAAAGGGTAAGGCCTGTGTGCTTCAAACCCGTAATCTCAGCGCAGGTCAGCTTTCCACCTGCCCCCTCACTGGACAGACTTATCAGGTAGCACTACCTTAATTATGTTTTCTTTCTCTTTCTCTCAACCCTTCCTTGTTTCTCTCTCCTTCCCTGGCCTTAATTTCTGGATGTTTGGAAACGACAGGACTCTGTTTGGAAACAAGATCAAGTCTGTGGCTAAGAGAGCATTCTCCGGGCTGGAAGGCCTGGAGCACCTGTGAGTATCTCGCCAGCCCTGCCCTGAGGCACAGGCCTGCCAAATGTGGCTGCTGGGGAGTTCTGCTAGCAATTTAATCGCATCTTTGTAAACTGAGAAACAGGCTATTTGGAAACACCAGCTGCTTCCTTCTCATTATAAGTCAGCTTCAACTTTGGCCTTTATGTTGCCTATGCCAGGAACAGTTACAGAACATATGGCCAGTGGGTGTGCTCCCAGTTAATTCAGTTGGTGTTTGGATAAATACCCTCCCCCCTCCTGCTGCGCAGCCTCACCCCTGCACCAGCTCGTTCATGGACCCCTGGCCTCACTGCCTCTTCCACCAAGGTGCTTCCTGCTGGCCAAGCCTGTTGCCTCCATTAGAGCAGCTTAACAGTGCAGAGTAGGTGCTGGGCTGAACCAGTTTGGTGTGGTTGCTTCTGAGACCCTGGGAGGAAGGGGACAGAGCCACCCCTGAGACATGCATGCTGTTGCCATCTGGGGCAGATGCCTCATGTATGTGATCCTTAGTTTATTTCCTCTTTGAATCAAGGTTGACTCTTACCTCTGTTGGGGAAGGTTTTGCCTTGTGAGCAGGCCTCCGCCCAGCTTGGATGGTGCGCTAAGGCTGGCTCGGCTCCTGAGTCATTCTGTGGGCTTGTGTTGCGATTCGGGAAACAACAGCCTCCTGTAGTAGTTAGGACACAGGTCTGGCTAGTCCCTGTGGGTCATCTGTGAAACCAGGACTGTGCTGAAAACTCCTCAGGTTTACCTAGGGTTTCTTTGTATAAGTATGTATGTTCTGTTTCAGGAACCTTGGAGGGAATGCGATCAGATCTGTCCAGTTTGATGCCTTTGTGAAGATGAAGAATCTTAAAGAACTGTAAGTATCTGGATTCCCTGGGTCTGACTGATGGGAACGGAGACTTTCAGAGTAAGAAACTTCTGCAGTTGCATTATGCTCACTTGTTAAAAGGCCACATGGTACATATTTTGGATTTTGTGGGCCACAGGGTCTCTGTCATGACTACTCGATTGTGTCATTGCAGCAGAAAGCAGCCATAAACAATACATAAGCAGGTGGGTGTGGCTGTGTGCCCATAAAGTCACATTGACAGAAGCAGGCAGTGGGGCCGCAGGCCGAAGCTTGCTAACCACTGTTCTAGACAATGTGAAATATACTGTCCTTTATAAAGTGGGTAATACCCCTTTAATTATGTCAGGGATGAGTTTCTATCTTTTGGGCTTGTTTACAATGAAGGCCTGTGTTGAGAGGGGCTCCTTCAGAGCCTGGTGGGCTGTGAGCAAGGCAGAGCTCTGGAGGGGATGGGATGCTGAGGGGTGCGGTGGTGTCTGCCTGTACCATTTCCAAGCTTTCTAGGCACAGTTCACAGGTGGTGGTGCTTCCACCGTGGACTTGGACCATGGGCTCTTGGGTGACAAGGTTGGAAAATCTTCCCTGTATCCTACTCTCTGGCAGGGGAGCTAGTCTAGGTCCTCAGGTATAACACCCAAGTTTCTTTTCTTTTTTTTTTTTTTTCTAGACATGAATCTGATTCTGCAGCTAGTAAGTTCTAGCCATGATATCAGTTCCCTCAAGGGGTAGCTTTTGGTTCCTAGAAGTGCTGACAGAATGGCACATGCCAAAGGACAGTCATCTTTTTGCCCTGGCCTCATCCCCATTCCCCGAGGCCACTCCTGATGGACCCTCAGTTGGGGCAGGGAGGCTGGGAATGGGAAATGTCGTGCATTCCCCGTAGCTGAGAACTGAAGCAGGCCAGGTGACACCGCTCTGAGTGAGGAAGGAAGGTGGCCTGGGCACTTGCCCTGTGACGTTCAGCGTGCTGTGAGCCTCAGGCCTGCTGAATAGATACCATCCTTGCAAGGGTTGGATCTTGGAGCGGGCATCTGTGATGGGTACATGGAGCTCAGGGCTCTGCAGACAGCTGTTCCGTGCCCAGGGCCTTCCCTCTTCCAGCCTCAGCAGCTCTGCCTCCATCTGTCGGATGAGACAGAACATACAGAAGGGATTCCATGGCTCTCCTTCCAGAGCAGGGGAGGAGATGATTCCAGACCACCGTGGAAGGCTGGATTCAGAGGTGGACTCACAGTAAAGCAAGTGGAATGAAACATTAGTTGTAGAAGACAAGTGGTGGGGCACAGGAGCATTCACTGTGGAATTCTTTCACCTTTTCTGTCTCTGAAACTTTTAGATATGATGTTAGGAGTGAAAAAGACCTGATTAAATTTAAATGGGAAGAGGGTATTTTGAGAGAAGGAAGGAGGAAGGGGATAAGATTTTCCTTGGGAAGTTGGAAGGAACTGGACCCTTCCAGAAGCTCGGACCCCCAGTGTGTTTCTCTAGTTCTGGAGGCTCAGCCTCGGTCTCCTGCCTGGCTTTCCCATCATTGCTGCACGTACCTAGCTGGGGCTGGCCCTGTGCTCAGTCCTCGGGTGAGAGAAACGGTTAATTCCACTTGGTCGTTTTCTTCTCCATCAGATCAAGTCAGGTTGTACTGTGCACTTAGTCATCCTCTGGGTAAATTTCCACAAGTGATGATTAGAAACACACTTTGAGTTGGAATCATGAAAATGCATCATGTGAGCCAGCGAAGCCCTGGGATGGCCGCAGAAGGCAGTAGAGCCGATGGCGCTGTGTTCTCCATGGGTGGAGGAAGGGCGGCAGGAGCCTGCAGAGCCTAGGGGTTGGAATCCTCACTACTGCCTGGCCCGAGGCCCTCCCCATGTGTCCTCTCGGTCGTAACTTGCTTTTTAGGAACATGCTGTCTCCACCCTGGGTACCCACTGTCTTCGTGGAGTCTGGCCTCCTGTGTGAGGTGGGTTTCATGGTGGAAGAAGTAGGAAATCCTCAAAGGCATTAGCCCCACACGTCCAGAGCGTGTGTAAGATGAGGCTTAGCCCTTTCCACATGTGTCTGATCAAAGATAAATGTCAAATTTGTCTTCCCCAGTTTGTTCCTGTGGTTCAAATGGAATATGCCCTTGTGTCCTGCACAAATGCCTAACGTCGTGCAGGGATGGCCCAGCCTCTCCTAGGCTTTCATGAATAGTGCCCAGGCTGCACTCCATGGAAGTGCCCTCTTGCGAGGGAGCTGGAGGTGCTTCTGACAGCGGCGAGTTCTCCATCCAGGCTGAGTTCCCCCATGCCTGGCGCAGCCAGCCTGACCCCCATGCAGGGCGCACTCCTGGGAGCTGCCTTCCCCAAACGCTGCATGGGAATTGGCCATTTCATCAGGGATGGCCGTGACAGCCCTTCCGCAACTTGCAGTGACTCCACAGTAGAACAGCCCTCCAGATAACTCTCAGCAGGACGCTACCTGCCTATGAAATAAAAATGCAAACTCTCATTCTGATTTTAAGATCTGATGTGGGTCAGCATCCCAGTTATGATGGCCTTGAGATAAGTTATTTCCGTTTTTGGAAAAGCACTTTCCAAAATTATAATTATTTTAATAAGACGCCCAACTCATCTAGGGGTGATGGGGAACATGAGGAAGAGTGGATTTTACTTCATTTAGACTTGGGTCATCTGCTTACGTTTCATTCTTCCTTGCTGTGACAGTTTCTCCGCTCATTAGAAATCTGGAGAGAAATAGAAGAAAATGGAAGGCCAGTCCATTTGGTTGCTTTGCTGATGTCTGAGGACAGTGGTGGGTGGAGAAGGTGGCCAAGGCCATGCTCTTGGCCTGCATGATGTTTTTGGAATTCGGAGCATACCTGTGCCCTCTGTTTGTCACCAGGTACCAGAGACAGCGTATTGCAGGGAAGCCTGTGTGTTCTCTTTCCCAGTCTTCCCTTATTGTGGACCAGCCATCATTCTTTAGCTCACAGCTCTGAGGTCTTCCAGGAACAAGGCCGCTAGACTCTTGGTTGACTTATCTTCAAGTGACTCCTCAGGAAGGAATGTCCGCTGAGATGGCGATCCCGATTTCTGTTTAAAAAGCTTATCCTTAGTTGCTGAGAAATGAAAAAGAAAATATTCTCTGTTTTGGTTGGAGCCCCACAAAACTAAAGCTGTGCATTCTCATGCTCCCTGGGCAGTGGCAATTAACTAACAAGCACTATTTAGGGAGCAGAGCCGAATTCTGCTGGCCCCCTGAAGAATACTGGTGCAAAGATCAAGGCACAAACAAGAGGGTGGCACAGGGACGGGGCTTATTACATTTGGAAGTAAGAAAACATGCAGCTTTGCCAATGAAAAGGGAACAGCCATGAGGCAAAAGAGCCCTCCTCGAAACTTGTTGCAGAATTTGGATCAGAGTCTTAGGTTGAGTTTTGAAGCTCCAAGTAGTGTATCAGGAAAGTGGGAAACACCAGAGGGGGGATGGTGGCACTGTTGGATGTATCAGAGGTCGGGAGAGGTCAGAAGGCAGCCCAGGGTCACACAGAACAGTGTCTGTCCCAGAACATGGGTGAGCTCCACGCTGCTGCTACTCCAGTTGTGGTCCTTGGGTCAGCACCCCCAGCCTCACGTGTGAGCTTGTTCGACGTGCAGTCATGGGTTCCATGCCTGACGGACCCAGTCAGCAACTGCAGTTTTTCAAAATCTCCAGGTGGGTTATATGCATGGCCCTGGGAAATTGGAGAGGAACTGTGAGAAAAACCATTTCCCCTTCTAGCTTGCTGGTGTTCACTTGAGAAGCTGACTGGAGGCGACTGATCATTCTGTGTGCGAAGGGAGTATCCCTCCTCTGCGGCTGCACCTGAGGCATCCACTGTTGTGTTTCTTTCAGCCATATCAGCAGCGACAGCTTCCTGTGCGACTGCCAGCTGAAGTGGCTGCCCCCGTGGCTGATGGGCAGGATGCTGCAGGCCTTTGTGACAGCCACCTGTGCCCACCCAGAATCACTGAAGGGTCAGAGCATTTTCTCTGTGCCACCAGAGAGTTTCGTGTGTGGTAAGACTGTCTTTGTAACTCTTTTTCTCCTTCATGAAGGGCAAGGAAGCCAGGAGGTACTCTTCAGTATGGGAGTCATTCCTGTGATCAGAGTAAACCCCAGCCCGTGGTTACAGATCAGCTGCTGGATGCAATTTATTTCTCGCTGAAACCACACACGGTATTTACCGTAGAGTTGCCTCATTATGTGGTTCTTGGAGGACATGCATTTAATCAGAAGGGAGTGTAAGTTGGTTCAGTTACAAATCAGAATAATCAGTTACAGGAAGGATAGTTCTGTTGTTTCAGAAGGGCTCTGGTGCCCGGGTTTAGCTGTGAATTTACTCAGTGTATGAGGCTGGGGTTTTAATGTGTGTTTCTTTCCAACCCCAAGAATGAAAGGTTAAATACAGGAAGAACAAGTCTCAGGAGAACAGTTGCTGTAGTAAAAATAATTCCTTGATGTTGACTTGTACTCTTGCTGTTTCTCCAAACCACTGAAATCTGCACTTGCAGCTTTACATTCTTTTTGCCTTCTGATTGCCGGAACATAGCTCTTGCCATCTTTTTGACTGGGAGTCGGGATCCAAGTCTGGTTGCAGAGAGCATGGAAAATGCTGAACAGCTGAAAACACACACGCAGGCTAGCTCAGACAGGAATGACACAGCCTCACGGTCAGGAAGACATGATCAAAGAATGAGATGAATTTTGAGTTTTTCCTGTTTTTTTTTTTTTTTTTTTGCTCTAAGCGGGAGCAAGAGTGGGATTCCCAGGCCTGACTGGAACTGCTGGGCAGGTGAAAGTCCCTCCTGCCTTTTGTGCTCACCGGTCTCCCTTGAGCCTTGAGATCCCTGCTGTGAGGATCCTAACCAGGCACTCACCCATCCATATGGGAACCCTTGTGGGCCACTTCTCTCTCCTACTTTCTGGCCATAGCAATAGCCAGTGTGCCTGCTGCAGGCAAGATGCGTGCACCCTCCTTCCATGCATCCACCCCTGCCTTCACCATCACTTCTGAGAATAGGCCTGCTGAACTTCCTCTGGATCCAGAGCAGGGACACGTCTTAAACACACTGTGAACATGGCAGCCACTCTCCAAACTGAGCTTTTCATCTGTCTTACGGAGTCTTCTGTGTGGAATCGAATGCTCGCACAGCTCCATTCTCCAGGCACAAAATGGCTGTATAATCCATTGTTAATTGGCCCATTGTCATCAAGTCCTTGACCCTTAAATTGTTTATAGACCTCCCTCAAATGAGGCTTTCTGTCGCTCCCTCTGCTTTCCTGCCATAGGGCAGGCTTTCCCTCTGGGTGAGCCAGGTAGGACTTTGGTAAGCTCACCTAGCCCCCAGCCTGTGGCCCTCGCATATTCTGGATTGAAAGAGTTGTTTATTTCACATCTGTCATCCCCACCCCCACATTTTAGTTCAAACTTCCCCGCTCTAAAAACATCAGGTGTTAATGGGAATCATGAAAACACTTGGCAGAAGATCAAGGTTTCAGGCTCAATGGGAGTTTCCCACTCCTCTTTTAAAAACGGAAACATAACCAGTCCACATCCACCAGGACAGCTAGAATCCGAAACTGAGATAATAACAAGTGTCGCTGAGGAGAGGGAGAAATCTGAACCCTCCTACATTGCTGGTGGGAGTGTAAACTGGGCAGCCACCTTGGAAAACAGTCTTGGCAGTTCCTCCGTTCAACATACAGTTACGACATGACCTGGCAGTTCCACTCTTGGGTGTATACCTAAGAGAAATGAAAGTATATGTTCACACAGAAACTTCGACATGAATGTTCATAGCAGCATTATTCATAATAGCCAAAATGTGGGCACAACCCAGGTATCAGAGGATGACTGGATAAACAAAAGGTGGTGTAGCCATACAGTGGAATATTCATTAGGCGGTGAAAGGAATCAGTAGTCCTATGAAATGAATGAACTTTGACAGTGTCATGCTGAGTGGAAGAAGTCAGCCACAAAAGACCAATAATCTAAATTACATGATAACATTCATAGAAATGTCCAGAATGGGGAAATCTCTGGAGGTAGAGATTAGGTTAGTAGTAGTTTAAGGATGGGGACAGATGGAAAGAGAGGGTTAATAGCTAAAATGTACAACATTTCTTTTTGAGGTGATGAAAATGTTGTAAAATTGACACGTGATGGTTGCCCATATTGGTGAGTATACTAAAAACCATTAAATTGTATACTTTTAGATGAGTGAGTTGTAGTGTAGATGAACTATTCTCAATAAAGCTTTTAGAAAGAAATATAATGTATATGTCATAAAAATTTACCCCTTTAAAATGTATATTTTGGTTTGTAAATGTATAAATGGTTTTTATAATAGTCACAACTGTGTAACCATCACTATTATCTAATTTTAGAACATTTTCATCACCCCTAGAAGGATCCCCATACCATTAGTAATCACTCCCTATTCTCTGCCCCCAGGCCCTTGATAGCACTAATCTCATTGTGTGCTCTGGGCATTTAATATAAATGGAACCATACACTATATGGTCTCTTGTAACTGGCTTTTCTCACTTAGCATAATTTTTAAGCATGTATCAGTACTTCATTACTGTTTTTAACGTCTGAATAAATGGGTTTACATTTTATTTATCCATTTATCAGATGATGGACATTAGATTGTCCCCACTTTTTGGCTACTATGAATAATGCTGCTGTGAAAATTCATATACAAGGTTTTGTGTGATTCTTCTGGGTACAAACCTAGGAATGGAATTGCTGGGTCATATGCTAACTCTATGCTCACCTTTTTTGAGGGACTGCCAAACTGTTTTCCAAAGTGGCTTCTTGATTTTACATGCCCATCACCAATGCATGAGAATTCCAATTTCTCCTCATTTTTGCTCGCATGTGTTATTAGCTGTCTTTTCTATTTTGGATGTACTAGTGTGAAATAGAGTCTCATGGTGGTTTTGATTTGCATTTCCCTAATGATTAATGATGTTAGGCGTGTTTTCACATGCTTATTGGACATATATATATATATATCTTCTTAGGAAAAACAGCTATTTAAATCATTTGCCAGTATTCATTTGTCTTTTCATTGTTTAATTGAAAGAGTTCTTTATGTATTCTGGATACTAGACTTTCATAAGATACATGTTGTGCCAATATTTTCTCCCAGTTTGAGGGCTCTTTTTCATTTTCTTGATAGTTGAAGTGCAAAAGTTTTTAGTTTTGATGAAGTTCAATATCTCTGTTTTTTCTTTTATTACGTATGCTTTTGATTTCGTATCTAAGAAACTATTTGCCTGAGATAAGGTCACAAAGATTTCCTCCTTTATTTTCTTCTAAGAGTTTTATAACCTCTGTGTTACAAAGCCCTCTGATTT